>NW_017728916.1:6338554-6362514 GCF_001723895.1 Crocodylus porosus
AAAAAAAAAAAAAAAAAAAAGCAAACTATGAATCAGAATTGTTCTTCCCAGCTCACTCCTAGCCACAAATCCCAAGTCTCATGCTGACCTGTTGTGGTTCTTCCTTGATGACACCTGTTTTCCCCAACAGGATCCGACTCTTCTTCAAAGAAGATTCCTTCTTGTTCTCCTTGGAGGGTGAATTCAAAGTCATCTCTTCCTTTTCATCAGGAATTTCTATAAGAAGAATATAGAACACACAGAACATAGTCGCAACACTGCTCCTAGGATTCCCATACCATTAGCACAATTTCTCATGTATAAAGAAATGAGAACTGCTTCTGAAAACCTCTTAGCATTTGTTCATCTCCCGAAAGGATCCTACTACTTCCCACCATAAAAATCAACTTTGACACTGCAAGGAATGAACCTCCCAGAGCACAAAGAGCTGCTCTTTCAGGATCTTTCAAACAAATGCCAGAGCTGATTTACATTCTTTCAGAGAAGATTCATGGAGCCCAACATGTAGTGAAATAGCAAAAAGGCCCATCCTATAGAAGAAACCCTGCTTCTTAATGTAGTTTTTGCAACCTAAGGGACGGTTCTCAGAGTCTCTGAGGTGCTTGAGGGTTCTGCAAGGGACAATGACAAGGCAGGCTATAGTTTCCTTCTCTTTGTTCCCTCAAAAGTAAGCCTAGGGCAGCTACCATTTAGGAGGAAAGACACAAGGAGGCAGAATCATTTTAGGTGCGGACAGAAGCGCAGCTCCTGGGATTTAATTCATGGTGATTCATAAAAACTGCCATGAGTAAGAGCTATCCTCCCAATCCAACAGGCATTAGCCATTGGATCAGGAGGGCAGAGGATCGGTTCCAATTTGGAGCCAATCCATGGAGACAGGCTGCATCTTCCCCAGGCTCCACACTCTCTGGATGGGAAGGGGTAGAAGGCAGAAGAGAGAGGCTGTTCTAGGGTTCTCTCAGCCCTGTTGGATAAGGGAGGGGGCAGGTTAACTGGATACCCCCTCCACGCTGAGGGGCTCCAATGCACTGCCCTCCCACCATTCCAGTGGAGCTGAGAAACCCCCGGAAGGGACTTCCCTCCCCTGCCTTCTCACCCTCCCATCCAGAGACAGCTGCTGGAGTGAGCAGACAGAAATTAACTAAGTCATTCCACTTAGGAGTAGCTTCATTCAAATCCTCATACAATGAGAGTTAATTTGTCCTGCAATCAGAGGGCTCTGCAACCATTCTTCTGTCTGGGTACAGCAATTTCAAGGGGCCAATCATGCGACAAATGTAATTTCTGCCTCAGCCTTTCATTTATTAAATGTGCTTTGGTTTGCTTTTGCTTTCAACTCATGGTTCAAATGTGGCATTAGAAGCGCACATACCACAGTTATCAGGGCTATCAATTACAGTTTTCAGTTATCTCTTGACAGCTCTGGAATCATTTGTGAAAAGCCTTCAGAAATCTTTAAACAGGAGACAAGTCTACCCCCAAAATAATGCTAAAAAGTCCCTGAAGTACAACTATAGTCCCATGCTTCCACTTTCATCCCTCTAGAACAAGCCCAAGGTATTCTACACCACCCATGTTCCCATTAGCATCCGCCACCCACCAACACGTAGTCTTCATTCCTTACTCATCCTAGCTGACCTGAAGATAGATACACAAGGGTGAAACAAGGAAAAGCGAGATAAACAGACACAATGGGCTAATGCCATAAACGTACCCAGGATGATGTTCTCATCATTCGGATCAAGCGTCAATACTGGAGGATCCAAGCATGTTTCCATTGCCTGATCATCCCAAATGATATTGTCTTCCCAGCGGCCATATACCAACTCCTCATTATCAATAGGGAAAATGGAGTACCAGGGTTTATCTTCATCTAGAGTAACTGCAAAGACAGCGAGATGAGATTTTTGAGGGCTCTGCACTCCACAGCAAGGATCCTTGTAGATTCCCAACTCAGTACCCCTGCCCCACATCAGTTCTCTCTGATCATCCCTCCTTTGAGGCTCTTGGGTTTGGGCCTCCCAACGGCAAAGCAAACCAAACAGAACTTTGCACTGTAGTCAGCACAAGCACACCTGAAAAAAAATATTCCTGAAGAGCTCCCAGAGGCTTTGCTTGATGAGGCCAAAGGCGATTCTCTAAGAGAAATGGGTTTTGTGCTCTGAGAGCAAGCTTTTTGTAAAGAGAAACCCTGCCTTACCAACCTACTGGAGTTCTTTGGGGGTGTCAACAAGCACATGGACAAGGGGGATCCAGGTGACAGAATATTATTTGGACTTTCAAAAAAGCATTCGACAAGACCCCTCAAAGGCTTTAAAAAAAAACCGAAAAAAAACCCCTGTGATACCATGGGATTGGAGGGAAGATTCTTTCATGAACTGCAAGCTAATTAAATGGTAGTAAGCAAAGGATAGGGCACTTCAGTGACATTTCAGGATGCAAGGAAGTCAAAAGTGGGGTCCCACTGGGATTTGTGCTAGCCTCAATTTTGTTCAACATTTTCATCAATGACCTTGAAATGGGGGAGTACACTGTTCTCTCCAAGTTTGTAGACAATGTCTAATTATTCTGGGCAGTCAAGCCCCAAGAGGATGGAGAAGAGCCACAGAAAGGTCTCACCAAGCTAAGCAAGTGGGCAAAAAAGTGGCAGATGAACTTCAGTGCTGACAAGTGCAAGGTAACGCACCTGGGGAAAATCAACACTTCAACTCAATATACACAGTGCTGGGTTCTGAACTAGCTGTTATGACTCAGAAAGGAAACCTTGCAGTCACTGCGTACAGCTCTATAAAAACATCAGCTCAGTGTGTAGCAGCAACCAAAAAAAAGCCAATAACATGTTGGGCATCATTAAGGGAATAGAAAGCAAAACAGAGAACATCCCCCATGCCATTGCACCAGTCCATAAATGCACCCACATCTTGGCTACATTGTGCTCTGGGTCCATCTTAAACAGGATATAGAATTAGAAAAGATAGAGAAGGGCTGCCAAAATGACTGGGGCATGGAGCAGTGGCCATACCAGGAAAAGGTAAAAAACCTAGGACTCTTCAGTTTGGAAAGGAGAAGGCTGAGGGGGATATAACAGAAGTGAAATCATGAAGTCTGTGAACCCAAGTAGTGGCAAGTTTAAAACTAACAAGGGAAAACACCTTTTACACAACATGTCATTAGCTCATGGAATTCACTGCCAGTGAGTGGTAGAAGCAGATAGCACAGCCAGGTTCAAAGAGGGACTGGATAAATCGCTGGATGAATTCTCTGGTACCTCTGAACCAATAATGGTGGTTATCGGGGGGTACGGGGGGTTTGAATAGGCCAGTGGTTCCCAACCCACTGGACTATGGCCCAGTACCAGTCTGCAGGAGAGAAATGACCGTGGATCGGCAAACCACGGACTGGAAATGACCGGCATACTGAGGACTGGCAGCCAACCCTTTCTTATACTGAGTATATTGAGTATAAAAAAGGGTTGGCTGCCTGCCCACAGTATGCTGGTCACTGCTGGTCTGCAGTTTGCCAGTCTGCCGTGACTTCCGGTCCGCAGTTTGCCAAGCCGCAACGTAGAAAGGTTGGGAGCCCCTGGATCACCCTAGATCAGGGACAGGCAATTATTTTGGCTGGATGGCTGCATAACGAGTTTTAGCAAGCTGTCAAGGGCCACGACGGTAGGCCCCCCCACCCCCAACAGGTGCCCTGCCCCCAGGTCACCATCTTGGGACCGAAGTCCCACCCTCTAAACCCTGCCCTCTGCCAGCAGAAGTCCCTCCCCTTGCCCCAGAAATACTTCTTTTGGGAAGGGGGTTTGCCATCTTGAAATCGAAAAAAACCCAAATTAGATACAAAAAAATAAAAAATCCACAATAACGTATTTTAATTTTATTTAAAAAAAATATTTTTGACCTGATTTGTGTGCGTTTGCATTGTGTATATGGAAGTGACTGCATACCAGCTCAAAATGAAGTCTTACACTTGTATATTGCATGGGATGTGGAGGTGGTGGTGTATGGGGTTTGTGGGCGACACCCGCGGGCATGAGTGTGGTTGTGTATGTATGTGGTGAAGGGTGGGTGGGTATGGGGCTTGTGGGGTGCGCGCGGGCAGCAGTGAGCGGGGCTCACTCCAAAGGCACATAGGTATACGGGAGGGGTTCATGTGTGGAGGGTGTGGGTGGATGCAGTATGTGTGTGGCGGGCGGGGGGAGGAGGGTTTGTGGGTATGGTAGGATATACATAGAAGCCCACTGCACTGGCCCCCACCCCACAACAGCCTGGAGCCAACATGCCCTGTGGCACCTCCCTGCCACTGCCAAGAGCACACAGCCCCAGCCCCACCGCAGCCTGCTCTTCTGGCAAGAGCAAAATCATCCAGATGTGTGCACAGTCCCAACCTGGGCCACCTCGTGCCTGCTCTGCAACAACCAGCTGTGGCAGGTCCTGCCACTGTATGGGCACACAGAGGGGCTGGGGCAGCTCCGCAGCTGGACTGCCTTTCTAGGCAGCAGCAGCTGCTGGCCCTAGCCCCATGGTACTGGCGGAGATACAGGCAGAGCTCCAACCCGCCCTGCACTTGCTGCAGACTCACCTGCTCGTTATGAACAGCTACAGAAACAGCAGCACCAGTGGGGCACAAGTGTGCTCAGCACTGGCGCCGTGGGGGGAAACCCTCCCCGCCCCCAACTGCTGCCCAGCACTTCCTGCAGCAGCCACCTGGAGCCTGGTTGCTTCAGGAAGTGCTGGCCAGCGGTGAGGCGAAGGGTCCACTTGCCCTCGTGCCAAGCACACTTCTGCCCCACCAGTGCTGCCACTGCTGCACCTGTTCAGTGTGAGCAAGCAAATCCACAGCAGACACAAGGTGGATCGGGGCTGTGCATGGGTCCCTGCCAGTACCACAAGGCTGCAGCCAGCAGCAGCAGCAGCTGGAAGGAGCTGCTGCCACCTGGGCTGCCTAGACACAGCTGCCTAGAAAGGGGGAGGCAGAACACGTCATGGCAGTATGGTGCCTGGGCCAGGCGGGACCAAAGGACCTGTCGCAGGCCGGACAAAGCCCCTTCATAGGCCAGATCTGGCCCACAGGCCATATTTTGCCCACCCCTGCTCTAGTTCTGTGGTGCTCAACCCATGGCCCACAGGCCAGATCTGGCACACGTCTCACCGCAGTCTGAAAATTTGGCGGCAGGGTAGCAGTGATAGCTAATTGCAACACCCTGCTGCCAAATTTCTGAACCTGTGGGGAGTCCCACAGGACAGATAACATAGCCCTGCACACTAGACAGGGCACACAGTGCCAATCTGGGTGGTGTGAAACCAACTGGGGCCTGGACAGAGACATCATGAGTCCTAATCTGGTCTGTGTGCTGGCTCTGTACCATTCATCTGCCTGCAAGGCATAAAAGGTTGAGCAGCAGTGCTCTACAGACATCCAGCTCAGTGCTCTCCCTCTAAACCTAGTCCTGCCACAGCTGCAAACAGGATACTGGGCAACATGCACCACTGGTATGACCCAGTCTGGTACTTATGTTCTTCCACAGAGAGAGGCTCTGCACAGGATTTGGAAGTCAGCAGGACACAGCTCTGACCCACAGGTCAGGATCACTGCAGGACCCTCCCACCCTTGACACGGAGCCCAGTCTCTCATACCCTGCCACTGACAGACCCAAGCCCTGTTACCTTGTTGCTCAGGGGGCTGCTTCTCTTTGCTCTTTGCGATGCCCAGAACCCCTGCAATGCTGGGTTTCTGTGAAAGTGGAATGGGTGGATTGAGCAAAGAGCCACTACGGTTCAGGCCTGTAGAAGAGAACACACAACATTAAGGCATTTCTGCCACCTGCTAAACCACAATTCAAAGCTCAGTGGAGAACAACTCCCAGCATCTGCCCTGGGGGAACCTTAGCATTATGACTGCAATCCCAAAAAACATTATACTGCAGCAAAATGGCTGCTGCTAGCTGGAAGCTCTGCAGTGCTGAAAGGAATGAAATACTGTACTCTTTCCACTCCAAGCCAAGCAGCCTTTAATTCAGAGAGGGGATATCAGTACCAGACAGGGTGCAACTTGACTGTTATTTTGATAAGCTCAGTTCAAAAAACCCACTTAATGTGCAAAGTTGACTAAGAAAGCAAACAAAATCATTATATTGCAACATACTGGACCATTCTATAATGAAGTGTTCTTACAAGTCAGGATAAGTCATGTGTTCAATTTTGGGCACCCTATCTCAAGAGAGAGCAGAAACTGAAGCAGTTTTCCCAGCTGCCACCTCCTCAGTCTGAGTGGAGTCAGATTCTTCATCTCACACTGTAGCTTCACCAGGCAGCAGGTTTAAAACAAAAAAGGAAGTATTTTTTACACCAGGGATCACCCATCTGCAGCACACGTGCCAGACACTGCCTGTGGCTGATTGGGGAGGGGACAGGCAACACAGAAGCAGATGTGGCAGGAAACAGAAAGCAAAGCAGCAAATGGGGCAGGGAGCACAGGGCAAGAAGCAGAGCAAATCGGGCAGAAAAAGGAAAGCAGAGTGGCGCTTGGGGAGGGTGCGCGGTGGCACCCCTGCCAAAAAGGTTGGCCCCCAATGTTTTACACAGTGCACAATTAACTTATGGGACTAACTGCCACAGGACAGTGTGGAGGCCAATAGCAGAACCGGGTTGACAAAGGGATTAGAAATTGATTTCTGAAGGACAGGCCCATATTACACACAAGTAATCCCACACTCAAGACACCCCTAAAACTAGGGCTTCTGGTAACAGGGAGGGTAGGACAGGGATCATCCTGCTGTACAAATAAGCCACATCTTATACCCTTCCTCTAAAACACCTGCTACTTGCCAGTGAAGCTGATCAAACCCTGGGCTTGATGGACTTTGGCCTGACACAGTATAGCAGGTCTTATATCCTGCCTGTCCCTTGTGCAGAGTATGCAATTCCTCACCCACCAGCCACCCTGTCCTGCCAGCATGCATGTCACATTTCTCCACAACCCAATTCAGTCACTGCTCAAACATTGCTGACAAGAGCACTGACAGTCTGCAGTAAGTTACCTGTATGTGAAAAATACACGGTCACGGCTAAGATACAGTGGCAGAAGCTAAAAGCACTTCTCCTCCCTTCAGTCAAATGTCACATGAAGTTCTGGTCTGAAACGCTTGTTCCCATACCAGATCAGGAAAAGAGCTCTAGAAGGTGCTGGCCTGCCTTTTCTTTCCGGGGAGCATGGATGGTTCTTCTGCCTCTCTACTATGCCACAGCTCCATCTACACCCTCCTTTTGAATTCCCTCCCCCATAAAGCCTCATGCTCCCTGCAGCACTGATGTCTGATGTACAGGAGCAAACTGGGAGTGTTAGAAGCTCAAGACACAAGAGTACAAGGGTGCTACTGCTGGGAGCATTGGCAGCCCTTTAGCTATCAACAGTCACACACTTACCAACCACCCAGGCTTCCTTCTACCGCCAGGGCCTTGAGGACCTGCTACCCTCCCACTATAGAACAGTTCATCCTTCCTGTCCCAGTCAGCCTTCACAGCTCTGCATGGCACTGCAGCCTGGTGAAGCAGTCAGCTAGGACTCCATCACTGCTAGGGGGAGCAGTCTGCACAACACAGCAAAAGCCTGCTCCCAATTTCTGACACTCCCCAAACACAGCCTCACTTCTCCTTGCACACCAACATCTCTGCCCATCTTCCCTTGTCTCACAGACCCCTGAATTCTTCTCTCGTCTCGTGCTACCTCATTTGCTTTCATGATTGCCCACAGTGACAAAAGAATACAGTTGGGTGTGCTCAGGAAGCAGGCTAGCACCAACATATAAAAATGGAAAATCTGGCATCATCTGAGACCCACTGACATGTCTCTGCAAAGGTGAAACAAACCATCATGAATAATAACAATTCTGCATTTTCAGTTTAAATGTAAAAAGGGCCCTACCTCTGACAGAAATTTGGGAGACATTGTTTCAAAAGCAATGCAAGAGCCTCCTCTTTAAAAAGTCTTCTAGTTGGAGAATTGATATAGAAAATACACCTGGTCCCCAAGGGACAGACAGCTATTTACTTGTGTGGCAGAAGGATCTTGGAACTCCCATAAATTCAAACAGAATGGAGTCACCAGTATAGCATCAGGGTGGTGCTGAGCGAGACGGGCACCCCACTCACTCTGATTACAGAAGAGGAGGCGGCAGATGCTTAGCTGGGCTGGCATGTGCTCTTTTCTAACAGCAAAAGTATAGCTTCTTTACAAGAAGACTAACAAGAGGCCTGGGCCTCAGCAGCCCACCTTGCACTCTGCCTCACTGGATTGCAGCAGTGAGAAGGTGGGAGGTCACTACCACACACCTTGCTGGGCATTGTAGGCAGTGGCATTCCTGGTCATGCTGGATGGCAGCCAGCCTGCCAGGCTTGCTCGCTGTGTCTTAGTCCCTTTGTGCTTGACGTCCTCCCCGTTCCAGATCACATCATCCTCCCACTGCAGCTGTGTCACCATGAGGAAGTGCTCATCAGCCAGTAGGTCATCCTTCTCCAGCATCAACCCTGCATCCTGCAGATGAAAAACGTTCCAGGACTAAAAGAAAGAATTTAAAACTCCCCATTTCCTCCACTGTATGATCCCTTCACCCCCACCCCACTCTACAGTGCACCCTGCTCCCCACTACCCTTCCTCCACTAAGTTGTCTCCCAGCCTTAGTCATCCATCCACTGAAGCTTCTTCTCTTCGCTGCCACGCTCCACAACACCTTCACCCCATGCCTTTTCCAACATGACTGACCGCCACCATTTGCCAGCCAGCCCCTCATCCCAAGCATGTGCACCTCTCACCTGCTCACCACCCTGTCCTTTAGTCTCCTGGTCCTTCTTTCTGTCTTTTAGTTTGAAACCATAGTCAAACCCGCTGCCGTCCTCTGGGATCCCCAACATGTCATACCAGAGCTGGGCAGGCCCATAACGCCATTCAGCCACCTTGGGCTTCGTATCAGTCACTTTGTCTATATCGCCCGTTGACTGGGAAAACTTGGACTCCACAGGTGCCATCATAGTGATCTAGAGCAGCATGAGAAAAGGGAATCCATCGGCCACTGTTGCCAGAGCTGGTAACAAGAGGCAGTTCTTGCAAGTTTTCTGTCTTTTTCTCCATGAAGCGTTTCCTACAGAAACCTTTTCAACCTTAAGTGCTGCCATAGAGAATGCCAGGATAAGGCCACTAACAATACAAGGAATCCCCACGGCTATACCATAAAAGGCAAAATACTGCCTCTTGCCTAACAGAATGAACACAGGGCCTCTGCAAAATAGAAAATGGAAGCCAAGCCAGCTTTCACACAAATGCTCTTGGGATGGGGCAGGGGGTCACCTATGGGGTGAAGAGTGCTCCATTTGCTAGTCAGGCCCTTCCTAGATTTCAGACTCCCCACCTCATCATCTGAAAGGCACTGCTCAGGAGGAGGAGGAGGAGCAAACTCATATTCCCAGGGTGACTTTCCTTCTGCTCCTGCCTCAGCCGTGGCTTCACCCTCCTGGATCTGCACTTCTTGAGTTAGCTCCCGGTGCTTCTTCTTGCGTTTCCGGCGAGCACTACGCCAAACAGATGGAACATTCTTCCCAGGGCCAAAGAGGCGAAGGAAACGCAGCACCTAGGAAAACAGAAGGGTCACAGGAGTAAGCCACAAGCCACTAACAATGTGAGCAGGAGTTATTTATGCACTGGGGCAGCATGGTTGAGTGCAGGACCTTAGTGTGACTTTTCTCTTGAATCTAGTGTGACTTGGCTATATCTTAATTTAATCCTCAAAAAGATTTCACTCTACGAATCCAATACCTGCAAACCATCAACAGAAGAAAAACACGGCTATTTTGACAGAGCAAGGGCCCACCAACAACTGGAAAAGGTTGTCTTCATTCCGAGCATTCCGAGCAACCTCTTACTAGGAAGGCACCAACCAACTGGAGGGATTTAGAAGGATGGAAGAAACAACAGACATGGGAACTCTACAGCTTATATGGTACACAGTCAAAACCATTCTAAGCAACTACTAGGAGGGGACAGTAATATCAGACATACCAGAATCCAGAAATATTTAAAGCGAGTAAAAACCAAAGAAGTTGCTGAATTATTTAAGAATGATGTTTTCTGCACTTTAAGTAAAGTTTTAAAATCTAGCCGTAATCAGGGAACGATGGAATTCACGTTCTCCATTCTACTTTAACTTTGCTCCTTTTTGCACAGACGTTATGTGACCGTTCACCTAGATTTCATAGCCATTAGGGCTAGAAGGGACCTCGGGAGACCATCGAGTCCAGCCCCCTACCCCCGGGGCAGGAAGCCACCTGGGGTCAAAGGATCCCACCAAGATAAACATCCAAATGTCTCTTAAAGGAGTCCAGAGTAGGTGCTTGCACCACCTCTGGAGGCTGTCTGTTCCAGGCTTTGGGTGCTCAGACAGTACAGAAGTTCTTCCTTATGTCCAGCCTGAAACGGTCTTGGAAGAGTTTGTGACCATTTGACCTTGTCATCCCTTGGGGTGCTCCGGTGAACAGGCATTCCCCCAGAACCTGATGTACACCCCTTATATACTTGTAGGCAGCCACCAGGTCCCCTCTGAGCCTGCACTTTTCCAGGCTGAAGAGTCCCATGGCTCTCAGCTTCTCATCATAAGCCTGTTTTCCTGCCCTCTGATCATGCGCATGGCTCCTCTGGACTCTCTCAAGCTTCTCCACACCCTTTTAAAATTGTGGAGCCCAGAATTACCTGCAGTACTCCAGCTGCAGCCTCACCAAGGCCAAGTACAGTGGGAAGATGACATCCTGGGATTTGCTTGGGAAGCATCTATGGATGCAAGCCAGAGCTTTGCTCGCTTTACCAGCTGCAGTATCACATTGGCAGCTCGTATTCATCTTGTGGTCAATCATGACCCCCAAGGCCCTGACAATGGCAAAATTGTAAACAACTGAAAAAGGAGTAATCGATGGAAGAATCTGGCAACCTTTGTTACAGCTTCAGCCATAATTGACCACCACTGTTAACACACACAGAATCATAGAAAATGAGGGTTAGAAGGGACCTCAGGAAGTCACATCTAGTCCAATCCCCTCTGCTCAAAGCAGGACCAGCCCCAGTTACATCATCCCAGCCAGGGCTTGGTTGAGCCAGACCTTAAAAGCCTCCAAGGATAGAGATTTCAACACCTCTCTAGGTAACTTGTTTCAGTGCTTCACCACTCCCACCCCTACCCCCATGAGAAAGTTTTTCCTAATATCCAACCTAAAACTCCCTTGCTGCAATTTGAGCCCATTGTACTTTGCCCTGTCATCTGCCCCCACTGAGAACAGCCCAGCTCCATCCTCTTTGCAGCCCCCCTGCAGGGAGTTGAAGGCTGCTATCAAATCCCGCCCCCTCAGTCTTCTCTTCTCCAGACTAAATTAGCCCAGGTCCCTCAGCCTCTTCACACAAATCATGTGCCCTAGCCCCTGAACTATTTTCACTGCCCTCCGCTGGACTCTCTTCAACTTGTCCACATCCTTTTTGTAGAAAGGGTCCCAAAACTGGACACAGTACTCCAGATGCGGCCTCACCAGTGCTGAAGAGAGAGGAAGAATCACTTCCCTCTATCTACTGGCAACACTCCTACCAATGCAGCCCAGGACACCATTAGCTGTCTTGGCAGCAAGGAGACACTGTTGACTCATATCCAACTTCTTGTTCACCGTCACCCCCAGGCCCTTTTCTGCAGAGCTGCTGCCTGGCCAGTCAGCCCTCAGCCAGTCCCATGGGATTGTTCTGTCCTAAGCGTGGGACTTTACACTTGTCCTTGTTGAATTTCATGAGATTTCTTTTGGCTCAATCCTCCAACGTAACTCCAATAATCCTCCAATATAACTAGGGCCAACAGGGATAAGATTGGGAAAAGAAGAATTTCATCTTGAATCTGGAAGAAATATCTTCCTGTCAGCAATTTGTATGATGCTGGGCAATAGACTTCTCAATATCAATGATGGAATACCAGTTTCTTGGCACATTTAAAAACTAGAATGGACAGTTATTTTTATTTTCACCAGAAAAATACCCTAATAAAATACTTTAAATGTGGAGAACTAGAAGAATTCTTCCAATGCCTCTGCCTCAAGAAATATTTCCACGACCAAACTGAATCCACTCCCAACAATTCATCCTTTGACAACATTGAGGAAAAGATCAACCCCCAAAAACCCCCAAAAAACATCAGATCGGACACCCCACAGCAGACAAAACCCTAACCCTTGACCACTACATTGACTGCTTCAGGGAAAGAATGAACAATGAAATAATCAACAACACATGCCACCATAACAACCTCTCTCTACCAGAAAGGCCATAGAATCTCTAAGATCTAACCACCAAATAGTAATAAAACCAGCACATAAAGAAGCCATAGTCATCCTAAACCGTGAAGACTACATAAACAAAGCCAACAGACAACTCTCCAACACCACCTACTACACAGACCTACAAGAAGATCCTACTTCCCTTTTCATCATGAAACTCAACAATACTATCAAATCTTTTCCATCAGGTCTACATGAAAAACTATAGACCTTGATCCCCCCACTGCCTAACCCGGGGACTTTTTGCATGCTCCCTAAAATCCACAAGAGAACCCTGGCAGACCTATCATATCCAACCAACAGACCCTAACTGAGGAAATATCAGGTTAAGTTGAATCAATCCTAAAACCGCTTGTCACCCAAAAAGCAAGTTTTGTCTAAGACACTACAGACTTTCTATGGAAACTTGAAAACATAGACCACCTTCCCAGCAACACCCTCCTAGCCACCAGGGACATTACCAGCATCCCACACCAGGATGGCATCCAAGCCTGCCTTACATATCTGACTAGGTCTTGAATACTCCAGCACCAACGTCTCCTTTTTAGACAGGATGATCAGCATCCAGAATGATAAAATACAGACCACGTTATACAAGAAACCCACAGACTAACATACATACCTGCACAGAACCAGCAGTCACCCTAAACACGCCAAAAAAGCTGCTATATATAGCCAAGCCCTCAGATACCACCGAATTTGCACAGAGGAGAACACCCGGGATTGTCACCTCACCAACCTTAAAAAGGCTTTCACCCAACAAGGACACTCCTCCAGAGACAGAGAGAGAGAGAGAGAGAGAGAGAGAGAGAGAGAGAGAGAGAGAGATCACACATTTGAAAGAGCCACCCAGATACCACATGAAGAATTGCTGCAGTACAGAAGAAAACCCCCCTGGTCATGACATATCACCCCTCCCTCAAACCCATACGAAAAATCCTCAAACAACTCCAACCCATATTAGAAAGAGACCTTATTCTTAAAGAGATCGTCCCAGAGCCACCCATCCTAGCCTTCAAACATGCACTAAGCCTCGCTAACCTCATCACCAGAAGCAAAATTCTTCAGGCCCAGAATACGCAGAATGGATCCAGAGCATGCCATGACAAGAAATGCAAAACTTGCCAACACATTTCCACCACCCCTACAATTACTAAACCCCACAACACAGCCATCAGCATTCCCAGATCTTATAGCTGTACCTCCAGAAAGGTAATACATCTCATCCAATGCACCAAACGCCCCGATGGAAGATACGTAGGAGAGACCAAACAACAACTGCACACCAGAATGAACACACACTGGAAATCTATCAAAGACAAGAATACCCAATTACCTGTGGGGGCACATTTCTCACAAGAAAACCACTCTCTCACCAATCTCTGTCCTGATCCTCAAAGGAAACTTACAAAACACTTCCCAGAGATGAGCCTATGAATGCCACTTCATCATTCTCCTGGATACTAAAAATCATGGACTAAATATAGACATTGGATTTATGACACATTATAGCCTGCCCAACATCCAACTCCCCAGGTACTTCTCCACTATTCATCCCCCTTCTCTCCTCCAACACCCAGCCTGACTCCTCAATTTACTTCTTCACTGACTGTGCCCATCTTGTAGGCAGCCTCTGGCTTCTTTACTTTTCATTCCATCCAGGAAGAGCACACACCAACTGCAGGCACTTCCTCAGCCTTACGAAGGGTTTCTAAACCCAAAAGCTGGCTTAAATTTTTTTTTCCAACTATTTAAGTTGGTCTAATAAAAAAGTTATCAGATTCATCCAAAGAACCTTGTCTGCCCATGTTAGAGGCAGCATAGGAGGAAGAGCAGAGATATTCGGGAAAGAAAATGACAAACAGGTAGGCAGGGCAGAAAGTATAACCTCTGTTTTGCCTGTAATCTGGAGAAAGATAGTCACTCCCCAAGCATAAACTGTTTTTAAAGTAAAGCAGAAAAGACCTATTGCAGAGCAAAAGATTAGATCAGAACCCAAATTACATGCAACTCTCCCTAAGAGATACCTATAGACAGCAGGAAAAGCACAACACAGCAACTTCTATCCTGCACAGGGTAAGGGAGAAATAAGACAGAGACACAAAATTGCCTAGGACCTCTGGACCAGCACATATTTACAACATTCATGAGCATGACTGCAGGGCAGACACTTCCCACCACTTTCCCTTTACATACAATACCTTGCCTGGCCGGAATTCAGGGAAAAGCTCAGTAACGCTTGGCAACTGTTTGGTGGCATCCCGCTGCATGATTCCTGCAAGAGGCAGAGTGAGTTTGCCTTCCTTGGATTCTGTCTGCCTGGCCTCTTGGGGTCCCATCTCTGACTCGGAATCAGAGCTGCTGCTAAAATCCACCTTCTCAGAGGCAGCAGAGGAAGAAGCAATGATGGAGGGCAGAATTATGCCATCTCTTTCCTCAGATGCTACAAGAAAGCAAGCAACTCATTAAAAAAGTTCCACCCCTGCTCCCGAGCACAGCCCTCAAAGCAGCAGTGCACAGGTGGCTCTCTCTCAGAGCATGCAGTAACAAAGCCACTAAATGTCACAGTTACCAAGTCCCATCCAGTTTAGTCTTCCCTTCCAGCCCTACAGCAGAGAAAGAGCAAAAGCAAGATGGAAAAGCAGCTCAAAGGCTTATTTATAAATCTTCATAATCTCAACGCTTGTTGAGAACATGACAACTTTAACCTGTATTTCAAGGAAGGGCCAGTCCTAGGCAACACCATCTCACTGCATGCCTAGCCAGACCCCTCTTCAACTCCAAAACACTAGATTGAAGGGGGAGGAGGGGAATTATTTGGCCAGCAGACCACTTAAGGAGTTTTGGTGAGCTACTGAAGGGTAGGGGGGTGCCAAGCAGCCATCCTGCCCTCCCACCACAATGAGCCACTGCCAAGCCACATTGAGAAAGTTGGGGGCAGCTGCCCAGGGACCAAGCCCCCTTCTTTCCTCTCCCCTCCCCTCCCCTTCACTGCCAAGCCTCATAGAGACTCGCTTCCTAGTAGTGTGGCAGTGGCTTAGAGCAGCAGGTTGGTGGGACAGCTACTCAGCATGCTGCATTCTACATTGTTCCATGAGGGCTCACTTGTTGGTGGCCACAGTGCCAGGACTGCAAAGCGACCACGGGGGGGACAGCAGAGATGTCTGCACGATCCAGCCATGACAGAATGGAGCCGTGCAGGGCACAGCCCTCCCTCCTCAGGCTGCCAGTAGGCAGGATAGGATCAATTAAGAGCTGTATCTTGCCCAGCCCTGCACTAGATGGATCTCTAACAAAATTCCAAGCATGAAATAAATGTAAATGCACTGACGCATTGCCTGGAAATATTAGCCTTTGATATGTTACGTTCTGTAACCCCCAAAAATCTGATTCTCTCAACCATTTTAAAGACAAGACGATATTCCTTACTCACCAGGAGCAACTGCATCCTTCTCCTCTTCTTTCTTTACTGGCACTGGAGGGGGTGGTGGTGGTGGCATCAGCTTGGAATCAATATCTTCACAATCTGCATCATAATCATCCTCATCTTCATCTAAACAATCAAGAAAGAGTCAACTGAACAGTCTGTTCTTAAGGATAAGCAGAATGCTAGAGGCAGAGGTAGGGGAAAGCAGGCAGGTTCAATTGATAGGTGGGGGGCCTATGTTGGAGCCCCCTATATGACTGATCAGGTGTCTTGGCTGACAGAAGGAGGAATCAAGCCCGTGCCTGCAGGGCACCCCGCCTTTGCAACCCAAGTTAAAAGACAGATCCGCACGTAAGCTTTTGCAGAAGACTCCAGGATCAGGGAAAACTGACACTGAGCTGTTTTCTGGTTGGCATGCCTTGAATGGTACTGTTTTGGAGAAATAAATCTACATGTGAAGAAAGGGACTGAAATTTCACTCCTGCTGACAGCTTTCCAATGCTGTGGCAGATAGATAGCTAACAGTTTGCAACAGGATGCTGAAGCAGGGAAAGCAAATGCCAGGATAACATATTGCAGACACACCACTGTCAATCACAAGCACAACAGCCAAGGCCAGTTCGTTTCAAATGCATCATTAACCGTCAACCCCAAGCACCTGGTCTCCGACTCGGCTGCAGGTTGCCCATTGCCTGCCTGAATCTGCGGCTCTCATCTTCCGCCATCTCGCTGATATCAGAGTAATCGACGGCATCCTCTGTGCTCTTAACCCAGCCTAAGGAGAAGACAACAGTCACACAAGAGAGTCATACCCCAATGCAGCGGTCACATTTCCTCCATGTGACTTTATCCTGTGGATCTTGCCCTCAGCATACCTTCTCCCCAACCCCTATGGAGACTCCCTTTTATAAGTGAACTGGAGCAACCCCACCCCACAAGAGCTCCTCAACACCTTTGGCCTGGGAAAGACTAGGGTATGGAGTCTGTAGGTTCCCTTCAATGACCTGCCAAGATCTATTCACATTTGACAAACAATGGTACGGTCACTGTCCTAAGACGACCACGAGCCAAACTCCTGATTGAAGAATCTCCTGATTGATGTTAGTAATCCCGTCCCCCCACAGACAAAAGTCAGGGAAGGCTCACACCCCGCAGAAAGGTGACTCCAGTTGGAAACATAACCCAGATCTTCACTACTGCAGATGGAAGCCCTGTCTGTTTAATCAGCCTGTCTCTCCACAACCCGTCACAGCATGGGCAAGGGCCACATAAAGGGGCTTATTTGAGTGGAAACAAGACACTGTTCACCATGTGAGAGGCCCGCCTCCCATGGCTTTCTTATGTGAAAAAACAGGCCAGTCTTGCTCAGGACACAGCTCAGCACTGTGGGAGTGGGGCCAGCCTCCGGAGGGAGGGAGGGAGGGAGGGAAGGAGCCGAGTACTGGGTTTGGGCCAGCATGCAGCAAAGGCAGGCCCGGGCCGGGGCCCAGACTGGGGAAGATAGCAGGGAGAATGGGCCCAAGGGCCACCGCGAGGCGGCTGCCGGTGGGTCGCTGCCCGGTACGGAGGGGCGGTCCCCACCGGCCTCACCTTCCTCGTCCAGCTGCGGCCCGTCCGCCTCGCTGCCGTCCTCCTCGCTGGCCGTGAGCTCCGTGATGAGACTGCCCAGCCCCAGCGCGCCCAGCCCGGCCAAGTGCTTCTTACATTCCTGCAGCGGGAGACCGGCCCCGCGTTGGCGATGCCCGGCCCGGCCCGGCCCTCCCACCCCAGACAGCCCCCGGGGACCGGGCGGCCGCTCACCTTGTCGAGGACGCTGTCGCCCTCAAGCTGCCCCGCCTCGTTGATATTCCCGAAGAGGAAGCCGGCCAGGGAGAAGGGCCCGGCGCCGCCCTCCGCCTCCTCGTCGCTCTCCGAGTCCGACATCGCGGCGGCCCCCGCTGCTGCGGCGGCGCTCCTGGCCCAGGCCGCACACAGGAAGTGGAAGCAGGGCGCCGGAAAGCACCATAGAGAGGAGCGCTGCCCAGAGCGCCCCAGGAGGCGGAGCGGCCACACCCCCAAGCATGAGGCGAGCGGGCAGCCCGCTTCTTCCACACATGCGCTCTCAGGGCTATGTAGCCTCCTCGGGAGTGCAGGGGCCGGGCCCCCACTTCCCGCCCCGCACACCCCCAGGGGCCGGGCCCGCGGCCTCCCGCCTCCGACAATCCCCTGCCCGTTGCCCCCGAGGCTGCGAGCCACAGCGGGGGGTACCGCCGCTAACATGGTAATGACTGAGAAAGCGGAACGAGGCGCTGAGCCCGAGAGATGACGAAGCTTTATTACAGTTACAGTCTGCACCAGTTACAACAATCCCTTCGCGCTGCTCGCTGCGGTACGAGCTCCGCTGAAGCATAAGCCGAGCTGCCACGGCTCCCGCCCGGGGGCCCTCCGCAGCACGGAGGCCAGGCACGGCGCGGCCGGTCTGGCACGAATCCCATGCAGAGCTCCAGCCCTACGCTGAAGAGCGCCTTTCCAACGTGAAGCGTCACGTCTGAACTCCTCCGCTCGATACATAAGGGCTGAACTAAAAACCTTTTGCCTTAAAATAAACGACTATTTAGCCAGAAGGAGAAAAACATCTAATAGTACAGAAGAGACTGACTTGTTACATTAACTATATTCCCATCCAAAAAATTAGGAAAATTGTACAAGATTTCTCAGCTGTTCTCCTCAATATCGGCATCTCTTTTGAACCTTGTCAAAACCAAACCAGTTCTTCAGGGAGCCACTAAATTGCCATCTGTTACCAGCTGACACAAAAATGGGGCAAGAAAGGAGCCCAGAGAAACGCTGTGCGCTAGTTACAATACTAGTAACAATACATGTGTTACAGAAGTCAGGACTGGGAGAGGACACCTGAGCTCTGGAGTGCGAGCACAAGGAATCCCCCGCTCAGGGACCAGGTGCTGAAGCACATGAACTGTCAGACCAGCAGGATTTGCTTCTCTTGGCAGAAAACATACAGTAATGCAAGGTATTGTGACCAGCTTCTATTAATGAGGTACTATGAAGACAGTGAAAAGCTTTCCAAGTTGCTCTGTTCAAAGGTCACCTCTATTTTACATTCACCATTGTTATATTAATCTCTTAAATCCTGTGTGGAGTGGCTTGCTTAGTTGATTAAAGAGATGGGGATACCGCAATTCCAGGCCAACTGCCTAAGCAGTAGCTTTCTACATCACCAGGATCCTCCTCCAGTTAACACCAGAATGGACACACTGAGCTGTGGAAAAGAATGCATGCAGCAGTATCTGCTCCTGGGACTTGCTATGCTCACCCTCCTTCACCACCCAGTTCCACAGGACCAGAGTGGCTACAGTGGTATATTTCAGTCCATAAATCACTTAAGACTTAAAAAAACCCCAAAAACTAGCATGACCTTCAGCACAAAATTGGGCTTGTGCAGCTGACTTAAAGATTGCACCGATTCTATTTAAAAGTGATCCATTTAGAGCAGTGCACACCTCTAACCCAGATGCACTTTAAGTTAATCTTTCATTAAAGAAAGGCCATGGGTTTTCACTGATTTAAATAGATACAATTAAAATCTATCTAGGTAAACACCAGTGCAAAATTCTGAATCTAGGCCAAGCTTGAACAGGGCTTATTGGTTAAAATCTATTCACTCTATTACTGAAGTTTACCCACAAAAGACAAAAGTCTAAGTACAAGGCACAGAATTATTGTTGCTTGCAAGTCAAGGTCCGGCTAAAGACCTGACTGCTAAACTGAAGGCAGGGAGCAAATGACTAATATCACTGAGGTTCTTGTATTACATTGCAGCTTGCAGGGCTCCGGCTTATAGGCCATGCTTGGAACAACACTTCCTCCACAAGTGCAAAAGGTGCAAAGACTTTCCAGTCAATGGCACTTGGTGAAAAACAGAAGAATGGTGTGCAGAAGTGTTCAGGTTTCTGCAGAAATCATGCTATACAGTTCATTTGGTATCTGTTTGAACCATTCTTGGGAAACTATATGATTTCATTAGCTAGTCATATGGCACTTTGGGTCAACCATAATTTGTAATTTATTCTCTTGGAGTGCAATTTGCTAAATTACTATCTAGAACTAACATAGCCATCAGACACACTGAGACTATAAGTCAAGGCAGGATCAGCACACCAACCAGAGAAAGGCACATCCCTCCTTACTGAGAGCTTTCAGGACACAGGCAGGGCCATATTCATAGCCATCTTGTGCTTCTACAGCAGAAGAGCCAAGGCTAATATTATTTTTAATATATTAGTTTCTTAGTGCCCAATTGCCGCATCTTGCCAGGCAGAGAGATGAGGGCTCTTTCCATCCAGGACAAATCCAACAAACCTTTGCATGGGTAAGTTGTTAGTAAAAATGAGACCCAAACAACTCATTTAGGCTGCAAGGAGCACAACTCCTGATTTCAAGAGGCAAAAACTCGGTCCTAGCACCACTGGGTTAATACAAAGTCTCTTCTGAAGCACACCACTTCCCAGATCAGCTATCCAGAGTGACCCTAGCCCTCAAAAGACGTTTCACACTGCCACTTTTCTTCTGATCTCAAGTGAATAAAACAGCATGCTTCCAGTTTTTGGCTCTTGGCTTCACTCACAATGGGCTACAAAAAAATTAACTGAAGCTCTAGTTAAATGCTTAATGGATTATAAAATTCAACTAGCTAGCACAGAGAATTTTTTAGGCATGCTAGAGCCAAGGTGACCGCCCAAACAACAAAGACCAATTTAGCTGGAACCACTATTAAATCCACTTCCTGGTTCCAGTTCACAGAGGAAATTTCATTGGTCTCATTTAGCATCTTGCCAAGAAGAAAGAAGGGCATTTGCCATGAAAATTGATGCAGTGATGCAGGGGACTCTAGTTACAGTCAAGACAAAAGAAATTAGTTCCTCGAGAGCAAACAGGCTCCTGCCAAGCCTCCAGAATTCACCAAAGGAAAGGGAATGAGCCAGTGTTTGTTTTGAGGAGTGTCATACCAATTACCCCAAGCAGTCTGAGAACTCAGAATTTAAAGTTTCTTTTGAAGGGGAAGAGAAACCTTAACACAACTGAGAAGGCTATGACAGATTTGCATTTAAGTTTTCCCCTCACCTCTCTATTCCAACGCAAAAGAAAATCATTCCTTTGAATTACACTGTCATTAAGAATGCCACAGACTGAAAGATGCTAATAAAGTTAATAAAACCATGTCAGGTATTCCTCATGTCTGGACCACTGAATTAAATATGCCTGGTTTTCATTAAGTTTCATATATATGATCACATCCTTCACTATAAAGTGAGTCTCAGCAATATTGAAGGCATTTCTGAATTTTGACAAATATTTTTCAAACTTATTGTCAAATTAAAGCAATAATTAGAAAGCCACACTTCCATCTGGACAATCAAGTTGATCAGTGAAAAAAAAAAAAAAAGCTAGAAAAAGCAGCAACTACACTTAAAGAAGAATTGTCAACATCTGTCTTTCAGCCAGGTCAATAACTGAAGTTTGTCTAGTATAGAAAGAAACGTTTGGCTTTGAAGAAGTCCCCTTATCTTGCTCCTCCACGGAAAAGAACAGAAGCCAACCAAAGACTGGAGAAGTTGAAGACTCCGGAACTCTAGAAGATGAATAAGTGTTTGACCATGCTCTCACTAGGTTGGAACAAACTCATTGTCTCAGTTTCCCTGAAGCAGTAAGAAAACTGCAAGAATATTCTTTGCATAAACTGTTTCTTTAGAGCTGTTAGTGCAAGATGCATATCTTCAATTAAAAAGGAAGGAACCCTCCACGATGCCAGCCAGTCTTTATTCCATCTCAAACGTCTACCACTGTAAGTAACTACAACAGGAGACACTTTTTTGTGTTTTTCTTTGTAACTGGGTACAAAACGGCACGCACAGCTTCAGCAAATACTTCTCGAACACCATCTTGGTTCAGAGCTGAGCATTCCAAGTACTTGACTGCTCCAATCTGTTTGGCTAGTGATGTTCCCTGCTGCGGGGTAGTGGGAGTCAAGCTTTGCTCCTTCAGCTTTTTCACCGTTTCCAAATCACTTCGTAAGTCTCTCTTGGTGCCAACTAAAAGGATTGGAACATTAGGACAGTGGTGAGAGACTTCAGGATGCCATTTGTGCCTCACATTTGCATAAGAAGAGGGACTTCCAATGGAGAAACAAATGACAAATACATTGGTTTGGGGGTATGAGAGGGTACGCAGACGATCATACTCCTCCTGGCCTGCAGTGTCCCAGAGATTCAGGCTAACTGTCCGGCCATCAACAGTCATCTGGGCACTATAGTTGTCAAACACAGTGGGGATATACTCTTCAGGGAAGGCATTGGTGGTGTAGCTGATGAGCAGACAGGTTTTTCCCACTGCGCCATCTCCAACAACTACGCACTTTATTGTCTGCATTCTTTACCCAAAACGGAGACTCCTACACAAAGCAAGAGAAAAAGTTAGACCAAGATCATTCACATACCAAAATTTTAAAAGACAATGCTTAACAGGCTTCTCCAATGCCCGTGCTTTCAAACACTTAATAAAAGGTTGGGAGTACCTACACATGCAAGGAGGCACAGGCCCCGACTGAGGAACCCACACCTGAGATGCAACAGAGTGAAGAAAAGGTGATAGACCATAGAAGCCAAGCAGTCCGGTAGCAACCAGCCACCTCCCGACTGTTTTTATGCAAGTGCCAACATGTGTCCAATGGGGGTCCATGCCCCAGATTTTACTGACAGGCCTTGCCTGCTCTGCCCTTGAATCCCTAACCCTTCTACAAACTCCACAGGCCACACAACACGGCTGCATGGGCCGTAAGTCTGACATCTCTGGTCTAAGGCACAGTAACACAGAAACCCCTAGGAATCAATGTTTAAAAAAATTAAACAATTCCTTGAAGAGGCAAATGTACGACTGAACTCTAGGGATCCCATGTATAAAACAAGTAATTAATTCACTCTATTCAGTACCACTCGGACCCCAGAGAACTGGAGAAAATTCAAGGAACACCAATAAAAGGTTCAGAATACAGTACCTACAAAGCTAGCTGAACACATTGTTCTTTGACATACAAGTAGAGAGAAGTGGGATCAGTCTATGAATGCACAAAGAACTGTTCTAAAGAAGCCAAGGACAGATTATTCTCACTAGTCACTGACAGGACAAGCAGGAATGAATGAGCTTGAATGGCAACAGAGAGAGCCTATGTTTAGCAACAGGAAAACAGAAACAGCATCCGAGTTCAGCAATGAAATAAACTTCCATGGCAAGTTATAGATTCATTCCTCAAGCTAATACCAAGACCCTCCAACCACCCATCCCTCAGAGCATCAAGGATGAGAGCCTCATGACCAAGCAGCAATCCTCAACCCAAATCATTCTTTTCCCTTTTCATTTGATTCCTACCCTTTTCAATAATGGCTTTACAGAGCATAAGGCTCCTGCTTTCTCCTCACAGGTGCTGAAGTTGCCTGCATATTTGCCTGCTGACAATTCTGTTGCTAGTCAGAACAAGAAGGAACCTGTTGCCTGCATCTGCTTCTCCACCCAAATGCCTTTGCTTGTCAGCTTTAACTCAGTTCTCAAACCAAAGGCAAGTTGGAGCTTCCAATCCAGAGAGAAACAATTAAAACAGCAACTACATTATACATTCCAGAAAAATCAGCAGCTCAGAAGCCACAACAGCAGTGAGAGCACATTAAAATGAACACACATCAATCACTTTCTACAAAAGTCATAACATTCTTTTTCTGCCAACCCTTTCCTTTTTCCAGCTCCAACCGTCACGCCTCTGTCTTTCTTGATATCTTGCCTACATAATCTGGTCTTTTGGTTCCTCTCCCCACCCCTCACCCCCAAGCCCAAGCGCACACGCATACTTTGTGTTAACTTGAAATAAGTAACAAACAAAACAAAACAAATGTTATCAGGTAATTACAGTACATTCCTAGTCACATTGGTGCACACACTTGGAATCCTTCAAACTGCACACACATTTGCTACTCATATATAGCAATAGTAACATAGCAGAAAATCTTTTTCAGTAACACGCAGGAGGATCAGAGAGGAAATAACAGAAATATGATGTCATTGGGATAACGGAGACCTGGTGGGACTCCACCCATGACTGGACCACGGGTATAGAGGGCTATACCCTATACAGG
>NW_017728916.1:6362525-6364884 GCF_001723895.1 Crocodylus porosus
GAGCAAATTGGATGCTTATGTTGCTGGGATCCTGTTACCCCAGCTGACTTCCTGCCCTTTGGGTGGGGGCTGGGCTCGATGATCTTCCGAGGTCCCTTCCAGCCCTGATGTCTATGAAATCTATGAAATCTCTCTGAAGTTGAAAAGGGTAATTTATTTAATAATATAAATCATTCAAGTTAATTTCTAGCCACAGCCCTATGCTAAGGACCCCAACTACTACTAGCAGAAACTGTGAAATATGCACCTAACTGCTCAAACACAGCAACCAGAATCCAGTTCAGGGCTAGAGTAAATATGAAATGGCATGTTCGCTCCAGCAGATTTAAAAAGCCACTAAGTCAGACAGAAACCATCCAGAAGCAGAATTGTGTTTGGAGCATTGTTATTTTTGAGGGCTAGCACAGCTATCAAGAACATGAGAATTGCCATTTACTGGGTCAAACCATAGATCCATCTTGGCCAGTACCCTGTGTCCACAGTGGCAGAGAGTAGATGCAGAAAGGGAGAGCAAATTGGATATGACCGGGGGGGTGGTTTCCCCACCACTGTTGCACTCTCACTTGCAGCCTCCAACATTTAAGGTCCACGAAGTTCTAATTCCAAGGCTATGTCCCTCACTCCAATGCTCCATAGCTACATCCATCCAATCCCTTTCTGAATCTGGCTAAATTGTCAGCTTCAACCACATCTGGTGGCAACAAGTTCCACACTTTAATTACACACTGTGTGAACACTTCCACGTGGCAATGGCAATCCTTATGTTCCTGATAGTTGTGCTAGCCCTCAAAACTAACAACACTCCAAACACACTTCCACGTTTTAAACTTACTGCCTGTTAGCTTCATGCTATGACCCCTAGTTCTTGTATTGCAGGGGACTGCAAATAATAAATCCCTATTTACTTTCTCTTCACCATTTAGTATTTTGTAAACCCTTATCATGTCCCCCCTCAAGTGTCTCTCTTCCAAACTGAACTGGCCTGGCCTCTTTAGTCTCTCTTCATATGCAAACCCCTCCTTACCCCTAATCTTTCTTGTTGCCCTTCTCTGAACTTTCTCTAGTTCTTTTATATCCTTTCCGAGGTGTGAGGACCAAAACTGGGCACAGTATTCAAGGTGTGGACACATGGATTTATAAAGCAGCATATTAATACTTTCCATTGTTTACAATTTCCTTGATAATCCCTAACATTTCTGTTTGCTTTTTTGAGAGCGGTTGAGCACTGAGCTGATGTTTTTAGCGAACTGTCCACGGTGACTCCCAGATCTCTCTCTCATGTGGCAACAGCTGACATACAGCCCATCTACATTATTAAGACTGCACCAGAATTTGTATTATAACACAACTGAAACAGAAACAGCCTAATCTGGCATTAGAAAATCAATAATAAGTGTTTATTACTGTCCTTTGTGAACTGCTTAAATCGTGTGCCAGTTTGCAGTGATAAACTAAAAAGTTAATTATGACTGGTTAAATCAGGGATGGCCAACCTGCAGCACACAGGGGTGGCACACAAGAGATCAGGGAGGGCACAGGCAACACACGGGCAGATACAGCAGGAAGCAGAAACCAGAGCAGCAAACTGGGCAGGAAGCATGGGCACAGAAGCAGAAAGCAGAGCAGATCAGATGGGGGAAGATCAGAGTGGCACTTAAGGAGGGTGCCAGGCTAATTTATGCACACCACACCCCCTCACAACTGTCACAAAGAATCCCCTATGACTATTTGCTAATCTACAGTTTCTTCTAATTAATTTTAAAAGACTACAGCATGAAGTATGAAATTGCATGTGAGATTCTTTGCTGTGAAGAACCCAGACGAAACTTGGAAGCTGAAGCACATTTTGTATCAATATAGTTAGTTAAGGCTCTAAACGTTATAGTTTTCAGTCTTGACTGATGCTGTGTTAGCAAGCTAAGCACAGTTAGAAGTTACATCTTGCTCTGTCATCAACAGTGTTATGTCAACATGAAATTTTCCTGCTTATGTAAGATATGTGAAGGGGTCTACCAAACTCAAGGCGGCAGCCAGCCAATTTCACAGCTAGAACCCGGGGCCAGCCAACATTTTTGTGGATTGAGCACAAGGAACCCCAGCAGTCCCACCCCTCCCCAGAGACTGCCACATGGCCTGAAACCTCATCTTAATTACCCCAGTTAAGCCCAAGGAAACCATTAATCCATATGTTATTAAGCATGCATTAATGGCTTCTCCAGGCTTCATCAGGGCACTGAAACTGTGGTTTCAGGCCATCCCCAAGTGTAAACTTTGCACTTTTGTCAGGCTTGCTGGAAAAATAAAAAAAAATGGACCAGCAAGCAGAGAAGCCCCGAAGTCTTGGAGCACAGGGCCCCGG
>NW_017728916.1:6364984-6371558 GCF_001723895.1 Crocodylus porosus
ACTGCCCTGTGCCTTGCTGCCACCAGCCCACCTGTCAGGACTTCATGACACTGCCAGCCCCTGCGGCCGGCTCCATCCATGTCCTGCCCCCAACCCTGAACCTCCTGCTTTGAGCACCCCTGTGGTGCCCTACCAGCCCCACTCCAAGACCACAGGGCTTCTCTGCTTGCCTGTAAGTTTGGGTTTTCAGTGAGCTCATGCTTTTTCACAGAGCATGCCTAAATTCACAATTTCTGCAGAAACTGCGCAATCACGATGTCAGTCAGTCCCCAGGTATTAGGGTAGTAGGGAGTTCAGCACGACAGCAAAGGTTCAGAATGACAATGTACCAGGCGTATTGTTTAATACCACAACACAGGACACCCAAAGATAGAACTACAACCAACTCTATCAGTCCAGGTCTTTGCTCTCTTGAGAAGGGAGAGGCTTCAGATAGTTTACAAGACTTATTCCTGCCTTTGACGCTGGCCTTTGTTCCAATACCAAAGGCCTCTCTCCCACAAACCTAAACAGTGACTAACTCAACAGTGACAAAACAGAATACAGGCTGGAGTGCTTCAGTCTCAGTGGTCCACGAAATATTCAAGTGGCAAGGATTTTTGGGGTCATATTTTTTTTAATGGATGAGCTATCTACCTGGAAGACATATTAGACTAGTCTTCAAACACAGAATGCCCTTCCTCTGGTTTCATGAGTCTCAAGACAAGGCACTTTATGCACGAAAGCCTGCCTAACATCTTTCCTAACTATGGAGCTGGTCCAATCAAAGCTACTGCCAAAAAAAAAAAAAATCCTTGCCAGAGGGCAAAGAAGCCAACTAGGCGGGAAACTCTTCTCAATTTTTTGCTCACGGAGAAGAATTTGGTTGAGAATGTGAAGGAGGAAGGTAACTTGGGTGACTGTGACGACATGGTGGGATTCAAGAATCTAATGCAGAGGGCCAGTCTGCAGAGCCACTGGATCCAGCCCGCTTTGGCAACACGGGATTTCACCTGTGGGCACTCTTCTGCCATGATGGGGGGAAAACATCAGCTTCAGCTGGGTCCTAGCACCCAACTACCTTTGACCTAAACTGAGTCACTCTGGCCAGCAGCCTAGAAAGGTTGCCAACTGCTGCCCAAATCCCTGTTGCTGAATGCTGCAGATGCCCCTCATCTGTAAGCCAGATCTGACCCACAGGTCATAGGTTACTGACCCCTGCCCTAAGGGACAGAGGGAGGGAAAGAAAGCAGGCTGGCAGCAGAATAAAGACACTGGACTTCAGAAAAGCAGACTTCAACAAAACTCAGGGAACTGGTGGGCAGGCTCTCCCAGGGAGGCAAGTCTACAGGGAAGGGAGTTCAGCAGAGCTGGCTGTACTAGTTTAAGGGCACAGAGGAGGAGATAAGCAGCCTAGCATATCAGAAGAACAGGCTAGCGATTAGACAGGTTAGATGTATTCAGGTCAGCAGGGGTGGACAGGATGCACCTGAGGAAGGATACCGACCTTCGTATTCCGACATGAAGAAATCAACACCTCCGACTGGCAGGCAGGCTGCTGGACTGTGTCACTGACACTGCTGAGGCAGGCTGTAAGGTTGTGAGATAGATGCAAATCTGAAGTTTCTTGGTTCCTGCTAGAGTTTGACCTGGTAACTTTATGGAGTGGGGCTGATGGCGCTAAATGTAGGTCTGTCAATCAAAAAAGTTTCACTTGGGAAAGCAGACAAATCTCAACTAAAGTCTAGAGCCATCTAGGCCTAAGTTTCCTCACACATTCCATGGCATTAAAATGGTCAGAGCACAGTGGCATCCTTGTTTCTTCTACAGGGCAGGGTCTTTATTGGATTCTTTGGGGCTACAGGTGAGAGGACAGAAGTGCTATTCATAGATTACAGAGTCAGAAGGGACCCAGTGGATTGTATCCAACCCCCTGTCCCTGGCAGGAAAGAGGACTGAGGTCAGATGACCTCAGCCAGGTGACTGTCAAGCCTCCTGCTGACAGCACCACCTCTCTTGGAAGCCCGTTCCAGACTCCGGCCACCCTTATTGTAAAAAATGTCTTCCTAATGTCTGACCTAAATCTACTCTCCACTATTTTGCACCCATTATTCATAGTTACTCCCTGGGGCACTCTGGAAAGCAGCGTATCCCCAATTCCCTGCTGTCCTCCCCTGATAAATGTATAGGCGCCCACAAGGTCACCCCTCAGCCGTCTTTTGTATAGGCTGAAAAGATCCAGATCTCTCAACCTCTCCTCGTAGGGTCTTTCACGGAGACCACTAGTCATGTGGGTTCTTGTTTGCCCAAAAGGATCTATATTTTACAACAGGGGTCTCAAGCTCCAATCAGTTGGTGGGCCCTATTGCCTGCCAGCAGCCAGGGGTTAATGCTACTACTCACCCCTGTCACCAACTACCGCCAATTTTTATTGCCAGTGGCAAGCAAAAGCAATAAATTCTGTGGCAGAAGTACTGAGATTTGGAGAATGCAAGCTGGTACATTAGAGTCCTGGCTACATACTTTCTGTGTACAGTGTTACACACACCTCAATAAAATAGACTTATCAGTAGCAGTGCACCGATATATCAGCACTATATTAGATCACACTGATAAATAGAAAATTCACATTATAGGAGATCGGGCTTTTTTTGAGCCGTTATAGCCCATAATGTACCAATCAATATAACACGCCTTCCACATGCGGCCCCCAGACACTGCATGCATATGTGAAGCCACACGAATGCACTGCACATGAACGCAGCCAGGCAGTGTGGAAAGCAGCAACCTGCAAGTAAGTCTGTAGAGGCAAAGGGGCATAGGTGGATATGGGCAGACTGAGGCCCCCACAGTGATGGAAGGAGCAGGGCAGAGTGATGAATGGGACCCTGGGGCATTCAATGACCTTTAATTCAAGTGCCCCCACCACCATTTTTAAGCACCAGGATGCTGATCCCCTGGATGAGCCACCCACGTCTCCTGCCCCAGCCTTGGGGTCACATTTGCTGCCCTGCCCTGCCCTGGCCTCAGCCCCAGCCCCACTCCCTCACTGCAGGGGCCTCGATCTGCACCCCTCTGCCAGCAATGCGCCTTCACCTCCACAGACTTACCTGCAGGGCACTGCTCTCCATGCTGCCCAGCTGCATTCCTGTAAATCAGTTATTGGATTGGTATCAGCCGACATTCCTGGTGAATAACTAGTTACTGGTATCAGCCAAGAAAGTCTTTATTGCTGCACCCCTACTTATTAGCTGAATACAAGTTGCTTTAAAATTTGGTACGTAATAAGATGATACCCAAAGTATGCCCAATTTACCTGTGATGCTAACTGAATAGCTAGGGAGCAGAAAAAAAAAACTTCACTTTGGTACCAGTACCCGTAAATCTGTGCTTTAAAACAAGGGCTGGCAACCTTTTAGGAGTGGTGGGCCCAATTAACGTTGAATTTCAAGGGATATCAAGCCTGACATCACTGGCAGAACAAAATGGAACCAAAATGAGAATCAACGAGATTTTAAAGTTTTTTCTACCTTCTGCACTCTAAGCATTAGAAAAAACAAGGTGTGTTAGTATGGGTCAACACCCTTCTCAGGAAGTCACTGTCGTCAGCTTCAAACAGACTTTCAGCTCCTTCAACCCAGGATATCCCCTGGAATATGCAAGTCATCTTGTTGAGATGCTGTCTGGAGGGTTGTTCTCATTCTGACCTAATTGCAGGTTTTATGGCATCGTTAACTTGGAGAACCTACCCTGGCTACTTAATGGGAAGTATTTGCCTATAATTTTTTCACATCACTGGGCTGTTTTTCTGACAATTGTCGCAGGTCATATGAAAAGATTCAAATCATTTCTAGTGTTGAACTACAACTGTGATGAGTGGAGGAAAAGAGGGAGTTCATTTGCAGAGAGTTCACACATTTGTGAAACCCCAGCACAAGAAGACTGAGAAAGCTTGGTCAAGGGAATCATCTTACCTTACCCCCTTTCTGCTAGGGTTTGCTGACAAAAAAAGTAACAGTTTGCAGCTGGCATTGTAAAAGAGCCCTTGGGACATCCTGACCAGGTGATGCTTATTCAAGACATTCTCCCAAGAAGGATGCTTTCTTCTCCATAACTAACCCCTTGAGAGCAAGGGTTTTTGTTCTATGGTATAACTTAAGGGAGTGGAGATGATTATTGGGAAAGGGAATGGCTCCTGGGTTCTCTTATGACAGAGTTAAGGCTTGCCTTTATACACTGTTCTTCCTTGCTTTGGTTCTTTCTTTAGTGGCTGGAGTTACTAGTGCTCTTATGGCTCAGCTCTTGCAACACTGCTGCTAGCATCTCCCTTTTCTACCGTGAGAATTTTAGCTCTGAACAGAAACAGTACTGTGAAACTGCCATCTGGGAACTTTGGCAGCTTTCCTTCATACCCTTTCATTCAGTGTGAGCGGGTCCCCAGCCCCGAATGTAAGTGAGATGAAAACTCGCTGGCAGCTTCGTGGAAGGAATCCCTGCGCTGAGCAGATTGACATTTGTTCTGCTGAACCACCCTCTTTCATCAGCTTCCCTCTAGGTCTGGAAAGTACTACAGACAGGCTAAACTGTAAGGAGGAAGGAGAAGCAGTAGGCAAGAGATGAAAAGCAGTTTTGTAGCTGGTTTCCCCACAAGAGCTGGCTCAAACAGAAAGGTCCAAACTACCCACCTTTTGTTTGAACAGAGGTAGAGACATTTTGAAGACTGCTACAAAGGAGCTTCAGGGCCTGTCTCACTGGATCAAGTGCTCGGACAGTCCTGGCTACCAGCAATGACTCTGTTCTGGAGCACTTCAGATCATGGAGTATTTAAAGATCTTTTGGTTAATTCTCTATCTGACATATGCAAAGCTCTTGGGCTATCTATCCAAAACCTGAGGGACATCATCATCATCTAGGTCCAGGTACTTCAATCAAACCATAAGCCATATGCTGTCAGGCTTGTACTTAGAGGACCACAATCCCTAAATGTTGGTTTTTTTATTTAAAAAAAACAACAAACTACTGAACTGCTCTCTCCCTACTCCTCACCTCTAAAGCAAGAGAGGCAAAGACAGACCCAAGAGCACAAGAGTCATTAGTCCAAGCCAGAAGTCCATTCACCCATCAGACACTGTGGGACCCAAGTCCCAAAGCAGCAGCTGAATCCCTAATGACTGCAAGGAAAAAAATAAAGCCCTATCAAGAGAGCTAGTACCTACCTCAAGGCACAGAGTCTGTGATGCCTGAACACCAATGTTTTGTTATTTAGACTTTGAACATTTCTAACAGAAAGGCCACTAACAAAGCAGCAAGTTGAGCTGACTTCACCAACAAGAAGCTGTGCAGCTGAGAGGTAATGGAGCAACACCAAGATGTCCTTTCACTGGCTATGACTGGACAGGAGCTCACAAACAGGGCTGCAAGAAATGTCTTTTTCCATTGCAGAGAAGGTTAAGATGCACCTCACTGGAACCAAAAGCTACAAATTATTAAATCAGGAATTTCCCTTAACTACCTGCAAGGACACGAGTCCATGAGCAGGGGTGTCCTGTCACAGGTATTCTGAGGCGTTTAATTAAACATGGCTATCAGAAAGCAGCAGCCCCCGAATAAGCCGAGCAGCAGGCTGGGAGCCAGAACTCCTGGGTTCCACTTCTAACTATACCCCAAACTTCCTACAGGACCTCAAGCAAGTCACATTCTCTGTTCCTCAATCTGCCATCTGTAAAATCTGCCTTGCCAAGATGCTGGACAGTTTAATTCATTATTTATTTTTAAAGGAGCAAGACTGGTTCCCATTTCCAATAAAGGAAGGAAGGAGGATCCAGGAAACTATAGCCCTGCTAGCCTTACCTCAGTCCCGGGTAAGATTTTTGAGAGAATTATCCTGGCGCATGTTCGCAAGGGGCAAGCAGGGGAGATTATGCATAGGGGCAACCAACACGGGTTCATTCGAAGCAGGTCCTGTCAGACCAACCTGGTGGTCTTCTATGACTAGGTCACAAAATCCTTAGATGCAGGGGTAGCAGTGGACATAGTCTTTCTGGACTTTAGGAAGGGCTTTGACACTGTCTCTCACCCCATTCTCAATAAAAAACTAGGAGACTGTGGTGTTGATACCTACAGTCAGATGGGTCATTAACTGGATGGAGGGCTGCACCCAGAGTGGTGGTGGTGGACGGGTCTTATTCCACTTGGAGGGATGTGGGCAGTGGGGTCCCCCAGGGCTCGGTCCTTGCGCCTGCACTGTTCAACATCTTCATCAGCAACTTGGATGGGGGGTAAAAAGCACCTTGTTCAAATTCGCAGATGACACTAAGATGTGGGGAGAAGTGAGGAATAGGCTACAATCGGACCTAATGAGAACAGGATGGGTTTCAACACTGATAAGTGCAGGGTACTGCACCTGGGGAGGAAGACCCAGCACCATACTAACAGGCTGGGGAACTCCCTTCTCATCAGTGCAGATACAGAAAAGGATCTTGGAGTCATTATTGATGCCAAAATGAACACGGGCCTTCAGTGTGGGGAGGCAGTCAGGAAGTCCAACCGTACGTACCTTGTCATGCATCCACAGATGCATCTCGAGCAGGTCCAA
>NW_017728916.1:6371758-6374903 GCF_001723895.1 Crocodylus porosus
GGTCAGGGCAGCTAGGATCTGGAACCAGCTTCCAAGAGAAGTGGTGCTGGCTCCTACCCTGGGGGTCTTTAAGAGGAGGCTAGATGAACACCTTGCCAGAGTCATTTGACCACAGTACTCTTCCTACCATGGCAGGGGGGTCGGACTTGATGATCTGCTCAGGTCCCTTCTGACCCTACCAACTATGAAACCATGAAGATCGTCGGACAAGAGGTTCTAAAACAGCCGAATTGTTATTAACTGCAAGTTTAACAATATAGGAAGTTAAAATTGTCTTGGTTACTTGAGAAAGGCTGCCATGCTGGGAAAATGCACTTTGACTCCACCTAATCACAGCACCTTGTCCTTCTCTGCCTGCTCAGTGCAACCTTGATCCTTCCCTCCACAGACAGAAGCAGACTTGAGCTTTGAAAATGATGCTGTAACAGTGCAGGAAGGAGCACAGAAGTAGTAGGGACCATTTTCCAGGGGGAGCCAACCATAGTAGGACATGTGAGAACTTTGTCTGTGCTCTGAACTCATCTCTCACTGCACTAACTGTTCCCAGGCAACTCCCCAATGCAGCACTGCAAACCCCCACATCCTGCAAACACTCAGATGCCCCATCCTGCTCCAACGTTCCTTCCATCATGCCCATTGCTCTTTCTAACCAAGCATTTCCTATAGCTCTGAGGTCTGCCTTGAACCACCATGGTTCTTGTCAACTTGGTGGGACATAAAGACATGAAAGGTTATGAAAAACCAGAGCAGCAGGGCTGGAAGGGACCTGCAGACATCATGTCTAGTCTTAAGGCATGATCAGCCCCATCCAAACATCCCATATAGCCATAATCTAAACTACATAAGACTACCATCAATCCTGCACAACACAGACCTAACAAACCAACCTGTCACAGGTAAAGCAGGGGAACCATGGTAGCCAACATCCTGCTTCTATGACATGTTGTTAATATATGCTCAAGAGGTTGTGAGTAGAGGCCTGCCACTGCTTCAGAGGAAGGCACGCTCCCCCATCCATCCCAGTCTGACCATGGGGTAAAATTCCTTCTTGACCCCAAATACGGTATCAGTCTGACCCTGAGCAGAGGGGCAAGAACCCTCTAACCAGGAGCCTCCACCTTTGGTCCCAGCAGAAGCATTGGCACACCCCAGTCAAAGTCCCCGGCCTTGGCTGCAGCCAACACCCAATGCCTCTGAGAAAGGATTAAAAACACGCAGACTCATGTACTCATGTAGCAGAAAGCAGGGGCAGGGACAACTAGCAACACCCAGAAGCACAGAAGATACCCATAACAAACATAGCACCACTATGCCTAGACCCTCCTCAAACAGGAGAAGGATCCCTACTTCCAGTGCAGGCCCTCTGAGCCCTGGAAGCCACTTCCTCCACTCCCAGTGCTGCCAGAGGTCACGTGCCTTGCGGCCTGTCCTGACCGGCTGCAGACACCAGCCAGGCTCTGGGGTGGGAAGAAAAGCATCCAGCAGGTGCCAATGAGAAGCTGGCACCTCCCCCCCCCCCAGCGGGGAACTGACCCATAGCAAATAGCAGGCCTCAGGATGCCTAAATGGGCCCTAAATTAGCCAAGTTTTGCCTGTGGTTCTGGGTACAAGTTCCCCATTGAAATTAGTGGCAACCACCACTTTCAATTCACCTGATGTGCTGCCTCTTGAGCCCCTGTCAAATGTCTGCTGATGACGGAGCTCCTTCTTCTTTGCTAAGACCCCTGTATGCACCGTTTGTTACTGTACAGCTGTGTCATAAAACCCTTTCTCCCTTCACCCACTCCCATCCCATCCCCTTCTCTCACTGTGCCCATCACCTGGCTATGCCTCTACGTACCCAGCATTGCTACAGCTTCTACAGACTTCCAAATAAAGCATCAAAATGCTGGGAGACCTTAAAACATCTTATGAGCAAGGCACATTGGGGGCTGTATATTCAGAAACCGCTTGGCCAAACAACCTTGCAACCTGCTTTCTTGGGATCACCCTCTATGCTGCTCTTCAGGAAGCTATTACATTTATCCTGTCTTTCTTTCTCTCTCCACTTACAACTCAAGTTCATGCTGTGCACACAGCTACTAAGAAACCAAACAGCCTAGAAACTTCCCAAAGGAAGTTCACACGGGCACGTGCTAGCTGACATGAACGACAGGCAAGCGAGACAAGCTGAGAAGCATCAGAGTCGAGACAAGAGTCAGTTTTATGCAAAGCTGGAATGAGTTTTGCAAAGCAATGATCTGGGAGGGGCCGCTGGGACACGCCGGGCCCGGGGCAGCCGGACCGTCGGAGGGACTCGCAGATTCCTCGGCCCCGCCCGGCCTCCCCACGTGCTCCGCGCGGGGCGGCTCGCAACGTCTGCGCCCGGCCATGGGGCCGGGCAGGCACAGGAGGCTCCAGCGGGAGGCGCCCGTGGAGCCTCCAACGCGGCCCTGCCCGAGGAGGAGCTGCCCCACGACCCCAGCCCAGCCCAGCCCAGCCCAGCCCTACGGAGCCAGACCCTGGCTGCGTCCGAGACGACCCCGGCACCCCCGCGCTCCCCCAGCTCCACCGGGCCTGCACTGCAGCAGTCGCGCCGGGGCCGGGCGGCTGCACACCCCACGGGGAGGCGCCAGCGGGCCGGGCCTAGGAGTCGGGCGGCGGCGCCGAGGAAGGGAAACAGCCGCCCGCGGGGCCGGGCCTGGCCGGGAAGGGGGCGGGGCCACGCTCACATTTGCCCGCGGCTCTTCGCGCTGCGCCCGGCTGCTGCCACCGACTTCGGGGACCGCCCCCAAGCCCCACACTGCGCAGGCGCACCCGGCCTGCGTGCGCAGGCGCGGCCCCGACCCGGCACCCCCCAACCCCACACTGCGCAGGCGCGGCTGGCCCACTCATGTTGTGCGCGCAGGCGCAGCCCCTCCTGGCGCCCCCCATCCCCGATTCCGCACTGCGCAGGCGCGCCCGGCGCGCTCGCCCTGTGTGCGCAGGTGTGGCCCCGCCCCAGCGCCCTCCTCGACTCCGCACTGCGCAAGCGCGCCCGGCCAGCTCGTCCTGTGTGCGCAGGCGTGCCCCACCCCGGTGGCCCCTCGGGCCTCTCACTGCGCAGGTGCGATCTCACCTCCCCTGGCCCCAGGCCCCGCATTACGCAGGCGCAACCCCGCCCCAG
>NW_017728916.1:6375003-6404022 GCF_001723895.1 Crocodylus porosus
CCCCCCCCCCAGCGGGGAACTGACCCATAGCAAATAGCAGGCCTCAGGATGCCTAAATGGGCCCTAAATTAGCCAAGTTTTGCCTGTGGTTCTGGGTACAAGTTCCCCATTGAAATTAGTGGCAACCACCACTTTCAATTCACCTGATGTGCTGCCTCTTGAGCCCCTGTCAAATGTCTGCTGATGACGGAGCTCCTTCTTCTTTGCTAAGACCCCTGTATGCACCGTTTGTTACTGTACAGCTGTGTCATAAAACCCTTTCTCCCTTCACCCACTCCCATCCCATCCCCTTCTCTCACTGTGCCCATCACCTGGCTATGCCTCTACGTACCCAGCATTGCTACAGCTTCTACAGACTTCCAAATAAAGCATCAAAATGCTGGGAGACCTTAAAACATCTTATGAGCAAGGCACATTGGGGGCTGTATATTCAGAAACCGCTTGGCCAAACAACCTTGCAACCTGCTTTCTTGGGATCACCCTCTATGCTGCTCTTCAGGAAGCTATTACATTTATCCTGTCTTTCTTTCTCTCTCCACTTACAACTCAAGTTCATGCTGTGCACACAGCTACTAAGAAACCAAACAGCCTAGAAACTTCCCAAAGGAAGTTCACACGGGCACGTGCTAGCTGACATGAACGACAGGCAAGCGAGACAAGCTGAGAAGCATCAGAGTCGAGACAAGAGTCAGTTTTATGCAAAGCTGGAATGAGTTTTGCAAAGCAATGATCTGGGAGGGGCCGCTGGGACACGCCGGGCCCGGGGCAGCCGGACCGTCGGAGGGACTCGCAGATTCCTCGGCCCCGCCCGGCCTCCCCACGTGCTCCGCGCGGGGCGGCTCGCAACGTCTGCGCCCGGCCATGGGGCCGGGCAGGCACAGGAGGCTCCAGCGGGAGGCGCCCGTGGAGCCTCCAACGCGGCCCTGCCCGAGGAGGAGCTGCCCCACGACCCCAGCCCAGCCCAGCCCAGCCCAGCCCTACGGAGCCAGACCCTGGCTGCGTCCGAGACGACCCCGGCACCCCCGCGCTCCCCCAGCTCCACCGGGCCTGCACTGCAGCAGTCGCGCCGGGGCCGGGCGGCTGCACACCCCACGGGGAGGCGCCAGCGGGCCGGGCCTAGGAGTCGGGCGGCGGCGCCGAGGAAGGGAAACAGCCGCCCGCGGGGCCGGGCCTGGCCGGGAAGGGGGCGGGGCCACGCTCACATTTGCCCGCGGCTCTTCGCGCTGCGCCCGGCTGCTGCCACCGACTTCGGGGACCGCCCCCAAGCCCCACACTGCGCAGGCGCACCCGGCCTGCGTGCGCAGGCGCGGCCCCGACCCGGCACCCCCCAACCCCACACTGCGCAGGCGCGGCTGGCCCACTCATGTTGTGCGCGCAGGCGCAGCCCCTCCTGGCGCCCCCCATCCCCGATTCCGCACTGCGCAGGCGCGCCCGGCGCGCTCGCCCTGTGTGCGCAGGTGTGGCCCCGCCCCAGCGCCCTCCTCGACTCCGCACTGCGCAAGCGCGCCCGGCCAGCTCGTCCTGTGTGCGCAGGCGTGCCCCACCCCGGTGGCCCCTCGGGCCTCTCACTGCGCAGGTGCGATCTCACCTCCCCTGGCCCCAGGCCCTGCATTGCGCAGACGCGGTCCCACCCCAGCGGTCCCGAGCGCTGCACTGCGCAGGCGCGGGCGGCGCAGTCTAGTGACCGCGGCAGTATGGCCAGGTGTGCGATGATTACCGTATTTGCCCGATAACTTGGGCTCTTCTGCGATGGGGTGGGAGGAGTCATGGGAGACGCGCGCGGCTCCCTGCCGAGAGCCAGACGATGTTTTTCTCTGTTAAGAGCCCGCCGGGATCCACGGCCCGGCCCGGCCCCTCTTCCTGCGGCCGCAGCTGAGGTGAAGCGGAATTGGCTCTGTGCCCTGGTGAGGCTGGACCAGGCGCTGCCTGCCCAGGCGGCACCAAGCCAGCCCCCTCGGCCAGGCAGCGGCAGGGGCTGCCTGCAGTGGGGCTTTGGCACCCACCAGCCCAGGGGGCTCCACACCCCCAGCCCACCCTGGTCCCAGGCTGCCCCCCCCACCCCTTTAAGAAAAGCAAAGCACAGACACAGGTCCTGGGCAGCCCAACTGCATTTAATGACAGGAGCGGAACAGAGAGGAATCCAGGGCCTTGTCACTTCCTGCCCCGGGAGGTGGAAGAGCCAGTCCCTGCGCGCCAGGTCCAGAGCTGTAGCACAGGGGGGGAGGAGATGACAGGCTGGGAACAGGTACCAGAGCCACAAGCTGCGCTTTCCAGTGGGAAATCGGCGCTGGACAATGCAGCTGGGCTCCGGGTCTAATCCTGCCTCTCAGCACAAGGGATCAGGCAGAGTCACGCAGGGAGGGCAGGACCTGGGGTAGTTTGTCCGAGGCAGGTTCCTTGCCTGCTCCTCCCGTTCATCTTGCCTGTGCTGAAAGCCCAGCAGGGGCCAGAGGGATGAAAGAAAGCGAAGCCCAAGCTCCCCCCACAAGCAGATAGACATTCAGAGCTGGGCCTGCATCTTCAGGAAGCTGTCAGATCCTCTGGAGATGGAGCTGGGCTCCCCACTCATCCTAGGAAGGAGCTGGCCCAATCCCTCCTAAGGAGAAGCAACCCAAGCCTCATTTGCTTGCTGCTCCTTCCACCCCCTCCTCATCTTCCTCCTCAGACCAGCTCAAGGTGTCATCGGAGTCTTCCCAGTGAGCTCCTTGCGGTGCTTCTGCTTCCACTGCATGTTTCTCAGGCTGCTCCCCTCCAACCTGGGACCTGTTGTGGGGATGCTCCAGTTTGCCCCATGGCATGGGGCTGGCCTTGCTCAGAGTGATCTCTACCTTGGTGGGCACCATGTTGACAAAGCTCTTCTCCACCTCAATGACCTAGGGAGAGCAGGGGGAGGCTGGTCACTGCCTGGCATGTGCTCAGCAGCCATCACCTGTGCAGGGAAGGGTCTCTTCCTTCAAAGGGCCTTGCAAAACCAGCAGTAAAAACATTTGCTTTTTTAAAAAGTGCCTGGAGGAGATGCTGCAGGAGGAGGATGGGACAAAGGTGGCAGAAGTGGCTATGGGGTGGAGGGCGCTGCCTGCTTAGGATGGCGCAGCAACACGGCAGATTGGTACCACAGAAGAGGGAGCTCAGGCTGCCTGTCAGAAGAACAGGGAGGCATGGTGGAGCACTGCTTCCTACCCTTGGCTATCCTGGACTTTCCACGCAGCCTGGTGCAGGTCTGATCACAGCCTCAGGCCATCACTTCCCTGCGTGTGAAACAGGAATGATGCCCAACTCCCTGCCTGCTAGCTAGCAACTACCCATCCAACACAACCCTTGGAAACTCTGGCTGTCATGAGCATGGTGTCAGTGTAGCTGGGACGCAGCACAGGGGAAAGGGACAAAAGAGAAAAGCGGTAGGGTAGTGACACGGAGACTGCGTGGCCTCAGCCTCCCGTGCAGCAAAACTAACATCTGCATCCAAGTGGAATAAGGCAGGCAGGGAACGGGGCTGAGCTCAGGCCCTGGGCACAAGCGACTTTCCCTGGGGGTTTCAGCTCAGTCCAAGCCCTGTGAGAGCTTATGCATGTGCTCTGCTCTGCTGGGGGACCAGCTGTTTCTCTGGCCCCAGCCTAGATGCAGTCTGCTGGAGTACTGAGATCTGATCTGCAGGAGCCTTACCCCCCAGAGATCCAGCTCTGCCTGGAAAACCCTGTTCCCTTCGAAGGTGATACGGACCTCAAGCTGAAAGAGAAGAGCAAGCAAGAACACACACACCAGGGGGGTGTCTCTCAGACTTAGCTGCAGGGACAGCACAGTCTGGGCCCCCATTTCACAACTCCCCATAATGGCCCTCACACACTGACGGTTTCTAGGTATAAAATCTGTCCCCACCCAACCTCACAAGCAAGACCCTGCATGCAGTCTGCAAAAGCAGGGAAGGGAAGCCAAGAGGAGAAGCCAAGGAATGAAACACTGATGGATGGATGTGGAATAACTTAAGCTGCTCGCTGCCTTGTATTTGTGGGTTGCAAGGGAGGGGCTTGCAGCCTGGCAATCTGAAGTCCATGGGGGCATTTGTGAGGGAATAAGAACATAGGTAAAATGACTGCTAACGCCCATAACAGCCCCCTCCTTGTTCCTGCACTTAAGAGGGTGACAAAGGGTGCCCAGTCTCCCCTCTCTGCCTGCTCACTACACTTTACTATTACTTATCTTCATGGTGGGGGAGTGGCAACTTGAGTCAGCAAATCAGGAACAGAGGTAGGCACCTGGTGTGGACATCGCTGAGTTGTAGGATGGGGAAAGCGCCGGAGGACCAGGCACTGCCCATGCAGATGCCAACCACACTGCCCACACCTCCAGCCTTCATGGAGTTTCAGGGCAACTAGCTGTACTGGGGTGGCTGGGGCCAACATTCTTTGCAGTGCCAAATCCCACCCATACATTGCCTTTGTTGGGTAACAGGTGCAACCAGGAGACGGTGTGGAGCATGCATCCTGCAGCCCTCCTGAGGCCATGCCAGGCACCTGTAACCCAGCACATGATGCAGGGTAGTGCAGATCTGCCCCTGGCAGCAACCTGCTGATACCAAGAGCCAAGGCTTCCGTCAGGGTGATGAGACATTCTAGAGCATAATGCAAGGGAAGATGCTGCTAAAACTGTCACTGCTTTACTTTCCAGTCTTCTGGAGGGCACTGAGGAGAGCAAGAGCATAGCTGAGGAGGTGAGGTGCTATGGCTGCTAGATTCTGACCCTCTTTCCTCTAAAACTAGGACTCCAGCTTCTAGGACAGTAGCTGAATGCCCCAGTCTGCACCCCACCAGCCACACCGAGGCAAGCAATGGGCCCCCTGAGCTGCATGCCACCTGGCTGCCACCCCATCCCCCACACCTATGTAGGCCCTGAATCACCCTCAGCAACCTGGGCTGTGCCATGCTGCATTGCCTCACCCCCTAGGGCAGAAGCAGGCAACAAAAGCCAGAGGAGAGATGGGGAGCCCAGAGACTGGCTACTGATGTGGGGAATGGTGGCTGGGCAGGGTCTGTGGGGCTACAACATAACCCCTCACAAGCCAGGTGTGGCCCATGGGCTGGCAGTTGGATAGCAACACTAAGACAAAGCAGCCCAGAGAGAGAGAATGGAAAGAAAAGAACAGCAAGAGGCTAGCTGCAATTGGTAGGGACAGCCATGCCCCTTCCTCTGGCTCTGTCTGGTCAGGATGTTTCTCAAGATGGTGAAGGCCCAATGGTGCCACAGTGGATCCCTGGGAACAGTGGCAGCTTTCAGTGTTCAGGCTTGTTCCTTCAGTGACCCTAGATAATGTCCAAGAAGTGGCAGCCTCATCCCATTAATAGTAGCCAATCAAAGCACTTAACTAGACGCAGTGTTAACCAGAGCCACATGTCTTCAGCTCCTTGTCTCGCCAGCCTGTGACTACCAGAAGCCTTGAATATCCCTTAGTGCGGGTGTCTAACTCAAGACAATGCAGTTAGCACATTCACTGCCTTTCCATAACTCTGTCAGAGGCAGACACAAATTTCAGTTGCCTTGGCCAACTGAGAGCAGTAGGCTTCTGCATAGCACCCCTTGCCTACAGCCCTAACAAGCCTGGCTGCAAAGGGAAACAGTGATGGAGCTGCCCTTGGGGCTGGGACTCTGCACAACAGACCCCAGGAGAATGCAAGCTAGAGAAATCAGCCAAGCCCCTTTCAGGCAACCCTGCAGAACCCAGATCCTCCTCCGTCAGGGCAGTCACGTCCTATGATAGCTGTTGCCTGAGACAGCCAACGGCCTCAGCACAGGTAGCTGGGCATGCCATCTTGCCCCTTTCCTAAGAAATGGGGTATTGTCTATAGCAGGATTACCCCACAAACACCAGGGCCAATGGCAGGTCTCTGGGGAGCAAGTAAAGAAGTCAGATGGACTGAGGCAGAGGAGCCACTATCTTGTCTTTCCATGGGCATCAGCCCAGAAATCTGGGCAGCATGCAAGCCACTGCTCCAGGATGTTACTGCAGCATGGAGCGTCTGGATGGCACCAAAGATGCCTGGCTGTGCCAGCCTTGCACGCCTTGCCTGTGGCTGCGAGCATGGGGGAGCAGGCAGCTGGTTAAGTGTTCTGTACGTCCCAGCCAGTTTGTCTGGGACTCCACCTACCACCGTGCGATTGGCCTTCACAAAGCTGAGTGCTGGAAGAGGGTTCTTGGCATAAACGGTCACCACCACTTGGCTGCTGGTCTGATGCCAGTCCTGTCGACAAGACACCAGCTTCTTGTCCTGGTGAGGAGAAAAGTTGGTTACTGACGCAAGCCACCAGCACACCAGGGCCTGTATGTTGTGCACCAGGGGCCAGGGGCCAATTCTCACTTCCTAGAGACAGGTACAAGCTGCTTCCTGAAACAGTGGTGCTTCAGCCTGTGCTGCTTGATTGTGGAATAGGAGGCTGAGTGCGTGCGCACAGGGGCACACTGGGAATGGCCTCAGCTACGGCCCACGTGCACTTGCTGCCTGCGAGCACCTCAAGACCTCACTGGCCCTGCACTGAGCAGACAATTCAGAATGCCTTGTCACACGCTCAGCATCATGTGAGCCTTGGCTTGTGCACTTTCAGGAGCCCCGCTTACCTGTTTGTTTGTCCAGGCATGCATCCCAGTGCTGCAGCCCCGCTGCTCCAGAAATGCACTGAAGTCTGTAGTTTTAATTCCACAGCAACTCCAGTACTTCATCCTAGGGAGTGACCCAGGGAGGGACTGACCCAGGACTGCCCAGGGGACAAAGGACTCCAGGGCAGAGGGAACCTCTAGAGCTTCAGGGTTATAAACAGGTGGGGCTGGAAGACGTGAGCAGCTCAGCCACCATCCCTGGGGTTTGTATCTCCAAGCTGACCCACTGAGCTCCAGCAAGGTGCCTGGTCACCTGCAAGCCATTTGTGTGAAATGAGCCAGGCCATGATGACAACCAACAGGGCCTGCCCTGGCATCAGAGGAGGTACAGCTGGAAGGGCCCTGCAGAGCAAGCTCCTGCTTGCCTGAAGGACCCTCCTTGCAAGAGAAGTTCAATGCATGCATCCGCCTCCAGGGTAGCTCAGGGCTTCATATCAGTCTAAGAAACAGACTCAGAAGAACACTGCTTACCCCTCATGGAAGACAGGAACTCCTGGGTGGAAAGTACAAGCCTCCTTGTCACTCTCTGGCCCCCGGTACATCTGCAGGGCAAGCAGCAGAGATGGGTCAGCAGAGCTTGCAGCAGAACACAGAAGATAAGTAAGTGCACAATTGAGGCTAGCACTGCTCAGAGGCTGTAGTAGGCTGTCCCTTCCCCACTCCCTCCCAGGGAAAGTCAACTGACAGAAGCTCCATGGTCTGTGATGGGGCTGGGGCTGAGATAAGTGTCCAGACACTTTCCTGGATGCTTTTTTAGTAGCTGCTGAGTAGCAGGGACTCAGAGGGATGTTTGAACATGGCCTAGTGGACAGAGCACAGGAATGGACTCTGAAGACCTAGGCTCTCAACTTCCCTCTGCAATGCTGGGCAAGTTGCTGCCCTCTGTATGCTGTCAGTTCCACACAGACAATGACACTGACTTCCTCTGGAAAGACACCCTGGCACCCCAAATGCACTGACCAGGCACAGAACGTCACATGGCCAACTCACCACCTTGCAGCCGGGGTTCTGGCAAGGGGCTCCAGTTCTCACCTCTGGGACAGCCTCTGCTGCAGTCAACATACACAGTAGAGATCTTCACTCCCCAGGCTCAAGACAATCATCCCAGACCTCTGCCCACTGCCCCTAGCTGTAGCTGCTGTTCCTAGGAGCTCACACCACTGCCCTTGCCCTGCATCCCTGCTCACATCCCTCTCCCACCTCCCCACTAGCCTGGAGGCTGTATGCATGGCACATACAGCCTGAGAGTCGCGGGTCCTCTGTGCTTCCTGCAATGCACAGCCCCACGGCACCTTGTCAGACCCAGTTCCACCTTCTCACCCTGGCATGAGAAGCCCCCCTTTGGGGGCTGGTCTTCAGAGGTCAGATTCAGTTTCTCCAACACCTGCTCCAGAGACCTGGACACTTTAAGTGGCAGCTGCTGTCTCAGCTCATCAGAGCTGCAAAAGAAATTCAGCATAAAGAGGCTGTTTTTAATGCCATGCTGAGGCCAGCTGTGCCCGTCCCTGCCCAGAGGTAGCAGGGGCAAATGCTCCCTGCAAACCTTCTTGGGCAAGGAGCCAACCGGTTCACCTGGGCCTTTCCCGCTGCATCTTCTCTGCTGACTTTGGTCCTTGGACAATGAGTTCCCTGCCTAGCTTGGCCACCAGCTTGTCAGATGTCCCCACTTGGCTGAAGGGCTCAGGAGGCTTCTCACTGCTGTGACAGCCCTTGGTACAGCCCTGAAGGGAAGCGACAGAGAAAAGCCTGATGCAACTTTTGACCCCTTCACCCTGAAGCTTGTGGCCAGGCTGCTCCTGAAGCCCCCCGCGCCCAGTAGCCAGGACATGCATCTTACTAATTCTGTCCCTGATCTTTCGATGGGCAGTGGCTACAAACAGCAGAGACTTGCACCCTGCTGCTGCAGTCAAGTCATATGACAGATGCCCTCACAGCTTGGGGCCTCTCATCCTGTCAGATGAGCTTGGTACCAGCAGCTCCACAGCACCAGGTGCTTACAGAGGTCCTGGGGTGGAGGACAGGTAGTGCCATCCTGCAGTGACTCCCTATTTATCCAGCTGGACTGGCCTGGAATAGGGAAGGGGAGTTAGACATAGGGCCCATGAGCTGGATCCAGTCTGAGAGGCAGGGTCATCTGGCCCATGGACTTTTCTGCTGCTCGTCATGGTGGCAGGGCGTCAGCCCCTGGTGCTGTTGGAGCTGCTCACGGTAACTCTCATAGAGCTATTGACTGCCACTGTGGGAAGCCTGCCACTGCAGCCAGAGCTCTGGCCACTGTAGCAGGGCTTCTTCCCATGATGCTGCTGGGGCTGCCCACATGAAATCCCAGCTGTGGCCCACAGGCATCTGAAAAGCAGCGAATGTAACTGTCCAATGGAACTGAGTTTGACGCTCCTGCAACTGGGGAAGCTGGGCAGGCAGGGCTGGGCTCAAGCAGACAGAGGATTTGGGGGTTTTGTTTCTGTGGACAGACACATCAGCTGTCTAAGCCAGACAGGGGGATGTCACATACCTTAATGGAAAGGAATTCTGAAAAGTCGGTGGTTCTTTTCTTGCAACAAGACCAGCCCTACGCACAAGGGGAACGCACACAGGATCAGGTGTTGAATGTCCCAGGGGGCTCCAAATTGTGTGCAAGAACACCCACTGCATGCCCAGCAGCCCCTTCCTCGGACCTGTGCCCCATGAGGTGTTCCCAGCACACACAACTCAGGCCAGCAGCCGCCTCAACTGCCTCGCTCACCTTCAGGGCATCGTGGAATATGGGGACGCCTGGGTGGTACACACAGGAACCTATGAGCAGAGACAAAGCAGTCAGCATTTCACAAGGAATCCTAGCAAGGCCCAGAAATCCCAGTGCTCCTGCCCAGCTCCCCCAGTGCCTCCTGCCAGGTCCAAACACCTGGGAACTGCCCCACAGGTGCTCCACTTGTCTTGAAGCCCATACCAGCCCAGCAAGATGCTTGTTTCCCTAGCATTGGACTATCAGATTCCACAGTGCATCACTTGCTCCCTCTGCTGCTTCCCTTGACCTGTTGGTCCAGGCAGGCGGATTTGGGGACTGGTGTTCCTCTTTCTCATGTCTACATTTTGGCCCTAACAGGAAGGTCCTCCTGAGCAGTCACTGCTCCTGCAGACACCCCTGGCTTTCCTTCCCTCCAGCCCCAGGGACCAAAGGGATTGCTCGAGGCCTCAGGAAAACCAGTCCAGGCTGGAAAGGACTGGTCTATGGGAGAGAACCTACCTGGCATCCACCAACCACATCTAGCCCACAGATGCACACAACAGAGACCCCCCCTGGTCAAAAGGGGACCTGGCCCTGGAAAATGCACCAGAGTAGTAGTGGCCTGGGAAAATGCTTCCAGAGATAGCTGGGAGTGGGGGCAGGTCATTTATGGTCTGTCCAAGAACCCCAGGTTACCATAATGGCACCCTGCGATTAACATCAGGCTTCTCTCCACATGCAGTTCAGTGGTGGGGCTTAGACGGCCACAGCTCAGAATGCAAATCCCATTCTACAGTTGGAAACGGCTGTTTCGCCACAGGCAGCTGACCTGACATCAGCAGGGACCCAGCTCACCAAGTTCCAGAAACCCCAATGGTTTAGTTTCCGTTACCTGGTACAAGGCAAAGGGACCTCCAGAACAAGCAGAGGGAAAAGGGCATAAATCTCAGCTTGCCTAATGCCTGCAAAACAAATCCACTTACCCTGGGAGTTCTTATCCAGGTCAAACCTTTGCCCACAGCCCTTATTGTAACACAGCAAAGCCATTTCTGTGGGTCACACACAAGGATCTCAACTCCTGCCCAGTGGCTGAAATGACTGCAAATCACATCCCCGCCTCCAGCAGCAATTAACTGAAACTGATTGTTCACCACCCAGCATCTGTGGCGAAGCTTCCAGCAAAGCAGAGAGAGGGGGAGGAGAAAGGGGATTTGTCTATCTTTAGAGGCAGCCCTGGGAGGTGGGGGGTCTTTGGCAACCAGAGAGCAGCCCAAAGATGGGCATGCAGGCTCAGCAGCTGGCTCAACCTGTCTGTCACTCTAAGCAGGCATTTCTGTTCTGCCTCCCCAACCAGAAAGCAAAGAGGCAGAGCAGCAACAGAAGGGGAAAGGAACACCACCAACCGAGGAGGCGGCCAAATTTATCACCTGACTTCTGTGCCTCCATGCAAGGCACAAACTTCAGCCAGGAGCCTGCAGTGAAACCATGCTCAGCAGGATGCCTTCCAAGCTTTCCTTGCTGCATGCAACGATTCCAGGCTGTTCACTCTGCTTACAGCAACATGGCTGCTCCAGCAACCACCTGCCCAGAAATCTGCAAAATTAAGTGGGCTTTCACTCCTGCCTCACCATCTGCTTGAAAGATCTTTGCCTGAAAGTATAGCTGTGAGTCTACGGAGGAATCTGGCCGGCCACCTCTGAATACCAACCATACAAAGGGGCTGGTGTCCAGAGATGCACACTGCAGCACAGGATGCTGTATAGAGAACACCCCTACTAACTAACCGGACAGACTCACAAAGGACCCACCCACAGGCCTACTTCAGATGCTGGTGCTTGGGTAGCACCCACATTTACATTTACATTTTCTAATTGCATCTTTCTCTAATTCCTCACCACGACAGGGAGGGGCTGGTTTCTGAGACAATAAACTAATGCAGTGGTTCTCAACCTCTGTAGACGCAAGGCACCCCTTTGTTAGACTCCAGACACCCTCAAAAATGCCATCTCTTAGTTTTCACTTATTTTTCAACTATTGAAAAAAAACAGCAATAATTCTGTCAGAAAGAACTCTGAGAGACCACAACAGGACACAATGTTTTTACACAAGAATGTCAGCAGTGCCAGACTGGCTCAGACCAATGGTGCATCTAGCCCAGTATCCTGTCTCCAGCAGTGGCAGGACTAGATACTAGAGAAAGAGCATTGAACTGGACAGATCTAGAGTGATGTCTCCCTGGCATCCACAATTATTGGATGAGAGAAGCCAAAGGAAACATCTCCACCTGTTTTGCTAAATAGCCAATAATAGATTGATCATGCATGAATCTGTCAAGTCCCTTGCTGAACCTGGCTGTGCTGTTTCTAATCGCTATGGATTCAGATCTGGAATCTCCAGAATTATCTTGCAGATCATGTTTGCACACCTAACAATGCTAGCACTCCACAACACCCTTGAAGGGATCTCAGGACACCCGAGGGTGCCACAGCACCCTGGCTGAGAATCACTCAACTAAAGCATCTACTCATAGGTAAAAGCACATTCCCAGTAAATGACCCTGTTTCTCATCTCCCCAGCACATGGAATTTTTTGTCTAGGACCCAGAGAAGGTCTAGACATTACAGAAGAAAGCACAGGTTGCAGAAGAGCGGTGGAGAAGACATTCTGGAGAGTGCCTACCACATTCTTGGAGCAGCTGACCAGGTATGGCTGGTCCAGTGAGAAAGGGTGACTGTGGGCTACACAGACATCAGCAGATAAATAGCACATATCTGGGTATTCATAACCTTTTTGTACAGGGTTCCACAAGATCCAGCACAGAGCATATTCCATGGACATCACTGGGCCCTTCCACAGCATCACCAAGAGAGCAATCAGGCCAGGCTCAGCTCCAAATACTCTCCAGGCTGCACTGCCAGGTCCCCTGTCCTCTGGAGACTGCCTATTCTCAGGGTCCCATCAGCCCCTGGAAAAACACAGAAGCCCTCTCCAAGCTGAGATTTTATTGAATTCCCACGAACACTCAGGAAGATTAGCTTTGTTATTTACACAAGGAAAAACATTTTGCACGAGCTGCTGAAGCCAGCAGGAGCATTGCAGTTCTCTCACTCCAGAGCACAGTTGAACACAGTAGCCTTGTTCTCAACAGACTGAACAGCACATGCCTTAGAGAAAGCAGCAGCCTAGGTCAAAGGGTGCATGGCTGCGCTGTCTAGGGGTGAGCCCAATCGCTGCCGCACTGAAATGGCTGAGCAGGTCACATGGCTCTTCTGATGATAGTCGCAGCTGTCTGTCCCCACCCAGCACCCTGAGAAACTTCACACATGGATTTGGCCTTGTCAGCTCAAGACAAGTCTCATATACAGTTGTCCTGATGCCCCTCCTGGGGTAAGGCTTTGACCTCCAATTTCAGGCTGTCCTGTCAAGCAGCTCCATTAGCCTTTTCCTGGTGACTTCATATGCAAGGAAGAGAGCTCCGTTGGAAGGGACTGCACGTATCACTGTGGGCATCAGTCCGCAGTAAAGAGGCACAAAACCTACAACACCAACGTCACAGTCACAAGAATGCTCCATCCTCAGGCTGGGCAAACAGAGCTTCTGGTAAGGAGTTGGCCATGGCCCAAGCCAGGAGACTCCACCACAGGGCCGCTAGAGACCTCCTCCTAGCTGTCCTCAAAGGGACTCCCACATAGGAGCCCTGGAAGTGGACTTGGGGACTGTGGCTGTCAGGGTCACTCACCTTCTGTCCTCAAAATGTGCAGTAAGGAGAGCAAGAAGCCATCCTGCCGCCCCGCCATGGACAGCACCTGGATCCGCGACTTCACCGAGTCAATGGGATAAACAGCCAGCCAGAAACAGGCGCCCCCAACCCCGCCACTCACTGTGAGAGGGATGGGACCTGAAACCCAACAGAGGGACAGGCCTCAGTGTGAAGATGAAGAAATCCACCAGAAACTGGCCCATGTCACCAGGAGTCGCACCCCAGCTCTTGCACAAGAAACAACCTTTCCTTTAAGGTAAGGGAATTTAATCTTGTTAGAGGTAGCTGACACAAGAGAAGCCATCACCCAAGGCACAGGGCTGCATGAGAGGTCCCAAGCAAGAACGAACTGAGAACAAAAGCAGGGACTTCCTGAGCTAGTCTGAAAGCCAGGCCCTGGGGCACTGGGCAGTGGAACAGTGCAAGCCAGAGGCAGAGTGCTCGTAGCATGGCCCCAGGGGGCCCAGGCAGAGCTCCTAGAGCATAGGGCAGCTGGCTGGAGAACAGGTTCAGATTTCAGGCCAGAGAAACCTGCATGCTTTCTTTGTAAGAAAAGGGTCTGCCCTAAGAAATAACTCATAATTAATTTTTCCATCTCCTAGAGCAAGGCCCCAAATGCCGGTCAGCTGCCAAGGGGTGACCTTCTAAATAATAAAGACCCAGGAACGAAGGGGGATGGACCCAAGACTGTGACACAAAATAGTCACTCCAGACACGTCCTTTCTTCCTCCAAGTGATCTGGCATTCCCTTCCGGGACCCAGGGTCTCCGCTTGGCCTAACCTTGCTGTTCTTGTCCTAACCCACGAGGTGCTGCTGCTTCTGTCATCATTTGCAGCTGATGGCTTGAACACATGTTCTTGTCCCTCTCACCCCTTTGACAGAGATCCCAGTGACTGGGACTAACACTGGCTCACTACATCTTTGTGAAGGCAACCGAATGACCCGGCTCCTTCCACTCTCCTGATTCCCTGCAGAGCACCTGGAGGGCAGATCTCCCTATTTCCCCCGTCCCCAGTGCTGTTTACCCAGATCTTCCTTGACCTTCCCAGCCTGAGTGAAGAAGCTTCTACTGACTTCATAGCCGCCAAAGAAGAAGAAGTAGCCAGGTACCTCCCGCAGCCATGTACTGGTCAGACCCTGGAAAAAGCCCAGCAGGCCTTCGGAGTGAAAGATGGCTTTCACCACAGCCCAGGTCGAGCTGCAAGAGAGAACGAGAGCAAGCCATCTGAGAGAGAAGCCACCAATGCCAAGCTGTGTGCATGACCTGGCCCAGCACGGCACTCTGTAGCTCTGAACCCTGGATGAGTCTGGTGCCCAGTACGGACTGGATGTGCTTCAAGCAAACCAAACCCCTCGTCCCCTTCCCATGGACATGCAAATGGTCCTCCCAATCTATTCCTTGGAAATATGGACAAAAAACAGACTGAAGGACAAGGGAGCCAGGGAATTGCAGCACCAGCGCTCTGTGCTGCGACATGGGAGCTACTCATGACCCTTGCCACAGTACACCACAGCATGCCCAGGAAAGGAGGAGGCTGTCTGTTCAGGGTCCAGAAAGGCTGGGGTTAGATTGTCTCATGAAGACCCACAGTGCTTGCAGCCTGGCCAGGAAGGATGAAAGCTAGTTGCAGGGCCCTGGCCAGGAGACACCCTTGGAAAGGCCACGTCTGCACTGCCTTTGTTCAGCACGCTGTGATTCAGCAGAGGGGAAGCATCTTGGCTGCTGCTTTCCCAGCCAGAAGGGCCTGAGACCCTCTTGTTTGTCTGTAAACACATCCACCCACTTCCCCAGGGGAGGCTGGACTTGTACCTGTGACAGGATATCGCTGCCCGCCCAGTTACTTTCATCTCATGCAAAGCCTGCATGCGGCACTTCACCAGCTCAGTGGGGCACAGGACCATGGAGGAAAAGACAGAGGAGAAGGAGCCAGCCAGCGCACTGTGCAGGTCACTGACATGAGAGGACACGGGACACACATATAGTGGAAGGAGCTCACTTCCTGCAGCATCCACCCTACAGGAGGTATGGGGCTTCATCACGCCCAACTGAGGAGGAGATTGCAGGGCCCCACATTGCCCATTGCAAAAGGCCACTCACCAAAGGAGTAACCAAGTCACAAACCTCCCAAAATGGGGGCATCCCAACCAGCACCTGAGTGCCCCTGTTCCATCACCCCACAGACCCCTGACTGCGGTGTACCCCACGCCCAAGAGCCCTGGGAGACACCCATACCTCAGCTCCTGCATGCTGCCCAAGCCAAAGAGCTGCCTGACCAGCTGCTGGCAGAACCCATAGCAAGCAAACAGCACGGCGTTCTCTGCCACATTGGCCAGCAGGGCTGGCAGGGTCCCCTGGTACAGCCCACGGAGCCCCTCCTGCTGGTACGTCCTGATCGAGCAGTCAAAGAAGCCCCGGTACATGGTGGGGAAGGTCTGCATCTTCACCTTGATTGTGTCAAAAGGCTGCCCACTCACCACGCATGCCACACCCCCTGCAGAGAGACACCCCTCAGTGCTCGCCGTGCACTCCCAGCACCTCAGCAGTGTTGCCAAATCCATTTATAATAAGCAGAACTGAGTTTGTTTTTTTAAGTCGCTTTTATTTTTTGAGTCATGGGTTGATAAGCACCCTCACCCCCACCCCTCCCCAAAATGGGTTGGGCTTGTTTTTAAAGGCAGCGCTCCTTTTCTTTTTTGAGAGACTTGGCAACACCGCTCCTCAGTGCCAGCCACTCAACCCATAGTGCCCAGTCCCAGCCCCTCAGTGTTGCCCACTCAACCCACCCATCCCAGCCCCTCTGTACTGGCCAGTCATCCCACAGGGCCCAGTCCCAGCCCCTCAGTGCCAGTCACTTGCACCATAGGGCCCAGCCCCAAAATACCAACCCCTCACATGACAAATCCCAGCCCTGGCCCCTCAGCGCCAGCCACTTGCCCAATCCCAGCCATTCACACAACACATCCCGGCCCCAGCCCCTCAGTGCTGGCCACATGCCAGGCCCCAGACCCCGCAGTGCTCAGGTCCTGTGTGGGAGCCCCCGTCGTCCCCGCCCCCCGTCCCACCTGAGGAGCTCAGTCTGCTCTTGAGCCTGGGCCTGCCTCCTCTCTGGGGAGTCGGGTTCAATCCCTGCTGCCTACAGCTCATGGTCCGTTCTCCGGGGCTTGGCCGTGCACTGGTCTTGGAGCTCCCGCTCTTCCCTGGCCATCTGGGGAGTCCTGACAAGCCCCCCCGTGGTTCTCTTAACCGCCCCCACCTTCCAAGACGGGTCCCCGTGGCCCACACTTACCTGCTGCCCCTGCAGCGAGGTGAATCAGTGCCTGCACCAGTGGGTGGCACTTGGCTTCTCCTGCGGACATCACAGCAAATGGGGCCACGCTGGGCCCTGGGGCAGGAGCTAGGCTGGAAATCAAAGATACTGGCAGCTCAATGGAGCATGGAGAGGTTGGTCTGAGACAGCAGAAGGGAGCACCATGAACACCCTGCTGTAGATCCCTCCCCGTAGCTGGTGTTCTAGGTCCCCTTGGAGTCAGAAGGCGAAGGCTTCCCCATAACAGGTGTAATAGTCAGCACCTGTAAGTGGCACAGGGCTAGGAAGGTTTGGGAAGACACTAGTGTACAGCGAGATGGGAGGGCACTGGGGGCAGAGAGATTTGGGAAAAGCTGTAGGGAACTGGAAGCTGTAATGGCTAGGGGAAAGGTTGTGGGGTTGCAAATTGGGCTGGACAGGCAAGACCGGGGTCACATGGAACAGGGCAAAAGCGGCTATTTCTGGGGTCAGGAGTAGAGACACTTGGGCAGGTGTGAAGATCTGGAATGGGAGATAGAGTGGTCCTGTTCAGTTCTGTCCATGGTGGATTAGGGCTGGAGCAGCAGCGCAGGCAAGGGAAGAAACACCTTAGCTGGGCTCAGGGCATGTTCAACACTGCTCCTCCCTGGAGCAGGCTGGTGAGCCAGGATCAGGGGTGGTACTGGGACAGTGGAAGCACTGAGGTGTGGGGCACAGGAAGACAGTGCTAGGTGTTGGGGTTTCTGGGTGTGGAAGAGCGTGCCAGCTAGGGGGCTGGGAAGGGCTGTCAAGTCAGGGCACGATGGATGGTCCTCCACCAGACTGCATTAAACCCGGATTCTGCTTACACAGATTTGTGCAGCATTCCCCATCTCCCAAGACTGAGACCTTCTGGGACACGTGACACTCCTCCAGGCCACGCCTGTGCTGCATCTTCAGCTGCAGCAGGAAAGATTTTTTTCTGAATGGTTTTTCTCCATGCCCTGAAGGGGAGCCCTCCCGTGGCCCTGACCCACCCCTGAGAAGCAAGAACACTGTTAGAGCACCACAAATAACAGTTTGCAGGTTTAAATCTTGTTAGAAAAGAATCTCTCTGATTTTCCTCAGTTATATAGTTCTGAACCAACTTCTACTGTGACTCAGTGCAAGAGGTGCAAAAACATGGACTCCATACATACTGCTGCTCTAACACTTGTATAAAGACCCCTTGGTCCCTGTAGGCTTTTGACTTTATCAAACGTTAGGCCCAGTGAAAACAACGTATCTATATGCAGCTGGAATCTGTAAAATCTACAAGTTTCACAAAGGGAGCACAGTTTAAATGGGCTAATTAAACAGCCCAAGCTAAGATGCCCTCAGCCCACTTCAGAGAACCTGTGGGCATGTTCGCGCAACTTGGAAGAAGCAAGTTTCATGTGGCAGTTTCTGTATACTCGGCATCCAGGCACAACTGACCTTGGGGACTTTCAAGATACAGACTGGACTGCTGTGATGCCCAGTCTGACTCCAGGTTACAGCTGTTCAGTCCAGACTACCCACCATCATTCAGGCTCCTTCAAAGAAACCCCTTCTCTCTCCACAGAGCCAATGTACAGGGGAACATGGAAGGAACGGGTTAGAGGAATCTGACAATCCTGAATAAGAAATTAGCTACCATATATCCCAGCAGCCAGTTTCCCCCAAAGCATCACACCAAGGGGAGGTAAGAAAGGGCCAACTGTGATGCATCCCTCTAGAGCAGTGGTTCTCAACCGCTTTAGATCTGAGGCACCCCTTGATAGACTCAAGGCCCCTCCATAACTTCTGTGAATTAAGCAGCACCCCATTTCAAAAACTAACTTATTACTTCCTTGCACAGGGGCCAGCCAGTGGGAGCAGAGCACAGGCAAGGCAGGGAGAGCCTGAGTATGCACTTATCTCCTCACACCTTGAAGCACCCTTTAAATCATCTTGAGACACCCCTGGATGCCCCACCATCCTGGTTGAGAATCACTGCTCTAGTGACACATTTAATGGAGCAGCAAAGTTGTTCCAGGCTCATACCTACCTCTAAGTAATTCAATCCCTCTCAGCCATATTTCAATCATAAAACAAATCAGTGAAGTCAATGGCTGCGGCCGTGCCAGCGCGTTGGGACATCCATAACCCCAGCCCAGCTGGAGAGATTTAGACTGTGGCTAATGTACAAGCAGAAGCTTGTGGACAGAGCCCATGGCTGGTGGAGCTTACTGCCCCTTTGACTATGAGTTCAATGTTTCAGGGTTACACCCTTCTCCTTTAGTTCATGACTTGTGCTCCTGCTGAATGCTGCCCTACAACTGCTGTCACCTCAACCTCCATGAGGATATGAAGCCTGAGTTAGTGTGTGCGCCTTAGAGCAAAGGAAGCAAAAAAAAAAAAAAACACCATACTGTCAAAAGAAACAGATAGGGCGAGTGGTGCATCAGCGGATACGTGCAGGAAGGACTGCTCTGATGAACCCTGCCAAGTGCAGTGAAGGAGCAGAGGCTGCAGAAGCACTGGTGTGAATGAGGGTCAGCATAGGACATACCCAGCGGTCCTCTCTGGCTGCCTGCCTTTGCTTATCAAAGAAAGCTCACTTACAAAAAAGCAAGGGAAGTGCAAAATGAGGATCAGCAGATGTGGAGACTGGATTACCTTACCTTCCCAGAGTATACCAGCTTCTACACAGTCCAACTGGGAATTCCTGTGGGAGCCAGACGAGTTGATGGCCGGAATTAAAGGAGCATGCAGATAACGATAACACAAAGGAACCAGAGACAAGAACATGGCAGAACGTGCAAAAATCTACTCACCGCCCTGAGGAATGGAGAACAAAGACACCTGTGCATGCAGGAGTTCAGCCTGAGACATCCTACTTCAGGGAAAAGCCTTGCGCTGGCTTGTGGACTAGTCATTTTAGCATCTAGTGGATACTTGCTCCCCTAGTCAGGACCCACTTTCCTTCCCTCTGGCAGCCAAATACTACCCCCAGAAGGGATTCCAAAGTCGCAGATTGGAAGAGCAATATTAGGAAAGCGTTTAACAGACTTCTGGCTTCCTTTAACATGAGTTGGCAGGCAAAGCAGAACAGGTGAAGCAGCTTGCCAGCCCTCCGTAGACCAGTTAAGGGCACCTCTGGGTCATGTGACCCAGCTCTGATTTTCTAATTCCAATACTGACCAGTCAAGATACTCCGTTTCTCTGAGCCTTTGGGCAAGCTACAGCCAGAATCCTGATTCTGGTGGCTTTGGGCTCCAACACGAAGTCACTCAAAGGAGGATAAATTTCCATATGATTAAAACACAACTCTTCTGGAGGCAGTGTAAGAGGTGAATTTCTACAAAGTGACGTGAGGAAGCAGCACAGCCATGAGGAGAGAGCAAAACTGGGTCATGTCACATGGCTGATATCAGAGGTGCTGAAGGTAAAGTCATAATCACCATGCGGGCCAAAGATGGATTTCTGATGCTGGGAAAGTGGGAAGTGGGTGAGTAGTCAGGATGATTTCTGAGCTGAGACACATCACAGTTGTAATTTCTTTCTGGCCCAAGCTCTCTCAGAAGGCCTAAGGTCTGTGCAGGCGCTTTTCCTTCAATCATGCACAGACATTTAAATGCATCTATGAAGGCAAGCAAGGTGTGCATGTGTGGATCTCTGCTTGCTGGGAACTGGCCTTCTCTAACTCTGTGGTAAAAGCAGAAGAAATCAGGGGGCCCTCTAGTATGGGATCTCAGCTCTAGCAGTGAATGGCCTACAGGAAGGCCCAAAAAATTAAATTAAGCATTCCATGAGGAAAAGCACACTTCAGGTCTGTGGGTCACAGGGGATGGTTCTAAACCAGGGGCGGGCAATTATTTTGGGCAGAGGGCCGCTTACTGAGTTTTGGCAAGCCATCAATGGCTGCATGGCAGGCAGCCCAGGGCAGATCAATATTAATTTTCTAAATTTTTTAGGGTTCCCGTGGGCGAGATAGAATGGCCTAGCAGGCTGCATCCGGCCCCTGGGCCGCATTTTGCCCACCGCTGTTCTAAACTCAGTAGAAGCAGCAATGTTTCAGTCTTCCTCCCTCCTGGAATGCTTTAAGCCACTGACCAGTTGGATCTAAGAGGCGCAGGGCCTGTCTGCAGGCCGGATCAGGCCCTGCATGCTCAATCTAGCAAGCTGCCCACAGGGCTCCCCAAGTCAACAAACAGGACAGCAGGGCAGTGGCAATTGGCTCCGCTGCTGTCAGATTCTCAGGCCTGGGAGAGGCCTGTAGGTTGGATGACATCAGCCCGTGGCCAGATCTGGTCCACGCTGGGGGTTGGGCACACCCGGTTTAGCCCAGTCCACAACAGTCGAGCGTGCCACACCGATTCATGTCTCAGCACGGCAAAACCAAGACCATGGGACTGCCACTCTCACATGGGCCTGTGGTCTCCCTAGTGCAGGGCCCCGTCTGCAACAGCTGCCAGCACCTGATGTTTCAGAAGAAACCGTCAATGACAATTATGCATCTATGGACGTTCTTTATTCAAAACCTTTCACCTTTTTAAATGCTATTAAGCTGTTAGTTCCTATCATATGGCAATGGCAATTTTAAAGGCCGTGCAGTGTTTTTAATGGATTTCCTTTCATCACTTCAACACTGGTCGTCTTTAATTTCATGGTCTTTCCATTCTTCTGTTTTGCTCAGTGGAGGTAGACAGGAATGCCATAGTGAACTCTGCCCCCAAAATCGCAAATTATCATTTGTACATAGTTCATCAAATCCAGTCTCACTTGTCTCCCCCCAAACTTATCAGTCCTAACCTTTTTAATCTTTCATCATCTGAAAGGTTTTCTGACCTCTGTTCTAGCCCTTTTTCTGGGCTCTTATTTCTTTGTAATCTCTGAGAGATGGGTTGACCGAGGTGAAAACTGTATGAAGTCAGAGTACACCATTCATTTAATCACATTAGAAAACAGTTCCTTCTCCTTTTCTTCATGAAACACAATCATTTGTGCTTGTTGACCAGGAACTAAAAAAAATTCTGAACAAAGCTGTGGTCTCCAGAGATTCACAGCATTTTCTGAAACCATTTTGCATCCATCAAAATTGTGCGCTGCAAAAGCACACCAGTTCGCTTCTGCTAGCCCAGCACTTCTCCTACAGTTTCGCCTTTCACTATATTTGACTTGGATAATTACTCCTTTTCTTGTTAGAGATCAGTGTGATAATTGTATTAGCCGTCTCATCTTCTCCTTTGACAGAAATCATGTAAAATTTCACTTGAACACAAACACTCCTGAACGAACAGCAGCAAAGATTCCAGAGCTGCTGTTTGCAATGTCTAGTAAGAGAGAGCTGCAGGTTGTAAAGTGTGTTACCAAAGCTGGGACTGGTCCTTACACGCTTCTTGAGCAGATCCAATACAGGTTGGTTTAGTTCCAAGGCTGCACAGGTCAGAGAAGTACTCCTCCACTTGGACAATACTCAGGAATGGGAAATCAGTATGATCACAGTCGGCAGCTTATCCTCTGCATTAGAAGATGCCCTTTCTTGCCTTCCTGATTTGACTCAATTACTGTTCCTTACCCAGTTGCGTATGGAAAGCATGCTCTTCTGGCTGCTTGCATAAAAGCTGCCAGCACACTTATGCTTCTACCTTTTACTTCACAGCAACCACCAACATGGATAAGATGCCTCCCTTTCTCCCCACATAGTTCCAAGAACATACATCCCACATAGTTCCAAGAACTTAAACCCTCTGTGTTTATTACTGGATCCTGGGCACAAGAAAGATAAATCTTCCACCCTTCTGATACTGCAGAGAAAAGATGTTAAAGAATTAGAGGGAGTTCAGAAGAGGGCAAGGAGAATGAATAGGAACCTGAAAAAGCTCTTGTGAAGAGAAGCTGTAAGGCTTGAGATTGTTTACGTAGAAAGAAGAGAGGTGAGAGATCATATAGACATATATCAAATAACGAATGTCTGCAGAAAGCAGGGAGAACTCCTGCTCTCATCTCGTCACACAAGGAGCAATTCAACGACACTGAACATGTTCAGCAAACTCAAAACAGGTAAGAGCAGTGATTCTCTACCAGGGTGCCACAGCATCCCAGGATGCCTTGAAATCCTTTCGGGTGGGACATGATATTAGTACTGGTGGGGTGTATAAACACGATTCACAAGATAAACCCAGAGACTTTAAATAGGAATCCAGACTGCTTAATACATTCTGCTCTGTTATGGTCTTCCTGAGTTTTCTGCAACAAAAGAATTGCTCCATTTTTTTCTGTAGCCCCAAAATTAGTGAAACTAAAGAGCTGGCATTTTCCAAAGGGTGCCTGTCTTAGAAATGGGGTTTGAGAGTGCAAATTTTGCACATGGGATTAAACTGTGGGACTCACTAAGGCCAGCACGTCCGCTGGGTTCAAAGAGAATTTGAAAAGTGGAAAGAAGTGTTCAGCACTAATTAGCAGACCTAATACTAATAAATGCTGCCAGGGCGTACATCATGCTTCAGGGCTTAAGACACTCTCCAATAGGGGCCAGGAAGAACCCAATGGGTGCAAATGATTCCACCTCTGCCTTTACGCAGGGTCCTTAGCTCTCCCCTAAGGCAGCTGGTGTTAGCTGCTGTTGGGAGACAGGCACTGTTTTAGATGGACCTGAGATGAGGCCTAGTAAGGCAGGCCCTAGGCAAGGGACAACCAGCGTAGGAAATGGCATCCTGGTTGCAGCTCAACCTTCTGGCAACTGTGTATAAAGCACAGGAGTGGATGGGGTTTCCTGGACTCCTGCTAGCGCACTCGCAACGTCATACAATCCTGTTCATAACTCGATCAAGCTCCTCTCAAAGCCAGTAGTGTTTCTGGTTTAAAGAAGCTGCCCCACCAGCAATTCTATATCTAATAAGTGGAGCAAATCTGGATCAGGATTTTGGAGACCTAACTCCGTCCGGAAGGGAAAGGAATAGCAGCCACCTCCAATGCCATAATGAAAAATAAGGCTAAGTGAATGGCTCTTCAGTCTTTGCAGTCAGCATGAGCTCTGCACAGAGACCAGGAATATGTGGGGCTGATGCTCCTCTCAGATCACCTCTCTCTGGGGAGATGACAATACGCCCCTGCCCCCTCTTCTCCTCTTGCTGATGCAGGCTCTTGTGTCTCACTCTCTAGCAGGCAGCTCAGCATGCATCTGCCCATGGTTTCATTCCACCCTTTCCAACAGTTCTGTGGCTGAGGCAGACAGAAGTTCTTTCAAGGCAGGACTAAGGACTCTCTACTCCCCTCTCCTAGGCAGAGTGGCTACAGGAACCCTCACAGTTACTTTTAGTACAGAAAACTGGGGGCTGCGCCCACGTTCAGAATAAAGCACAGATCCCCATGCCCTCAGCTCTCCAGAGACGCTTTTCATGAGAAACTGGCCCTACTACTCTCCTTCTCTAGCCCCCAACATCTTGCCCCTAAGCAAAGAGACATGATCCCTAGGAACAGGTAGTATTGAGCCAAAGGCTCCAAAGGAGACAGACATACCATGACCTTGATACAGGAGGTGCAGCCTTGAACAGCAGCTGTCTTAGGTGAATAGGAATGTAAGGTGAATACAGGACCACAGGAAACCAATGGCACTATCTAGGTGAGATACAGGACGATATAACAGGGTTGAACCAGCATAACCCTTATAACCTGACAGGGTTCTTTGAAAAGTTAACAATGCAGTCAATAAAGAGAGGTGACATGGGGCAGGTAACCTTGCGCAGCTTTAAAAAAAAACCCACCAAAAAACAAAAACTGATAAAGGCAACTCGTAAAATACTTAAGGGAAAAAACAGCCATGACGTAGTGAGAAATATAGAGTTATACAGTTAAGTGACAAGATATGCTGCCCCCACCCCCCTTCACTGTGCTCCAGATTTTAGGATTAGGTTTGTTGCATACCATGTTATTCAAGGGACCTGATACCTGGGTTCCTGGCTCTATATTTTTCTCCACCTATGCTTAAAAGCCAAGGATGCTGCAGGGTTGGTAAGGCCTGGCTTACAAAGACAGAATGGTGAGATGAAAGCAGAGCAGAGAGAAGCTGGTGAACACTGCTTGCATGCTCCACAGCTTTGCAAAAGGCCAGTGCTTTGCAGACTGTGTGGACAGCTTTTCTGGTTCTCTCTCCTACCTCAGAGACTCCAAAGACATGGCAAGAATAGCCCCCACTGCCCCTCTGATCCTTCCAGGTACTTGGGGCATGTGGTAGGGAGTACGACCATGCAGAGGCTCCATGCTAAGGACACCTGACAAGGCACTTCTAGGTCTTTAAGCATCCTGTGCATGCTCCTTCTTGTGGGATTGTGCCCAGCAGTGGCATCCCAAGGAAGGACATGCTCAGGGGACAAGGACAGATTTACTAAAGCAAGAATCAGTTTCATATGCCAGGTCAAAACTGATTTCAAGAAACAGTGAGTGAGGAAGTGACTTAAAATATGTATAGAGTTTTAGATAACAAGCTTGCAACAGTCCATGATACAGGTCATGTGAAAGCTGCTCTGGGAGCTGCCCCAGGCCTACCTCAGCACATTTGGTTACCTCTAGGTTTTCAGACACCTACCAAGTTGCAAACATGCAGTCTGATTCCTTTGGACAGTCATGGCCTATCCCCTGTATGCACCTAAAGTCTCAGAAACCTTGGACAGGTTTGGTCCTGTACATGACTAGATCTGAAGACAGAGACAGTAATCCATGTTAGCCTGCAATAATCAGAAAGAAGTAGCACAGGGTGGCCTCTAGTTTCTCTTCAAATGGCATTTGATAAAGCTATTGCCTACAAAAGATCATGCCACTGAACCAGTTAGTCTCTTAGAGGCTATCTTGCATGACTCTGGCTGATTTACTACCAGAGTCAGCATACTAAGAATGGGGCCTCACTGTGCCAGGCACTGTAACAACACAGAATAAGAAAGTGCCTATCCTGAAGAGTTTACAATGTAAATAGATAACACAGGTACAGCCTGGAAAAAAAGGTAGAACATATAAGCAGAGCTAACTATGCAATACAGCAGATGTCATGCTAACACATTCCATGTATTTCTGACTATTTTAATCGTTTCAGTGGTGATACATTAGATATAAAGTCGAAGGAAAGGAAGGAGCTGGAAACTAAGGAAAAAAAGAGTTGAAGAAAGCAGCTGGTTAGCACAGGGGAGCCTTCAGAGAGAAAACTCAGACTGCAGTTTGAGCATTGCTAGTCATTCCTGCAGATGCTGTACTGATCTCAGCTTCTGGCTGGCTCCACCCTGCAGTTTCTTCCCCAATGGCTGCACGGCAGGAAGAAGATGGGAATAAACAATTTATACATTTGAGGCATATGAAGTACTTTTAGAAATTAGACTTTTGGACTTAGGATGAGAATACAGAAAGGAATACTTTTTTTTTCTGTATTGAATATAGTGCATACAAAATACAGCCATTACTAGAGGTGTAGATACATCAGTTGTATATCATATCAGCACCAATAAAAGGAAAATTAACATTATTGACAATTGGCTTTTTTTGGCTGGAGTACCTAATAATTACTGAAAAATGCTGCATGCATGCACGCGGCCAGGAACGCAGTGCGGGGGCTCCCCATCATTGCGCTCACCCCTGGGGGAGATATGGGGGGAGCATGTGCCCCCCAGATCTGTGTATAAGGCAAGGGCAGGCTGCCTGCTGCAGGCTCAGGGCCAAGGACTGCATCAGCCTCTTCCCAACGGGGGGTAGGGCTGGGCTTAGGGCAGGCGGTGGCAGCACTGGGAGAGGGGAAGGCTACAGGGTGGGCTAGAGCCACCCCAAAATCCACCATAAGCATCCTTCCCAGCTCTGCCACCTGCACTGCCCTGAGTACAGCCCTGTCACTGAGAAGAGGCTGGTGCAGCCTCTGGCCCTGAGGCCACAGCAGGCAGCCCACCCTCACCCTGAGCACAGTCCAGGGGGCACATGCCCTACATGCCTCCCCCAGGGGTGCATGCACAAAGGCCTCCAATGTAACTTGATGAAAGACATCACTTAGTTGTACTGGTAAGGAGCCACTCTTGGCAGGGTGGTTTTTGCATGTTGAGCCTTGACAAACCTCAAAAGGAGGCAACATTTTGTTTGGGAATGAGAGCACATCCTTCTTCACATATGAAACTATGAAACATACAAAAAACACCCAAGACTGGGACAATGTATACAACTTTTTGAGAGCCCAGGTTGACAGGAATACAGGCACGGATGCCTTGACATCTCAGAAAGACATCTATGACAGGCGGCCATTCGGGGTAAAACCCAAGGCTACAGAAAGGACAAAGTGTAGGATACAGAAGCAAGAGAAACAGCTCGAACCACAGATTCATTAAATGAAATATGCTGATCATGAGAGTAATCCATCACTGGGAAGATGGCAGAAAGAATACAACTGGGCTGCTGAAAATCAGTGAGACCTGTCTCTGGGGCCCAGTAGGGAGAAGTATTTTCTTGCACCACCTGGGCAGCAGAAAGCCCCATATAAGGAAGTCATATGGATAACAGTATATGAGAATTAACACTCTTCTAGCAGGGCACTCAGAGAGCCACTCAGCTCAAGGATACTTATTTGCATACTAGTTCTGTATCCTGTGGCTCAAGAATTATAAATTGATAAGTTCCAATCCTAGATGACTAGCACAGCAGATAGAAAAAGGAAGGAATGTTTCTTATCTGGACTTCCCAAGAACATAAGGTACATACATTGACCTAATACTTCATGTCAGCAGGATACAGCTCTATGCTGTTCTCACCCTTTCAAGAACCTGCTGAGTCTCACAGGGGAGCAACCAGGACAAATGGCTCCATGGTCATGGCTTCCAGCAGAGCTTGGCTGATATCTTGGGATGCCCTCAGCCCAGTTTGAAACCTACCTTATTTAAAATGGGCCTTCACATACCTGGAACCACAAACCTGTGTCTGGAGACAGACCTTTGAGATTTCCCAGCCCACAGACTGAAACAATTAAGAGAGCTCTAAGGGTAGAGGAACTCCTGTACAAGACAGCATTCTTTTACCACGTAAGAACAGACATTTGTACCTGATCTCCCCTGTACTACCATCAAGAATAGGCACTTGGTGAAATTCGACAGCACTAGAGAGAAGATGGGTCTCAGAACCCAGTGCTAAGGAGGGCTCCCACAAAAAAGGTCATTGCCATGACCCACCCAACCCAGAGAAAGCATGCTTCTTTAGGCAATGCCGTAATCCTGTCTCAACTCTGAAAGCCAGCTCTACACGGATAGAGGCCACTGGATCCCTAGAGAGACTGGCGAGCTGGGAGAGACCCAAGATGTGGAGAGTTTCCTACTCAGCTCCAAGGAAGAAGACAAGGCCAGGGTGGCAGCAAGGGCAAATTGGCCCACAACAGCTACCTACATAAGTATGGGTACTGCAGCGGGGAGACCCCCTCTTTTTGGGTGGCTGCCATGTTCTTTCGGCCACTTGGTCCCTCGCATGCAGGGTTACTGCCCTCCTTCTCGGGGGCAAGCTAGACTCTACGGGAATGCCTGATTGCCAAAAAGGTGGCATACAACCGGTGGAAGGGGGGTGCTCTCTCGAAAGGAGTATACCTCCTCTGCTCGGGCCTGTAGGGGGGCTGTCAGGAAAGCTAAGGTAGACATAGAGCTAGGACTTGTGTCCAAAATCAAAGAAAACAAAAAGTCCTTTTTCAAATATATAGGGAGGATGAAGAAAGCACTGGGAAATGTGGGGCCCCTGCAAGATCCTCTGGGAAACCTGGTGGTTGCGCCAGAGGAGAAAGCAGACCTCTTTAACCAATTCTTCACCTCCATTTTCTTGGGCAGGGACCGGGACTTCCCCGCCGTGATGCAAGATGGACTTCGAGGGGAACGCCGCCAGACCTCAGGTTGGGGCAGACCGGGTTAGAGAGCTTCAGGAGGGGTCGGACATGTTCAAATCAGCGGGTCCAGATGTTCTCCACCCCAGGGTGTTGAGGGAGCTAGCAGGGGTTATTGCAGGGCCCTTGGCACGGCTTTACGAGCGCTCGTGGTGCTCAGGCCAGGTGCCAGATGATTGGAAGATAGCCAACGTGGTCCCCATCTTTAAAAAAGGGAGGAGGGAGGACCCAGGCCCATCAGTCTTACCTCAATCCTAGGGAAACTCTTTGAGAAGATCATCAAGGAGCACATTGCGATGGGCCAGCCTCAGAGATGATGCTCAAGGACAACCAGCTCGGTTTCATTAGGGGCAGATCATGTCAAACCAACCTGACTGCCTTTTATGATCAGGTCACAAAAGTACTAGATGCAGGTGTCGCCATGGACATAGTCTTTCTGGACTTCAGCAAGGCCTTTGACACCATCTCCCACCCCATCCTCATTAAAAAACAAGGTGACTGTGGCATTGATGCCTACACAGTGAGATGGATTGTAGATTGGCTGAAGGGACGCACTCAGAGGTTGGTGGTGGACAGGTCATATTAGACCTGGGGAGAAGTGGGCAGTGGAGTCCCCCAGGGCTCGGTCCTTGGGCCTGCGCTGTTCAATTTCTTTATCAGCAATTTGGACGACGGGGTGAAAAGCAACCTGTTTAAATTCGCTGATGATACCAAAATTTGGGGTGAGGTGAGCACGC
>NW_017728916.1:6404357-6420667 GCF_001723895.1 Crocodylus porosus
GTTTAGATTAGACGTCCATAAAAACTACTTCACAGTCAGGGCGGCTAGGATCTGGAACCAACTTCCAAGGGAAGTGGTGCTGGCTCCTACCCTGAGGGTCTTTAAGAGGAGGCTTGATGCCTACCTAGCTGGGATCATTTGAGCCCAGTTTTTTCCTCCTGCCCAGGCAGGGGGTCGGACTTGAAGATCCTACAAGGTCCCTTCGACCCAACTTCTATGATAAGTAGCACAGATTGGACACAGGCAGTCAAGGCCTGGAGTTGGCATTTGGCACCTGCAAACAAGGCCAAAAGAATCTGGATACATCTGCTTAGGGTGACAGGTATCAGACATGAGAAAAATCTGGCATGGGGGAGTGCAAGGTAATGGATGCTGAGCTGCTACCAACAGCCAATATCAAATCAGTAGTCTCAAGACAAACCCCGCTGCCTTGGTACCAGGAGATGTAGTTTATTCTTCCTTCCATACCTTAAGTAGTATAACAAGCACAAGACAGACTTAAAAGACACATCAGTACTAAAGACTCAAAACCAAAGCTGAGGAACTCTGTGCCACAACAAACTCCTTTTGCCTGTGACTTGAGACACCCCCCACCCCCAAACTCAACTGGCAAGGCAGCACTGGAAACTCTTTACTTTGGTGGCTCTCTCTCCAGAAACACACATAATGCTCTTCCACAAGAATTTGAAACTTCAGTCCTAAACAGAAAGTAGGCTAGAGTTTATTCCTCTGACAAGCAAGACTCCTCATCCCGAAGCTCTGCTTGTCTCATTGGCAAAGAAAACCAAGCATGGAAACCCACTGCTGGAGGCACCACTCAAAGTGAACATGTGGCCACTCCAAAGCTCAACTGAAACAAGCATTTGCTAGGAGAGAGAAAGATTAAACACAGTAAGTAGGAAAACAGCCTGAGTTTCCTTGTTTTTACAATCCAGAAGAAAGTATGGGTAGGGATGCAACCAAGTTACAGGTGGTCGAAGAGAACGCAATGAAAGGTGGTGGCTTTAATATGCCATAAAGCACGGCTGTCCAAATGGCATACAGCCCAGAAGAGGTTAACTTGTGGCCTATGGGTTCCCACCCAAGCATCACTCTCTGCATTGCTCCCAGCTCCCACTTCTAATTCCTGCCCCAGCCCCAGGGTAAGCCACAGTGGCACGGTGCAGCTCATAGGGCCTGGCAAGGAGAGCGGGGAAACATATGGCAGAGGGGGGACCTGACTACTCAGAGGTTGGACAGCTCTGCTATAAAGCAAAAAGGAGAAGGGAAAGTAATGCCCGTTCCTTTGCTTGTCACAATATTATTTAAGTTAGTTCTGTAGATTTACACACACACGTCTGCTATGCATCCATCAGTGTTCAAAAGAGTTATATAAAGCAACTTGGTAGTTTCTGAACAAGAAAAGTAGTCAATGCCCAGTACAAAAAGCCCTCGTATATGGTATCAGTTTAGAATAGAAGAACTAGTCAAATATGAAGGTAATGGAACAGCCATGTATATGGTCCAGACAAGTCAAAATGCTGCATCTGCAATATCCAGTTGTGTAACTGTTGATACCTTGAAAGGTATAGTATGCTCTGGTCTCTTTTGCACATGGATTGATTTTAGCTTAATTACAAACAAAAAGGCTCTTTAGAATCCCGTGTCTTGGAAGGCCTCTTTGCAGAAGTTGCATAGCTAAGCTTAAGTTAAAAATGTGAGCCCTATGGAAGCTGCTGCCTTCCCATTCACATAAACCTGAAGTTTAGAGAACCTTCACAAAAAACAAAGCTGCATATGGTATGGGGCAATCTGTGCTCAAGCTCCATCTGAGGCACAGTACCCTCAGACACGTGTCCCCCACAATACCACCTATTACTGCTTCTTCTCACTACAGTGGATCTGAACACCCCCCACCTTTGCAACAGGCTTTCCTGACTGTTCTCTTACAAGCGCCCATGGCAGAGCTTTTTAGTTTGCCCTTCTACCTTGCATTAAAAAACAGGCATTCAAACAAAAATGAAGCTACTTCAGAAACATACATACCAGAGCAGTTTTTGCCGTGCTGCTGTCACACTCTCCCCCCAACACCCTTTCCTCTAATCTGTCTTACAAAGATGAACTTTGAGCTGTGCAAAGTCACTCCCCTTCCCTGCCATCCTCACAAACCCTGTTTTTACCCTTTAACTCTTAGAAAAGAGGCTAGCCAGCCCAATCCTTATCATGAATTATTATGTGGATAAGGGAAGGATCAGAGCACAGCTAACTGTCAGGTCTGTCCCTGCTTTCCTAACAAGCTCCCATCTGCTTCAGCTCCTCAGCCACAAACAAGCTGAGAAGTGGGGGGAAGGGAGGGAGAACAGTTATCCTGACAACCCAAACAACCAGTCTTGGCTCCGGAGGCCATTTGCTCTACACGTTGTTAAGTCAGAAACTGTAGGAGATACTGATCACACACCGGGGCTTCAGGCTGCACTCCCTCTAGCTACAAGCGGGACAGATCCACAGCAAACTCCAATCCCAATGTCCTCACAAGAGCAAAGGCAAGGTCAGTTAGCACACCTGCCAACACCCTGTGCCACAGTCACCCAACAAGAGAAAACAGCAACCCTACTACTACCACGGCTGAATACAGGCATCTCCCTAGACCATGCTGTCACTACACAGCCCTCTCTCCTAGAGGACTAGGGGACCATCTACCTCAGAACCCTGTGTAATTGCTACCAAACATTTCAGAGGAGAGTACAAGAAGCCACGCAATAGTGGTTAGCATAACCTGCCTCAGGAAAGTTTTCTTGCTAACCGAGTCATCAGGGACTGGCTTATTTCCTTGAAACAAAATGACTTGTACCCTGGGAATTCTGTACATCTTCACTAGAGCTCCTAGCTTGACTCCTCCATCAATCTTCCACAACGCAAAGCAAACAGTGTCCCCACTGCCTCCATTAGGCCAGGCACTAACTGTCCTGATCTCTCCTTACTCTGTACACCAATGATACGTGATTTCATACTGCCCACTTCTTTCCCCCACCTGAAGGATTCCTTGCTGAAACAGACCCATTTATTCCCCACCCAACAAAGAAGAACAAGGATTTAACCCTGACAGCACAATGTCCTGGAAGACTCCAGCCTCCACCTTGTATCACATCTTAGCAGAAGCTTTTCTTGTAAAGTCTATACTTGGGGCAACAAACTGACAGTTGTGGTTATGCCACTTCCCGTGGAGAGTTTTAGGGAAGGCCTGCACTGTAGCCACAGCAGTAACTGCAGGGTAGAGCAGAGATACCTGGGCTCTCTGAACTAGCTCTCTCAAATACTAGCAGCAGCCAAACGGGGCCACACGGAGCTCAGTGTGGAGTAATTTACTCTGCAACTGCAAACACACACGTAGATGCACAAACAGTTCCCCTAACTTACCGCAGGCACATCGGCAAAATTGTGAAGTTGAAAGGCTCCAAACATGCCAAAGTTTCTGTAAATAGAAAGCCAACACACACCAAGGAGAATTCTACTGGAGAACCCTCAGGGTTATACAACAGTGCCTACATGTTGTGGCTACTTCCAGAAGGCAAGTGGACCAATGCACTCTGCTCTAATAGCTGAGGGCTTATTTACCTTAATCTGCACATACCCAGAAGCTTCAAAATCAGGAACAGAAGAGACTGCACACAAGATAAAAAAGGCTTAAAATCCACTTTAATAATGCATTCCTGTAACATTCCTCAGACAAACTCAAACTTGTTAGTGGGACAATTACAGCTCATGTTCAAACAGTTTACACTAAATGAAAATCTTGTAGTACTTCTACACAAAAGACAGGCAAGGTTAAGATTATACAAACAATTGTTTCAGTTAAGTCTTCAGCATGAGATACAGTATTTTTGTCCAATAGATTGTACTTTACTACCAGTAAAAATAAACAGCGGTACAACACATACCAAAAGATCCATCCAAACAAGAGCCTTCCAGCCATTCAGGCTGCACACGATGGGCAACTACTTTAAAGAAAGAGATGGTCCAGAGAAAAAGTAAAAACTACAAGTTAAAAAAAGAACATAAAACCCTTCTGTTTCACTACATGATGGGCCATTTGAAGCTATATAAATTTACAGAGTCACTAGGGTCTGCAAAATATCTGGGTGCTCCCTTAATGCTCCAGAGACTTGCCTGTGCTCCCGGAGGAGCTGTATTGGGCTAGAAGAAAGCTATGAAATACTTCAACTGTATCTAAGTTAGTCTCAGGGCTGTGGCTGCATACAGGAAACTTGGAATGGTAAAGGCATCAGGGTCCTAGCCAGGTCTTACTTTTACTGCACAGCTATTGAAACCTCCCATGTCATTTTCACATTGAAATTATAGGAATGCACCACACAAAATTTACTAGAACCTTTACCAGTCAGACTGCACTCCCCGTCCCTAGAGTGGCTTTGCCGAGGCAGGCCCTAATTAAACTACTGTGAAGAATCTCCCCCCACCCAAGTAGAACCCTGCATGGCCTGCCAAGATTCCTTTCCTCTTTGGGGTGTTGGTAGGGGGTAGCTTAATCCTATTAGTATCTGCGACGTTTGTTAGGACCAAATTCCCCCCCAGGATTTCCTCTGTTGAAGCCAGGCGGGTTTCCTCCCATAGTTCCAAGTCCTTCCATTGCGCTGCCCTGGCCAAAGCGATCAGCAGGCGGTGGTGGAGTCTTGGACAGGGTGAGAGCACAGAACAGGCAGAAAGGAGAAAAGACTTAAGTTAGAAGCAGTTCCAGTTGACCCGAGTCCCATCAGGACTCCACAGCCCCAAGTGACCTATCAGCTCCAGACAAGACCATTGGAAGCCAGCAACTTCAGATGCCCCTGTGGGGCAAACACTTCTCCCAGATTTGCTGAAGGGTCTCCCAAACCAAGACTGGACCAACAGGCGCACAACTGTGTCATAGGAACAAATCTGCTTCCCCACAAAATCCACCTCTGCGTCTGCAATTCTAACAGGCATATGGCAGAACTGTTACCCAAACCTATAGGTTTGCAGTGGAACGCAAGAAAAATGCAGTTAGGAAGCAGAACTTCATGATTCCACTGTGCTTCCCCAAACTGAACGCCTAGCAAGGACACTTAGCCCAAATTATCATTAAGCTTTGTGAAGAGAGTGAGCAGAGGCTTTTGTACCCTCATACATGCTGGGAGTGTCACAGAGGATTTATACACAAATACAGGTAGCAAAACAGCAGCAGTCCATCCTTTCCCTCCTCCCACACAGAAGTTTTCTGGAGAAGCCTTGATTCTGTCCTGCAAGATATGTTACCATGGGGCAAGATGGAAACCCCATTAGCACCAGAGTGGGTGAGAGACAGCCCTTCTCTCCCCACTACTTTAAGCAGCAGCCCCAGCCACTTCCAGTACCAACCACACGGCCAGCGTAAGTAAATTCAGACTCCAAAGCAACCAGAAAAGGCACCGAATATTAGACAGCACCTGACTTCCTTTTGGCCATTTTCATTTTACTAAGTTGCCTAAATACCTTCCCTTTCAATATGTCCCTGCCATGTTATCCCCCCACCCCCACTGGATCCATTCTCTTCCCCTGATCCAATCCACCAACCTCATCCCTTCCTATCCCACTCTTTATCTACCCCAAATCATCTTATAATACAAAAACATGTGTCTCTGGCAACCAAAGCAATGGCATGGACTTTACCATCCCAGTGCCTCCCCTAACAGCCACTACTCCAGGCTTAGCTTGCAAGCTTTATAGGACAAATTGGCTTATTTGCCATGTCAAATTTTTAGCCTGATTTGGAATCCAAAAGTTAACTCATTTGAAAGACACAGGCTGTAGCCATAATAGTGCTCCTCAGGCAGGAGGAGTGGCCTGTAGAAGAGATGGGAGCAATACATGGAAGGAAGCCATGGTCTTCTGCGAAGCAAACACAGCTAGGTAAATGTCTAGCTTGTCACCGCCATTTCCACCCTTTTGCTTTCCAAGAACATACTCCATATAAAGACTCCATTAAAGTTAAGAAACATTAACAACTAGAAGCTTTGAACTGCAGTTTAGACACTCAACAAAGAATTTAACTGCGCCTCTACAGCAACCTAAGCCTACAACCATTTGTTCCATGCAGCATGTTCCTAAGAACTTTAAAATACCAAGACAAAAAGGCTGTAGACATCTTGTTTGGCAACAATAATGCATTTATACAATTGCCAAGGTAGTAACACCCAGGCACCGTGCAACATGAGTTTTTTTGTGATCTAGTTGCATTATGCAATGAAATAAAGGCAAAAGGTGGTGCAGGCACATTTTCATTTCACTCGCAGCAAAGCATTCTACTTCACAGTTAGTGCTAAGATAAAAAACTTAAGGAGTGGTAAGAAGTTCCTTGCGACACTGCTACAGAAGCAGAGTTACGCTATGGGTTTCTTTCAGCTTTACTTCTAAATTGCTACTGGGTGGTATGCGCTAACTTTCCAATGCTGGTACATACTTTAAATTCAAAGTCTGTATGTGGCATTTCTTTGGGATTTTGAATTGTGAACCGTTTAAGGTGACATGCATTGGCAGTGCAAGAAGCAATACCTGAGAAGAGACCACATTTTACCAGGTCATTTATGGATAGCTGGGGAGGGGAGCAAAGTCAGGGTGGTATGTGGATGTGACACTCACTGTGGAGCCCTGATGGTCCCTCACCAGCCCCACTCTAGCTTACATAGTTTCATAGTCCTTAGGGTTGGAAGGGACCTAAACAGATCATCAGGTCTGACCCCTTGCCCAGGCAGGAACGAGTGCAGGGTCATAACACCTCAGCCAAATATCTGTCCAGCCTCCTCTTGAAGACCCCCAAGGTTAGACAGAGCACCACCCTCCCTTGGGAGTCCATTCCAGAGCCTGGCAGCCCTAACTGTAAAGTAAAACAGGGTAGTATGGCAAGGGATGAAAATCTCACAGGCACCTGATCCTTGCAGGGGGTATTGTGGAAGGGAGGACAGATTCTACCAGCAGCAGATTATGCAATCAGAGTCCTTTCTACTCTCATAGAGAATTTATTCATGCTCTTGTTTGATTCTCTCTCCCCCTCTTGCCCCACAAAGAAGTCAGCAAAAGCCTCTCCACTTCCCCCAAACCAGTCTTATATTTTGGATAGGCTACTACCACACAGGAGTTAAAAACAAACAAGCCTAGGTTTCTAGTTGTTCTTTGCTCACTACTGTCTAAGCCATAACGCAAGCTGTAGGGGGGTTTCCACTGTTCTCTGCTGTGCAGAGCAACTGAAAAGCCAAGACATACAGACTGCCAGAAATCTGATCTCCAGACACTCGAGTTCAACTAACAGCTTCCCAAACATGCCTTCCCCTTTATTAAGTGGTCACATGCTAGAATCCCTTTCAAGTGAATTTTTAGAACTGGTAATTCTACAGGTATGAGAGCAAACAAGCAAGGCTTAATCACTTCAGAACTGTGCAGCAAGTCTTATGTCAAGACAGACTTGTGAAGACCTGTAAAAAAGCAAAGATCAGGTATATCATGGCAAACAGGTCTTGACCTTAATGCCACAGCCCTTAACACTGAAAGCAAAACACCCTTCACTTAGAAAGGGCGCAGGGAGACAGTAGCTAGAAAGGCAATGCTGCAGATACATTACCATCCCCATGGCCCCATCAGGTATCATGGCTCCAGGACCAGCTGCCGGGGGTGCACCAGCTGGGACATTGGTGCCACCCATGGTGCCTCTATTGTTCATGCCAATGGCACCTGAAAGAAATTGAAGAATATTCCTGACAGACCTAATAAGGACCACCCCCCATTACACTGGACAGACACATGGCCCATGCAGCCTTCCTGCAGAAGCACGTCCAAGACCGAATCCACAACCAGGCAGCCTTACAAATGTGCTAGTGGGTACTCCCCTTCTCAAAAATCAGTCTGGACAGCAAGAGGTGTTCCAAGGGTCATAATCGTATTTCAGCATCTGTTAGCCACCTAATACTTCTGTCTCAGGGGCCAAAACTTGATGCTGCAAAACCAACACCAAAATGCCATCATGGGGTTGTACTTCTTACCTGCCTGGACTTTGTTGCTTAGTTCAGTCTTGCATGTTATAGCAGTCTATAATCTAGAGATAAGTGTGCTTGGTAGTCCTGACTTCCTTACAGGCCTTCTGGCAATTTCACCCGAATCTTCTGCTGAAGGAGCTGCGCTATCCACACATACTATTATCTCATTTACGTCTAACTTCTTTCACGTCTTGCCAAATACACCTCACTCAATCCAACGTAAATGCTAAATGCTCTTAAAACTAACTTTCTGTAGAACATAGTATGAGAACAGCCACCAACAAAATGGAAAGCAAGTTTCCAAGTACACTAAACACGGAGCCAGTAATTAGACCTGTTCTTGGAGCATTTCAGTCTAGAAAGAGGGGAACTAAATATACAAAGAAACAGAAGAAAGAAAGTCAGAAAACTCTTACCTCCCATGCCCATTTGTCCCATCCGCATGTCTGGTGGTTCCCTCTGAAAAAGAGGCACCTATTTTTACATTACAGCATTACAGATATTTCTTACATAATTTGACAAAGCCAGAACCTCAGTGAGCTCATCAGTGAAGACCTGGAAACAGATACTTTTAGGACAAGCCCTGAAGAAAGACTTAACCTACTCTTTTAACTATTCAAACAGGACCTCACTTCACATAATTTATTCTGCAAGACAGTCACAAGCATTGCACAACATCCAACATCAGATACAAAGTAACATGTGCATATTTAAGCAAGAGCATTGACATAAAGAAGAGCCAGTGCCTTAGTAGAGAGGTCTGTCAGAAGCAGCTGCAATACCATATCAGCAAGGTCAGGAAAGTGTACTTATGGAAAGGAATGCAGATGCACAAAAAATGCCAATCTGAGCCCACAGGCCAAGAAGTGACACAACTGTTGTGTCCCCTACAGAGAGATTATAGCTAGCAAGACGCTCCTTTTTTATTAATGCTGTCGAGCAGGAGGACACCACTGTACAGGCAACATCCGCTTAACAGTTTCGGTTAGCACTATTTCGCTATAGTGCTCATTTAAAATTCATGCCCAATTCCGCTGAGTGCTCAGCCAGTTTCACAGCACTCAGTGGAATCAGCGAGTTTCAGAAGCAGTGGGGAGAAGCAGTGGCGGTGGCAGCAAGTGGGGTGAGTGGCAGCGAGTGGGAGGGGTGGGAGAGCAGGAGCGTGGGGCCAGAGTGGCCGAGGAGGTGAGAAGAGGCAGCAGCAGTGAGAAGCAGCGAGTGGGGGCTGGCCATGAGTGCAGGGGCCACACCGGTGCCTGGGCTGGCAGGGTCCCAGGGTGGGACAGGAGCATGGGCCTGGACTGGCACATGAGGCTGGAGCAGCCAGCGGGCAGGTAGGGGAGTAGGGAGAGGCAGCGATGAGAAATGGTGGTACCCAATTATCTCTATTTATAATCATTCCTATGGGGAAATGAGTTTCACTTAGCACAGGTCCACCCTCTAAAGCACAGTGGCAGAAAGAGATCTTGGTAGTCATTATCAATTCTAAAATGAACATGGGCCGCCAATGTGAGGATACAGTCAGCAAAGCCAACCGCACCTTGTCGTGCATCCACAGATGCATCATGAGCGGGTCCAAGGAGGTGATCCACCCCCCTCTGTGTGACACTGCTCAGGCCGAGTACTGCGTCCAGTTCTGGGCACTGCACTTCAGGGGCGATGTGGCCAGCATTGAGAGGGTCCAGAGGAGGCCACTCGCATGATCAGGTGGTAGCAGGGCAGGCCCTACAAGGAGAGGCTATGAGACCTGAACCTGTTCAGCCTTCACAAGAGAAGGCTGAGGGGATCTAGTGGCCATCTATAAACTTACCGGGGGGACCAGAGGGGAATGGGTAAGACCCTGTTCCCCCGAGCACCTCCCGGAGTAACAAGGAACAATGGGTCACAAATTGGCAGAGGGCAGATTCAGATTAGACATTAAGAGGCGCTACTTCACTGTTAGGGTGGCTAGGATCTGGAACCAGCTTCTAAGGGAAGTGGTGCTGGCTCCTACCTTAGGGGCCTTTAAAAGGAGGCTTGATAATTACCTAGCTGGGGTCATATTACCGTAAACTTACCAGGGGTCATATAAGTCCAGTATTCATTCCTGCCCAGGGCAGGGGATCAGACTTGATGATCTGCTCAGGTCCCTTCCAACCTGGTATCTGCGAATCTATGAATCACTTAATGCTCATTTTTTCCAGAACCAATTAAGAGTGCTAAGCGTTGGTTGCCTGTATTTGTAAAAGCAGGAGCTACTCTGCTACAAATCCAACAGTGCCTCCTTTGTCTACTGGCAGTCCCAACTCCCAAAAAGGAGCTTAAAAAGTAAGTTTAATTCTATTTCCTCTGTACATCTGGGACCAATAAAAAATCTGAACTGATGTTGTTCATTCATATACACACACGTACGTCGATACATATATACACACACGTGCACCCCCCATACATGCCCTCTATACACATACACACACCCCCCCATACATATCCACACACACCCCCTATACATATCCACACACAATATACCCCTCTATACACATACACACACCTATACACGTAGGCACACACCCCATACACATACCTATACACACCCCCATACATATATATAAATGTGTGTGTGTGTGTATATATATAGATGTGTGTGTATATGTAGGTATGAGGGGGGTGTATACACACATACACACACCTATACATTAGTGGTGTTTCATTTTAATCATGGAAAAATGTGGATTTGGGGTTACTTTTTTAAATCTGAAAATTGGGATTTTTTTTTTTTTAAATCAGAGAAAACCAGGATCCCTGCTGATCAGGTCCAGTAAACACATTTACACCTAGCCTATAAAGCTTCCGTAGAGACATACCATATTTACTCAAATATGACATGACCCTGCATATAAGACAACTCCCCAGTAATAAGATGCTATAGATAGAACATTTATAAATTTGTTATAATATTCTAGGTATAGAATCTCATTATCAGTTTGCCTTGAATTGGTCCTCCAGGTGCCACCCCAACTTTTTCCTCCTGCAGCTGCTTCCCCTCCTCTTACAGACCCGTCTGGGGTGGCACAGGTGTTAAGGCATGCAATTGACAGGTCAGAGGTCGCAAATTCAAGGCTAGAGCAGAAGCACCCACAGTGCAGCCCTGCCAGATTTCAACAAATCTATGAATTCTGCAAAATACCTTCTCACACAAAGACAAGAAAAAGGAAGGAGTGCCATACCCTGCTCTACCTAAGCACGTGGAAGTGGGGTAAAATCTGAAAATGCTGACTTTTAAAAAAAATAAATGGGCCTGTAGTCATTTGCATAAATATACCAACAGACTTAGTTTATCCAGAATAAAGCATTTCATCTTTTCTGGAACCGCTACAAGTTTTAACACAGGTACTCCATAAACACACTTTTGTACCTATTTAAATATAGTACAAGCTATGCATGATATTGGTCCAAAGTAACAGTGACTCGATACCAAGATTATTAAAATCAATGTAACCTTCTAATGTGGGAAAGACTGTCACCTTTATACCACTATAAGTGTGTTCACACTGGGGGGGGCTGCACAAATTTATCTATTACCAATTACCAAAAATATGGGTAAAACTGAAAAGCACCCAGAACGTGGCCTCTCTCAAGGAGCTTATAGTGGATGAAACTAAATGGGACAAAAGGGACAGAAACATCATATGAATTTGGATACCAAGCAGGCCACAAACACTTCAAGTAGAATGGATAAAGTCTACCAGCCTAATCTTTGACAATCCTTCTATATGATACAATGGGAAAGGAGATACCAAACCCTTCTATGGCGTGGCAATGATTTCAATTCCTCGCTCCCATTGTTATCAGAAATAAGAGACTAAAATCAAGTGGTTTCTGGAATGCAACTGTGATACCTGATATACAAAATGCCAGGACAGGAACTGAGTCACTGATTCCCAGTAGTTTTTTTGCAGCCCTGTTGATTCATGAAATATCCAGCCTTATCACTGAATTATCACTTCTTTTTTTAAGTCAGTTATCACAAATGTTTCCTACTCTAAGAACTGGGAAAAGCTGAGGTATCAAATACTAGCAGGTGATAACTTGACCAACATTTATTCTCAATGACAATCACATTGCCAGGCCTGCAAAGTCCCTCAAGTCAGTAATGTTCAAACTGACAGGACAACGCACCTGCCTTCAAGATAGTGCTATCATAGCCAGGTATGCAAATCATAATAAGGAACTGCATGTCAACTGTTGCTCAGAGAACAGGACTAGTTAGCATGTGCTCTTCTGCAGAGCAAAGTGACACACTGTGGGTTCTACCTGGACAGTGGGAAGAAAGCATATTTCCTGGCAGTTGGTGAATTTCTGTATGTTTATTCTATACTAAAATGAAGTTAAGGCTGCAAGCGCTCAGTAATCTGAAGCAGAACAGATTAGTAACTGTCGCACAGTCAATATACTGAACACTTGACAGAAGCTCCTGCACTGCATCTGGGCAGCATCTCACTAGCAGCACCAAGACAGGAAGTGAAGGCAGGAAGAACTCATACCGCATCAGGAAAATTCCCTTTAAAGCCCTCCTGCTGACGCCTCATCATCTCCTCCTGCTGCCTCCTCATTTCCTCCTCACGGCGCCTGCGTTCTTCCTCCTGCCTGCAAGGAGAGCATTCCAGAGACTCAGCACAGCCTAAGCCAAATTCTCTGCATCAGTGTGAAGCGCTAGAGTATGCAGCTGCCTGACAGTATATATAAGGACACTGTCCTGCCCAGCCAGTGCAAGGTTAGGCTTCTCAATATAAAAAACAGTAACTTCTGTGAGCACTGAGCAATTTCCAATCTATTCCAATTCTAATGAGTTTATTAGAAAAGGGCCCATTTATATTAGGCCCAAGTATCTAGCAGCTCCTACAGAACGACTATCTACATGGAACTGGGAAACACTAGCCAGGTGGTTCTCAAGCCACGTTCCACAGAGCAATGGCTCCTAGCATTTCACAAAATGTCCAAGAATCAAACAACACAGCAGAAATGGAACGGGAGACCTGTGTGAAAGCTTCCAAAAGTGATCTGGAGATTAGGAAGGCAAAAGCTAAGACAGAGATATTCCCACCAACAACTCCGGAGCTCAGGATCACTGGCTTTTGCATTTGCCCCGGAAGTCAAGCAGCCAAATCAAGGTCTATCAGGGAAAGAATAAATACTAGTCACTGACTCTCAGGGTCATTGGTATAGACCCCAAAATCCTCCACCCTAAAAACACTTGCACTTGGACAAAGATGACCAAAATGATGGCCACTACAAGTCCTGCCCAACTGGTGCACCCAACAGTTCTGAGCGAGAGTGGCCGAACCCCTCCAGGGTGGGCTTGCTGAATTCAGTGCTGCCCCTTACCTGAGTTCCAGCTGTTTACGTTTCTGCACTTCCTGGTTATGCAGTTCCTCCATTCTCCTCAGTTCTTCCTGACGTCTCATTAAATCTGGAAAAGGTGACAGCAAAAGTCAAAATCCCCACCCTGGTCAACTGCTGTTCCTTCTGTCTGCAGACGAGAGATGCAGCAATGTTATGTCCCACTTCCATGCCTGAATCTCATTTTATGACTTGGTTTCTACTTGGCACTGTATGCCACCTTAAAGAGGTGGTAGAAGAGAAGCTAGTTCTTCAGTGCTGTAACTCCACTGACTTCATCAATGACCGTCTGACAAGTTGTCAGTCAGTCACGTCCTGGCCTAACTAGTGTCAAACGGACATTCCTGGCTCTCAGAGAAGATCCTACCAAGAGCCTTGTGTCAGCATTTTATTGCTCTCTGACTGCCGGGTCTTGGCTCTCACCTTGCCGCATAAGCATAACTTGGTGCTCGTGGCGAGCTGCTTCCATCTCCATCTCTAGCTTCTCTCGTGCTTCCTTGATGTTACGGTCTACTTGTTCTTGCTGCTGCTTCTCCATCTCTATCAAAGCCTTCCAACGCATGGCATACTCATACTCAAAGGTGCCAGGCTGTGCAAACCGAGGAGGCTGCTCACGCTCCCTGGTGGAGAGGAGAAGTTACTGGATGTCTGAGCAGAGACTGTACCAGTGCAGGATTTACAGGGTGTGAATGAATGAAACAGCATAGTTAGCATTTAGAAAGGACAGCTCGATAACACTTCAGATCTCTTATCTAGAGACCTGCCGTCCTCTCAGCATGGACAAGGAAGAGAATCCCCACTAAACTGAATTAAAAGGTGCTTTTTCTGTCTGAAGTACCATCATGTCAAATCTCCAGAGAACATCACTATGGTTCCTCAAAAGGGAGAAATCGAGGGAAGATCAGTCACTCCTGCCCCTTTACCAATGCAAGTACTCTCTTCTGAAGGTGTAAACTACTTGCAGAAACCTGCTGCCTGGACCCAGGTAGTGCTTTCTACAGGCATGCAATAGTTAGCGAGAATAGCAAAAGGGAGAATAGAAGAGGAACATTCTATAATTTTCTATGATTCGATGTTCCTGTTTTACATCTGATCCATTGTAGAAGTATGCCAAACATACTCCCTTTTCACTCGACCCATGATGACAAGCCTTGTCCTTATTCTACACAGCTCCTAAAACTCAAAGACCTGATTTTGCAGGCATTGGCTTCCCTGCTTCTACAAGTCTCGACTCAGTGAAGCGTTCACAAAACAAAGCAGAGTCAATCAGTTTAATCACATCCTGCCTCTGTTCCTGTGATGGCCACTTGAAGTTACAGAAACTTCAGGGCAGGTTTGTCTGAATAGGGCCTTTACTACTTAGTGCCATAAAACTTACTTCTTACAGCCTTGCTAGAAAGAAAGGTTGGGCCCCAGCTTGGGACTCTGAGCATCGAGGTCCAACGCCCTGCTTCCTTTACACCAGTGGTAGGCCAGGTGAGTGGTGTGGGCCAGTCCACAAGCCAGATCCAGCCTTGCACTGCACTGATCACCCAACCTAGTAAACAGAGCCATGCTATCCAATCTTCAGGCTCACCACAGATCCACAAATTTGGCAGCAGGGGAGCACCAATTAACACTGCCACTGCTCCATCACCAAATTTTCAGGCTCATGGTAAGCCTGGCAGGCCAGATGACATGGCTCCGCAGGCAAAAGCTGACCCATGAGCCGGGTGTTGAGCTCGTACTCTAGATTCCCTTCGTGACCCTGAGCAAGTCAAAGTCTGTGCCTCAGCCCTCATCCATGTAATGAGATAGGACATTCATTTAGCTCACATCTGAGTTGTTCAGATAACCAGCTACTGTGGCCAGATAAGTCCATAAAGAGACACTGATAATCATGCATGGCAATAGCCTAAAAGTATTGCCTTCCCCAGCAAAGGACAAATATGGTATTCTGCTTCCTGGGATGAAATCATATCTACAAAAGCAGCATGGTGAGGCTTTTCCTACCCTATGATCACCCACCCATTCTATGATTAACGCAGCAATTACTAGCCTATAGTTCACAGCTAACACCGGGCTCCCTTCCTCAGGCAGGCACATACTTGTGATACTGCTGGTTTTTGATGACCAATTTCTCTGGCAGTCCCTCCTCATCATCATACTGGTCCATGGGCTCCACAGTGACAGGCCGAGGAAACCTGAAAGGAGAGAGACCATGCATTTTCAGTACTACACAGACACTGGCTTGTACTGCAGACCAGCTTCCACTTGCCCTCTGACCCTAATATTTAGAACGATACATTCTCTACTCATATTCAGAGTGGCCAGACCAAAGAATAGCACTGAACGTCATGACAGACAGAAAATACAAGTGGAAGCCAACTTCTCACCTGCTCCAAGTCATACATTGCAAGGGTCTGGGTTTAAATTATTGCCACCCTGACATGGTTTCCTCAGTGCCTTCCTTTAAAGTATGCATTTGTGAAACCTAGATCAGCTAACGGTAGGGCAGAGCTACACTGGATCCAGGCTGCCGCTGAAAAAAAAGGCACTGCCTACTTGCGCTCACTCCAATTTCCTTTTTACCCAAAAACATGCCAATGGGAATGCCTCAGTGCTGGAAATGGAGTAAACAGACCAGAGTCAGTGTACATATATCCTAAGATACCAAAAAAGCAGGACATAAATAAAGAGAAGATTCTGAAACACCTACTCAATGCTGCCCCCTCCCAACCTCCCCACCACTACCCCTCAAAACAACTGCCTGGATGAAGTGTGCCAAGTTGACTACTGGTCATTCCCAGACATTCACCGGGAGGGGGGGGGGGAGAGGCACACAAGACAACACACACGCAGTTTCATAGTTGGTAGGGTCGGAAGGGACCTGAGCAGATCATCACGTCCGACCCTCTGCCATGAGCAGGAAAGAGT
>NW_017728916.1:6420847-6423725 GCF_001723895.1 Crocodylus porosus
CCTAGTTACTGCTGGTAGTGCTTGGGGGAACAGGGACTCTCCCATCCCCCACTGGTAAGTTTATACAGCCACCAGATCCCCTCTCAGCCTTCTCTTGTGGAGGCTGAACAAGTTCAGGTCCCATCACCTCTCCTCATATGACCTGCCCTGACCATGCGGGTGGCCCTCCTCTAGACCCTCTCCCTGTTGTCCACATCCCTCCTGAAGTGCGGTGCCCAGAACTGGACACAGTACTCCAACTGCAGCCTGACCAGTATCACAGAGGGGAACGATCACCTCCTTGGACTTGCTCGTGATGCATCTGTGGATGCATGACAAGGTGAGGTTGGCCTTCCTGACCGCTTCCCCACGTTGGCGGTCCATGTTCATCTTTGAGTCAATAATGACGCCAAGATCTTTTTCTGACTCTGTGATGACGAAAAGGGAGTTCCCCAGCCTATAGGTATGCTGCTGATTCTTTCTCCCTAGGTGCAGTACCCTGCACTTGAGAATAGGAAGGGATTCAGTATTGACATCCACCCACCCCTGTAACCTGTCCAGATCTAGCTGTAGCCTGTCCTTCCCTTCTAGCGTGCCCACCTCTCCCCAAATGAACAAAGCTAGCTGCTTTCTGAAACTGAAGGCACCCAAGTCATCTACTAGTTGAATTTACGATGCCATCTCCAACTCCTCCAGAAAAGGGTAAGACAGTGGTAGCGACAAAAATAAAGCTAGCACTTAAAGAGATTAAGCACAACTCACCCTATGCTTTTACTGTCTTGCTACCTCACGTGCACAATATACTGATTGTTCACCCCGAAAAAGGGCAAAAAAGTTTTCTCTTTAAGTCTCCCCAAAGCATGACACCTTTAGTGTCACTAGCAGGGATCCGGGTTTTCCATTCACCATGAAAAAACATGGCAAAATGCAGATTTTCACATTTTAAGGAGAAAAATGCAGAAAACAGTGGGTTTCCCCCCGTACATTGGCAGTTTCAGCCTGCAAGGGGCCAGGGGGAGCAGGAGGAAGGCAGTCAGAAAGAGGGTTCCATGTGCATGTGCATACATGCATGTGGCAGCCAAGTAGCCTGCAGAGCAGCTCCCTGAAGGTAAGCTGGGGGTACGGGATGGGATTGAGGCCCCCATAATGAGGGAGGGAGGGGAGTTGGGCAGGGCTGTGGGTGCTGCCCAGACAGGGGGGTGCATCAGGCCTGGGCAGGGAGCATCAGAATTGTGGGCAGGGCAGGACCCTGGATCTGCAGTGCCCTGCCCCCCGCAGCAGTGCCCAAGCCGCAGCTGCTGCCTGCAGGTCTCCCCAGTGGGTGGTACGGCCAGAGCAGAGCTGTGGCAGGGGTTCATTAGTGACAGGCCTCAGTTGTTGTCGAACCAATGGAAAAAAGGGCCCTCCTGAGTTAGACCCTCCCAAAAATGCTCTGCTACCACCCTAAGACTTGCCAAGGCACAGGAAGTGGGTACAAGATTCCACTGCAGAAGTATTTACTGCAAGTAAAAGCTGTTTCTACACTCGCCCGTGAGGGAATCCAGACGGAACAGCCAACACACTTAAGTCTTATTCATTGCCTAACTTTGTTAAAGGCAGGAAGGACAGCCCCTAAAATAAGCTTCTGCCCCTTTAGGCCTGTTTTGGGAGGCTTTGCCAATATGAACATATATACAACAGCAGCTCGCAAATTAGCACATCGACCCCACAGGTGGTTTCCAGACATGCTTCTTGTGCACAGTTTTTGGAGGGTTTAAAATATGGTCCAGGCATGGCATATAGAATCACTAGGATTTTTCATGGTAAGGTATATAGTACTCACCACTCCATATCACACCTATTCCAGCACCTTCTCTCACCCTATGAACACACCAGAGACACACTTTTTGCCTCCAGACTTACGTAGTTAGCAAGAAAGACCCTTCGCTACATCTATCCAGGGCTTTTCTGGCAGCTGGCTTCCCTGAGAACTCCACAATGCCTTTCCCAGAAGATCTTCCTCTGTCATCCACAATTACCACAGCCCTCTCCACCTGGCCAAATATCGAGAAGGCCTCCTCAAGGAGCTCATTTGACACAAACTGAGGCAGGTTTCTGACGGTCAGTGATGCACTGTGGCAGGCAAAACGCACTCTTAGCTGTTTCCCACGCAGAGGCATGTTGTCAAGTTCCACTTTTGCAATCTCTGCCAGAGTGCGAGTTTCCTGAAGATAAGAAAGTGGCCATTAAAACTTGATGCAGCATGGAGACACAAAGAAAGGCACAGAAACAGAGGAGAGGGCCTGAAGACCAGCCTTCCTCCCGGACAAACCCTACTTTATAGTGCCATGAAGGATGCCCTAGTAACATGAAACAAACAAACAAAACAAAAGTTCTCTGACCGTTTTCCAAGGTGTCAGAGTTGCACTCATTCAGTGGGCATGTACGGAGCTTGGAGGGAGAAAAGAAGGCAGGTATCAACGCACAATACTTAAAGGAAGGTTACAAGAACTAAAGTTAGTGCACAAGACTGTTAGGATTAACAGAGGGAAGCAAAATCAGAGCTGCACTTCCCCATGTTTTTCTCAGTAGCCTAGTTTAATGACTGACATAGGAAATGCTCAATACATGAGATTACAAAGGCAGGTACCTTTCAAAATGAGAAAATATTATCTGAATCTAGCTTTATTTAAACTAGTGTTAAATAGTTTCATAGTTTCTAGGGTCGGAAGGGACCTGAGCAGATCTAGTCCGACCCCCTGCCATGGCAGGAAAGAATACTGGGGTCAAACGACCCCAGCAAGATGTGCATCTTAACCTCCTCTTAAACACCCCCAGGGTAGGAGCCAACACCACTTCTCTTGGAAGTTGGTTCCAGACCCTAGCCGCCCTGACCGTGAAGTCACGCCTCCTGATATCT
>NW_017728916.1:6424412-6429533 GCF_001723895.1 Crocodylus porosus
AGACTAACCGGCCTATAGTTTCCCGGGTCCTCCTTCCTGCCTTTTTTGAAGATGGGGACCACATTGGCCCTCTTCCAGTCCTCCGGTACCTCACCGGAGCACCACAAGTGCTCATAAAGTTGTGCCAGGGGACTTTACAATGCCACCTTGTAAATTTGTTCTCCAGCTTCTCACCAACCTGCCCTTTCCATCTCAGTTGAAAGGAACCGGTCAAAACTGCTCCATTCTCCTTAACTGTTATAAATTTAAATCAACACTCTTACAAAAAACTCAAGTACACAGGCCCAGCTCCATACCTCCCTTTGCCAACTGGAATGTCATGACACTGCTGGGGTGGTCTTTCCCCACCTCCAACAGCAGAAGCCTTTAAAAAGATTTGATTTCTTCCTCAAGCAACCTCCCCCACAAAACCCCTTCCAACTCTGTGCATCTGAGATTCCTTTATTGATTTACAATTGCTGGACTAATATTATGCTGTAAAATTTAAAAAAATATTAAAAACATAAGAATCTTTGTTCTTAGGTGTCACACAAAGGTTAATTTCCCATGAACAAAAAAGGTGACAAGGTATCAGAGCAAGAAAGGACTCCGGACAAAGACAGGTCACATTGTATCATTTAACTGTATTTATTTATAAATACTGCTGCTATGGGCTTTACCACCCCCAAAGATGAGCACCTGTGAGACAGGTCATTACTATTCCCATATTGCAGATGGGGAAACAGAGGCACACATGAAAATGCAAATTCCCAGGGTCAGACAAAGGGTTCTCAGAGACAGGAATAAGCCCCAGCCCAAGGGCTCAAACACAGACCTACCCTTTCTACCCATATGATTTGCACTGTGCAGCTAGTGAATGACTGATTGCCAGTTTTCTCCAAGACAGAGCTGGATCAAACAGGCTTAAGGCTGGCCTAGATTAGATTCAGTATACAACCTGGGAGTACACTATCCCTACTGTATTGCACAGGCTCCAAGAGCAAGAGTCTAGGGCCTACATTTTGAAAAATCATATACATTACCACCAAAACCCAGAAATGGACTCTTAGGCACTGTAGCAGCCAAGGTGAGTCATGTGAAAAATGTTGGGTGGGGGGACCCCGCAGGAGGTATCTTTGACTGAGCCAACTGTATAGCTGGGAGAAGTGGTCAATCAACCTTTGGCACTAAGTCCCCTCCTTCCTCAGAGTGTGAACACCTGAGTCTAACAGGTCCCAGCCTCACTCCTGCCCATGGAAAAGCGTAGGTCTCAGCAACTATTTCACTTAGTGCTATGGAAACATGCCATAACCCAGGGACTCTTAAAGCCATAGAAGCACTCTCTCTATTCTTCTGAAAGGCTGATGTCCCTGTCTTGCTCCTACAGATATCCTGGTATATTCAATTAATTTAAGGTCCACCTCCAAAAGCTAATTTGCACTTACTTTCTCTCCAGCTAGGACAGGACTGTAAAAGGACTTGCATAAGAAGTGGGTAATGGGATTATAAACAAACTTCACTTGGTGTAGTGAATCTGATGGCATTTGTACTTCCCCCTCAGAAATGTTCCACCTACACCACCTGCTCAAGTTGACCCCATATTACATTCCACCAAAATTAAAAACACCTGCTTAGTGAGAACAGGCTGGACTAACAAGATATCTAAGCTTCACCTGTACTTCCAACAAGCATCATTCCCTAGTACCAGAGGACATCCCTTAAGTAGCAGTAACCACTCACCAGCCTAATAAAGCCAAAGCCTTTGTCCTTGTGTATGAAGACTTCACCTGCCTTTCCATATTTCTCAAATAACTTCCTCATCTCCTCCTCTGTAATATCTGGGGGCAGGTTCCCCACAAACAGACGGCTCCTCTGGGTGAAGGTCTTTTCACCAGGTTTCCGAAAATTCTTCAGGTCAATTGTCAGACCTTCATCTGAGGGAAATAATGCCCAGTGGCGATAAGCCTTATTATATCACATTAAACACTGCATAAAGACACAGATAACATCTTCCATATACAGCCTGGAAAAGCAAGAGATGGGACCCAGGTTCCAGAACATGCTTCCACGCTGGCAAGGATACTGGAATGGTGAGAATGGCAAGAAAGCCACAGATGGGACCTCAGCAACAACTGCAAGTTTTTCAGTCTATACTTATACAACACTGAGCAGCTAGAATAGAATCAATGCACCAACAAATTAATAATACATGAATCAAAGCACAGTGAAGGAGGAAGCACGAAGGTTCCCAAATAGTAGTGAGAGAAACATGGGAAGTCATCCGACTTCAGAATTGGTCCAAGCCAGCCTCACAAAGATGTATTTAGATATCAGCCATCAGGTACAGAAATATGCTAACAGAAGCTTGACGTTAGAGATCTCTTATGGCCACTATCCTGTACTTAGTGGATCAAACCAAAGGATGCCAAGATACAGGCCAGTCATTCTGAGATGACCTTACCATGAATATCAGAGTCCTACTTCTCCAGTCAAGCAAAGACTGGCCAGCCACCTTATTCCACACTCAAAGGGACATGATGCTGAGACCAGGGAAACAGCCTCCCACTAAAAGGGCAAAATGGGTAATAGGACTGTAAAGGAATTTTACTTGGTGTAGTGATGCTGATGGCATTTGTACTTCTCCTTAGAAAAGGTTCCACCTACACCAACAGCACAGAGAGAATACAACCAATACAAAATAGGAGAGGTCTAGTCCAAAATGCAGTCAGGATCTAGACAATCAGGTGGCATGGCCCACAACAGATGACAGGTAAGGCAATGAAGGGAAATACAAGAAAAGCAGAACACAAGAAATTACTTGGCACTTAGACTTTTCCCAAAGCACAGTGTTAATATTAAATAGATTAATTTATGTAATCAGCCACCTCCCCAAGCAAATGGAGCTCTAATCCCTCCTGTCATGCTTCTGAATAAGACACCCCCTTCCTCCATAACTCCCCAACCCCGCAGGCCATTAAACCCCACTCCTTGAGGTCCAAATTATCATCACAATTTCACCAATCCAAAGCTGTCAACACCACTGGGTAAAGGTTAACTTAGCCCATAGGTTGAGAAGTGCTAGCCCCAAACACAGAACAGAACATTCCAAGGGGAAGGGCCACTGTCAGGAAAAAAAGCACCCCCCCAGGCAGGAAGACATCATTGATAGAAGACACCTGCTCCCCCTTACTTCCCCCCAAAGGATTGGGCAGAGAAATAAAGACAGAGGAAAGCAGTAAGGTATTCAAGAGATGCCTGATGGGGAAAAGAGCATCTAAGGGACATCCACACCTTAAGAATGAGTCCTGCCCCCACAGCTGTTCGTGCCAACAGGGAAGCTGGTCACTGGAAACACTGACAAGACTCACTGAGGGACTGTTTTCTATCGAAAAGAGAGGCTGAGGCTGTGTCCAGTTTTTGGCCTCTCACTTCTAGAAAGACGTGGGCAGATTGGAAAGGGTCCAGGGGAAAGAGAGAAAAAAAATAATTAGGGGCCTCAGAAGCAAGACTTAGGAGGAAAGGCTGAAAACACTAGTGTTATTTAGGTTGAAGAGATTTGAACGGTCTTCAAATAGTTAAAGCATACTTTATAGATGATGGAGGTGGGCTTTTCTCTGCAGCCACAGGGAAAAGGACTAGGAGTAATGGCCTCGAGCTGCAGCAGACGAAACATAGGTTGGAGACCAGGAAAAACTTCTTGACTGTGAAGGTAGTCAAGCATCAGAACAGGCTACTTGGAAAAGTTACAGAATCTTCACCCCTGGACACTTTCAAGACCTAGTTACACAGACACTTGGCTGGAACAGTTTAGTCTGACACGATCCTGCTCCAAGCAGGGGGCTGGACTAGATGACCACACAAAGTCCCTTCCATCCCTATTTTCCTATACCTTACAGACAGCATGTGGGAAGAGCAATAACCAGAGCAACTAACAATTTTACAAGTATTTTGTTTATATGAAAACAGCAGATTTATAATATTTTTCAAATCAGAGATGCTAACTCTGCAAGCTGGACAATTTTCCCGTGCTGGAGCTAGAAGGTCTGAACAGGACCTAAGGAGACGAAGATCTGCTGGGGGCAGGGTTATCCCAACGGCAAAGATCTAGTCTGCTCCCTGAAAACAAGCAGAACAGTGGAGAGGGGCTTGGGGCGTCCCTGGGACAGCAGTGTGACACAATTTACCCCACCTCCAAAGAAGTGAAAAGTTTGACTATCTTTTTGGAAAAGAATAATGCAAGGGATTGCGTGAGCCCACCACAATTAGGATAATAACATTCCTAAATCCCAGTCCCACAAGTAAGGACGGGCAGCTGAGGACAATCCAAAGAAAGCTCTGAAGTACCACGTCAAAGACCTATTTCACCAAGAAAATGTGACAGTCTGAGGTGAAATACCCGTCACAGACTTGAGGACATGTAAAGCCCCCAAAACAACACCGTCCAACCCCACAACTCACTCTGGCTGTTGGTCTGTTGCCCGTTGGCAGGAATCGGTGGTTGCTGATGTTGCTGATGCTGTTTTCTTGGAGTGTGGTTCTGTTTATCCATGTTAAAGCCTTTATTACCCTGCATTTTTCCAACCTGAAAACAAAAACATACCCAGTTAGGTACTGTATGGGTAAGCCAGGCATCCCCGCTACGCACGCCATCCAGGGCCCAGCCTCAGATCTAAGGATCAGAAATAGCACCCCGGACAGAGCAAGCACAGGCACCCAGTCCACTGCTGGTTTTCAGCCCGGCCCCCACCAGCCACAAGTGTCCGCCCAGCACCGGCAATGCAGCCCCAGGACCACGGCAGCTCCACCGAGCGTCGCCACGAGCAGGAGGACGAGCCCAGGGTGAAGCGTGTTGCAGCCCGCCGGGCTCGGCGGCAGAGAAGCAGCACCCGGAGGCTGCGCGCCAAGGCGCTCGGGCGGCGCCCGCAGAGCAGCCTCGTTCCGGCCCACATACACGCCCCAGCTGTACGGGCGGGGCAGGACGACGAGGACACGCGGCAGGGCGCGGGGGCGAGGGCCGGCGCCGCCAGCGAAGCGCTCGCGCGGGAGCTTCGGCCCCGGCGGGAGGCAGCGGTGCAGCGCGAGACCCGCGAGGCTGCCCTGGCCCGGCCTTGGCGGAACAACCCCGCAGGCCCCGGCCTCGAC
>NW_017728916.1:6429633-6432769 GCF_001723895.1 Crocodylus porosus
CCGCACAACCTAGCCGCGCGCCACCGGCCCGCCCCCGCCGCGCGCCCATTGGCCGCGCTACTGCGCCCGCCCCGCGCTCAGTGGCTATCCGCCCTGCTCGTTAGAGGCTGTTCGGGGGTGAGGCGGGGCTGAGCCCGGGGCGGCACCTCCTGCCGAAGCCTATTGGCCGAACCGGCCTCGCGGCCCGCGAAACGCGCTGCCAATCACCGCCCGAGCTCTCAAGCTTGGGTGAGAGGCGCGAAGGGGACAAAGGAGCGCGGCCTCGCTCGGCCCGGAGGCGGGTGCGCATGCGCAGACCCGTGCGGCCCGGCTCGTGCGCGGCGGGTGCAGGCGCTCCGGGCCTCGCAGCGGGTGCTGTGCCGGCCCCCCGGGCGAGCAGACGCTGGCCGGGGCCCTGGCCCGCCTCGGCGTGCGGGACTCCTCGCTACAAAGCCCCGCAGGAGCGGGTCGGACCGGCCTGGCCGAGGGCAGCTTGTGCGGCGCCCGGGGCCGAGCTGGGAGCGGCACCGGCTGCGGGGGACGAGCCGGTGGCAGCTGCGCTGCTCTTGCCGTCTTCGTCTCGGGGGCAGCAGGGAAGCGAAGTGCCCGTACTTACAACTGCGGCAGTGAATGAGGGCAGGACCGACCGGCTGCGAGCGCCGGGCCGCCCTTAGCCCACCGCCCACTCCGGCTTCCCGGCCGGCGGCCGTGGCGCTGCACTGGCTGAGGCTGGACCAGCTTTGGCCATGCCCCCAGGTGGCTTTTCAGCCTTCCCTGTGCTGCTTTCTGCTGCCCCACGACCGCTCGCGGCTCAGGCCCATCTCAGCCCAGCTGCTCCAGCTGAAGCCAGTAGTACAGCTTCCAGTCACCCCAGCAGGACCTGAGTTGGGTCCAAGCTGGCTGCTCTTGAAAACCTCCCTCCCCCCACCTCCTCCCTTCCCTCATGCTTTTAGCCACCTTAACAGGGTGGCTAAGTCTGGGCTTGTGACACATGGGACATGTTGCTGACCACTGGCATGTGACTGGAGACTCCAGCCCCAAGTAGGCAAGTTGCCTAGAAGAGCCGTGTCTGTCCCTTCCCAGACCAGCTGGGTGCCACATCCATGCACTGCTGAAAAGGGAGCTAGGTGTATGCCACTTCCCAGTGCCTCTGCTTCAGCCTGCCCAGGCACAAGTAAGGAGGCTCTCATAGCCTTGGGCTCATCTCACCGCCCAGGAGCGTTTTACAATGGGATGCAAACAATGGGTGTGTTTGAGGCTCAAGCCAATAAGGAGTCTAGCCCCCTCCTCAGAACCAACACAGGTCGTCTCCAGATGTACCTGCAGCTCTGATGTGGGCAAGCACTAGGAGTCAGTTTTTGAGCAAGATGGCTGTCCATCTTTATACACTTCACTGAAAATATTCATAGTTTCATAGTTTATGTGAACTTAAATGCATAGTCTGTTCCAGTTCTGAAGCTAGAGAGATTTCCCACAGTGCACACCAGGAGGATCCATGAGATGAGACCAGGCCAGGCTTCCTGCTCGGATGCAATTGTCATCTGCACCTCAGGAACAGCAGGATTACTCAGAATTGGGGGGAAGAGGTATGAACCTGTGCAAAGGAGATGCTGACAGGCATCAGACTGATCCGTGGCATAGCCCTGCCTCCCTCCATGCCTCTCAGCCCCACTGGTGACCAGTTTCTTTCCCATCTTACCCATCAGCATGCTCAAGATAGCTCTATGGGAGCCTCAGGAATTAACACCATTAAATGGAGCTAAGCTTTTAATATACTGTACTAAGACTAAATAAATAACATGCAAACTGGCAGGAAGCCCCCCAAGTCCTGGCTCTTTCAGCACTGGTTTCCAGTTGCTGCATGTGCAGGTACAGCCTGAGATGAGCCAGTTCTGGTCAGAGGTGGCTCTAGATCCTTGCCCTAGAAGAAGCCCGTGACAGGCTCTACCCTGGCCCTCCACCTCTCAGCCAGAGCAGCTTACTTCCTCTCCCCTCTCCTCAGTCTCCCAAAGGCTGCTCCTGCTCCTTGAGGCCCTGCTGGGTGCCAATGGTCCCTAGGAGCACAAGAAAGCACAGGCACTTTCTAGTTTTCAAGTTTTCAACCATGCAGCCTTCATAGCATTTTAACATTGTTTTCTGGAGTCTCTCTTAGCATTTACATTGCAGCAGCAGTCAGGAAGACAGGGGTGCCCTGCTTGCACATGCACATTACCTGTTCATTGCTGCCACCTCAGAGCCATCTGCCCTGGCCTCAGCAGCACTGACTGGCAGCCTCCTAGGTGCTTGAGCTGGAGAAGGAGGGCCCCTTGCAGCCCCCAGGGGTGGCCGATGCCCAGCCAGGGCGTGGAGGAAGAAATTCCACAGCACAAGGTGCAAGCAAGCCAGGCAGGCTGTTGGGATCACAGCAGCCTTCCACTTTCCTCCTGGCTAGTCTGGAGCCCCGTCTTTCCCTCAGCTTCAGCTGCTACAGCAGTGGGTGCTTTGCCATGCCCAGAACTTTGCATGGCCCTTTGCCCCATGTGCTGCGGCTTGCCTTGTGCTTCAGCTGTGAGCCCCCTTCCTCCTACACGTCCCATTTCCTTGCCTTGCTGTGCTCCAAGCCTGCGGCTCGGCCCTTCCCCCACTCCAGCGGTCTGCCGGAGCCTGGACGAGGGGGGAGGGGTGGAAGGAGCAGGTGGTGGTGGGGGGAGGTGAAACCTGTAGAGGATGGAGGGCAGCAGGTCCAGGGCAGCTGTAAGAGTGTGGAAGGGGCCGAGGTGTTCCCAGGAGAGGGGATGGAGAAGACCTGGCTGCACTGTGGGGTGGGGTCCTGGGCAGAGGCACGGGCTGGGGGCAGGTACAGACTGGGGAGAAGAGAGGAGAAGGGCAGGAGAGGTAGTTGGAAGTAGGGATACAGAAAAGCACGGCGCGGGACAGCAAAGCAGGCAGGCTCTTAAGCCTGTTGCCTGGTGGGGACAGGGGCAGGAGGGCTTTGGCAATGGATGCTGGGGGCTTCCCTGGGCTACCTGCGTGGGGGCAATCAGGCTAGCTGGTCTCTGGGCTGGGTGAGTGCAATCTGCAGGGACAGCGGGTGAGTTTTTAGGCTCTCCCTGTGATTGGGGGGAGGCAGAGCCCCTGGGGCCAGCACTGGAGCTCCGGGAGGGAAGATCTAGAACGG
>NW_017728916.1:6433955-6441257 GCF_001723895.1 Crocodylus porosus
CCAGCTCCGCGCAGCGCCGGGACCGAGGCTGGGGCTGGTCCTGCCTCGGGCAGAGACGGCCACGTGCGCCCTGCAGGCCCCTCCCAGCCCAGGGGCTGGGGCGCGGGGCCAGAAGCAGCCGTTGTGGCTGCAGCGGCCTCGGGTCCCGTCCGTGTCGAGGCGTCAGAGCGCTGGGCTGTCCCCCGGTTGCGGGGGTGAGACCGGCCGTGCCCCGGCGGAGATGTCCGGCCAAGCGGCTGCTACCTGCAGCGCTGAGCTCCCGAGCGGGGAGAGGCTGTGGCTGTGGAGCTGAGCCTGGCCTGCTCCCTTGCCGCCTGTGCTGGTGAAGGGCCCTGGTGGCTGCAGAGGAGGCGTCTCCCTGTGCTTGGCATTGGGGGCATGCAGGTGGCCTGGGCAGCAGGTGCTGGCCAAGCTCTCGAAGACCTGCTCTGGAAATGCCACCTGTGCAGGATTCTTGCCTGTGGTGCTGGCTCCCAAGAGGACCGGGAATCCCTTATTGCTCTCTGGGGTCAGAAAGCCTGAAGGGCTTCCAGATGTCCAGCTGCTTGGCCAGCTCGGGAGCCTCACAGCAGCAGTCTGGCTCTCCGAATAAGGCGAGGCCCTTGGCACTTGCTTTGTCACTCTGGCCTGTCCAGAACTTCGACCTACTCCTCTTCCAGCAGGTGCTGTGGCACCCTGGGAGCATGGAGTGTGTCAATACCTGGGGTGCTCTGCACCCCTCAGCTTGGTGCTTGTGCCCTGCATGTGTCTTTGGCGTGGGGATGATGACGCTGTTTTGGAAGGTAGCAGGAGCCTTGGCATGTCATGGAAGAGGTACTGTTTACTTTGTGAGTGGGGCTTCAGGTAGGAGAGGCCCTGGTTTGTTGACAGGAAGCTGCACGGCAGCAGAATGGTTTACTGCCTGCCTTGATCTCTGGTCAGTCCTTGAGGCAGATGTTTCTGGGAGCGAGGCTCTACTCTTGGGTTGAGATCCTGGATGTCCTGCGTCACTGCTCTGGGCTGCTGCACGTGCATAAAGGAAGCACGCTGTACGTTGAATAGACCAGGCTCTGTCTTGCTCGCTTCTCCCCATGAACGCTGAGATGCAAAGCCCCGAGTCCACCACAACTGGGCGAGGAGTAGTGCTGGTCACCCAGTGAGCTGTGCCGGCAGAAGGCCGTTGCAGTTGAGCAGTTCCTGCCTTGGGCAGGGGGTTGGACTAGCTGACCTCAGGAAGTCCCTGCCAGCTCACTTCTCTCTATAACTATGGGATATAATCTCATACCTTCTTTGTAGTGGGTCTCCAGGGTTTAGATAAGTGCAGCTGCCAAGGCCGGAGCAAGAGAGAGCCTGGCATTGGGGCAGCTGTGCAGACTCCATGAACTAGAGCAGGGGTGGCCAAACTGTGGCAGGGGCAGCTTCTGTGCGTGACATGGAGCAGGTCAGGGAAGAGACTGGCAGCACAGCAGCAGATGGGGCAGAAAGCAGAGCAGCAGAGGAAAGGGGTCAGAGTGGCACACGGAGGCTGTCGGCCTAATTTGCAGCCTGTCTTTCAAAAAGGGTGCTCCCCACTGAGCCAGAGGACCGATTTCTAGGTTCAAAGATGGAACAGAGAGCTTGCTCACCTAAGCAGGCCCTCTGTAATGCCAGCCAGAGTCACCTGTGGCTCCTGCTAGAGGAGGTTTTGGAGAAAGGCATCCAGCACTGACAGGCTTAGAGATGGCAAATCCCCCACATTCCTGTCAGTTTTTTCAGTGGTTAATTACTCGCTGTTAGAAATCTGCATTATTTCTACTAGGAATATGTCTAGCTACAATATTTCTAGGTCACAGTTTCTAATGGTAGAAGTCAGGCTGCAAATTAGCCCCTTATCCTCCCCGAGTGCCGCTCCAGTCCCCTTCCCCTGCCCAACATGCTGCTCTGCTTTCTGCCTCCTGCACAGCTGCCACTTTGCTGCAGGTCCCCTCCCCGATCTGCTGCATGCTCCTCACAGAGGCTGCCTGTGCCACAGGTTGGCCATCCTTGGTCTGCAAGGTGCCACCTTACTCTGTCTTTGTAACCTGTTGGCTATCTACAGTGCCCTTTCCTCAACTTTTGCAGAATCTCACTGCTTTCCAAGTGCAGTCTCCCATCGTGTGAGCATGACATCCATTCATTCATCCTTGATGGAAAACTATACATTTAGTATTACATTTTGTGTAGTTTGCTTGTACCCATGATCCAGATCACTCTAACAGTCTTCTATCTCTCCTCCATATTTTCTGCTAACCCAATATATATGTCCTCTGCAAACTTCATTAGTAGTAATAATGGAACTAAAACTATCTAAGCAAAGGTCATTAATCCAGGCCTGGGAGGCAGACTACAAGGTACTTCCCTAATGTTCATTGTGGAGGAGGACCTGAAGTGATAGGGAGCGTCATCAAAGGTTACTGCATCATCTCTTCATATTGCCAAGGAGCAGTTGTGTAGCCCCAGTGGCTATGGCTTTGGTGTTCTGCAGGCACTGAGCTGGAGTTGCAGTCCTCCCAGGTGTAATGCAAACTTGGGACTCTAAAACAGTAGCATTTGAGGGGGAAATTTTCTTTTATTTCTCTGGAAATGTCCTAGTATTTCAAGTTTAACACTTTTTCCAGAGAGCTGCTTGACCAATTCTTATGAAACTCTTGGGTGCAAGTTCTCTGGACCACTGATTTTTAAAAAACATTTAGCACAGTGGCCAACCTTTTTCTCAGATGTGCCACAAGTTAAGCCCTGAACCCTCCCTGAGTGCCATGCCAGTCCCCTTCCCCTGCCTGGTCTGCTGTTTGGTTTTTTTTGCGCCCTTTCCTGATTCCCTGTCTGATCTGTTGCTTTGCCTTCTGCTCCCTACACTGTCTAGCACTGTGCTGCCTGCCTTTCCCTAAGGTACACCGTGCCACATGCAGAGGCTGCCCATGCCACTTGTGGCCCCCGTGCTGCAGATTGGCCACCCCTACATTAGTGGATGATGTTTACTGCTTCCTTAATTCAGATGCATCCTGTTGGTGAGAAAGGTGAGGAGTCTGCAGCCCAGCCTAGATTTCAGGGCTCTGAATCAGTAGGACAGTTACCCAAGGGGCCATCAGCCTCTGGTAGAGGAATGATCTGATGATGTACTCTGGATCCTGCACTTGCAGTGCTTGGGGAGGCCATCTGATTTGTCATAGCAGATCACTAACCCCCTTTGTGGGCTGGCATGTTCAGTGCTCTATATCCTCGTTAGCTGCTGGATAATATCTGTGGGATCCCAATCTTTGCATCTTTGATCCCAGTCTGTTTGCTCAGCTACGTCATGAGTGACACTGCTCCAGGTGGCATGGCAGGGCAGAGGATGTATCCCCTGGGCTTGTAGGGTCAGTGGGGTTTTTATAAACTACCCAGTGTCCCAGCCAAAAAACAATCAGGGCACTGGGAGCCATGGCAGATATATCTCACCTCAAAGCCTCCCTGGCCTAGGGCGGGATCCAAGATATTACATTACATGCCTAGCTGAAAGAATGAGCATGTCCTGGTACGTGAGGGCAAGAGGTCTGCTGTGTTGCAAACAGCCACAGGCATTCCTCCCAGAACAGCATGCAGAACCGGAAAGCAATGCTCTGCCCTGGCAGTTCTCAATCGGGGTGCTGTGATTCTTCTTAGGGTACCATGTGGTCTTGGCACTGAGGTCTGCAAACATCTGCGTACATGCAATTCAAAAGATAAACCCAGAGATCTCAAATAGGAACCCATGAGGTCAAAAACATTCTGAACTGTTGTAGCCCGATTTCTTTGCAACAGAATAATTGCTCCAATTTGTCCATTGTTAAAAATGAGTGAAAGCTCAAAGTTGGCATTTTGAGGGGCAACTGGGGGGGAGGGTACCCAGAGTCTAGAAAAGTTGACCACTGTTCTTAACCCATCCTGGGAATCCTGTCCCTGACAGCCTGGCTGCAGACAGGCAGACATCTGTAGACATGTCTCTGTCGAACAGCTTGTGTCCTGATCTCTTGAAGGCCGACTACATTAAGGACTTGTAGCTCCAAGTGGGAAAGGTTTGCGGCAAAATTCAGCGAGACCCTTTACATACAAACTGCTCAATGGCTTCACCTGCCTGAGTCCAACCTACAGAACCAGCTCCATCCAGAGACATTGGGCATCCATTGTAATCTGTTATGAATGTGTAAAAGGCAGACTCTGTCCGTCTCTGTGGCCCTTTGTCATCAGACTTATGCAGGGCTTAAACACCCATGCCCACTAAAATACCCCTGTGTCACATGGTATTGGCACAGTCCTGCCAAATGTGCTGAAGGGGAGCAGGGCTAATCTTGTAGTGGGAGCAACATGCTCCAGCAGCTGGTCCACTTTGTGCCATGTCTAACAAGGATGCTGTGCACCTCTCAACCCCTGGGTTCTTCCCATGGTGGTGGCAGTGCAGAGCCACTTAACGGACCAGTCATCCTGCCAGTTACCTTTGCTGTCCATAGGCCCATCTCAGTGAATCTGCTTTCCACATTCTAAAAACCTTGGACTTTGTCTAGAACAACTGAAGCCTGAGAAAGTTCATGTAACACTCATTCCTTTGGATGCCAGTACACGGGTCACTGCTACAGGGCAGAGCCTGTCTGCATGGGTGTCTCGTGTTTTGTGTTGCTGTGTCCTGATTGCTTAAAATGAGAAAGTTGTGTTAAGGCAGACTCAGTCTGAAGCCAAGTGCCCCTTGCTGCCTTGGGGGTGATTCTGCAGTGGACAGCAGCAAGGCTGGCATGCTGTCCTCCCTCCAAGCATCTGCATGGGATTATTGCTTGAGTTCTAATGGAGGGAGTCCTCACTGGCATCTTGTGCTTCAGAACATGCTTCTGTATCTAGGAAGATCAAACTAGCCATCAAATGAGGCCTTGGCCAGCAAAAAAATAAAAGGGGTGTATGTGCATGAATGTGTATATGTCTGTGTGTGCATGTGCCCCCCTCTCTGGGCTTGCACATGGCACCTGTTGATGTGCTTGAGTTGGAAATGTGTCTTCGTGTTTTGCTGCATACATCAAATAAACCCTTTCCTTATTCATGTGGTTGGGGCTGAACCTGTTGCTGCTCACTGCCGTGATGGTCTAGCTTCATGTTTCCCTGGAGTGGAAGTCCTGACAGGGAGTATTTTCAGGGGTTAAAAAATTGTTCCTCTTCTTGGAAGCAGTGTCTCGGCACAGTTCATGCCTCCTGGCAGCTCTGCAGCTTTTCTCTGCGATTTTTCTCCTCTCCGCGCCCTGCTGAAGCACGTTTGAGATGGTACCTCCAGGTAGGACCTACCTCCTGCTGATGTGGGTCAGCTCTACAGACTGCAGGGATTTCCTGTGTTGTTCCAGCTAAGCCTAGTTTTGATTCTGGCAGCAGGGTGGGGAAAAGTGGCTGCTAAGTTCTTGCCATGCCCTTTATCATCTTGCATGGCAACCTTCAGCAGAGAGAGTTATTTTGTAGTTTCTTGTTGCCCCAGTTTATTTTCTCTGATGGAGTTGAGAGTTGTGTGACTAGTAACATAACTTGTTCATTTGACAGGGTCACCTACTCTCCATATAAAATGAGTCTCTAGAGGAATTCAGAATAGGCTCCATGCCCTTCCAGCTGTGAGAATGAAACATTGGCATCTGCACAACTGACCTGTGTGACGAGTACCAGCTCTAACGGAGGTCACCGGAATAAACCAGCCCCCATTCTTTGCTCTTATGCGCAGTAACTGTAGGGACCATACTGCCAGAAGAGCTGTGGAACAGGGTAAAGGTTGCTATATTGGCTACCAGGAGCTTGTAGCTGCTTCTGCAGGAGGCAAGTCTGGAAAGAAAGAGCTGCCTTGTCTCTGCTGTCATCTTATGTAGTCTGGTGATGGAGCTTTTACAGCTTCCCTTAAGGAGATATTGTGGAAAACAAAGATTTTTTTGCCTTTTTTTAAAAGAAGCAGAATAGGTGGTAGGGTGCCTGTCCATTCAGTGCTGAAACCAGGAGCTCCTCTTCCCTGCAACATGTGACCTAGGGGGTGCCTGATCTCCAAAGGTGGGAACTTGAAAACTGCAGAGGAAAAAAGCTTCTTCCTGCCATGTGATTGCCTGTGAGGCCCATTGCCACAGTGTGGTGGTAAGGCTTAGCACTTGGCAGGCTCTGGGAAGCATCTAGCTCAGGGGTGGGCATTTATTTCAGGCGGAGGGCCGCTTAGTGAGTTTTGGCAAGCCATCGAGGGCCGATGACAGGCACCCAAGGGCAGATAAATATTAATTTTCTAGATTTTTTAGGGGCCCTGTGGGACAGATAGAATGGCTTGGCAGGCCGCATTTTGCCCACCTCTGGTCTAGCTAGTTATCTGGCTGAGGAGGGTGTTCAGAGTGTGGCTTACATGTGCTGGGAGGGCCGCAGCCAGCTTCTGCCTGGTGCAACTGGAACGCTCCTTCCCAGGGAGCCAGCAGGAGCCGTGCCTGCTGCTGTGGTTTCCACGCCTTCCTCTGAAGCGCCCAGTGTGGATGGGGCTGCGCTCAGTGGTCCTGCCCAGGTGCTGCTGGCTGTGCCCCATTCCTGCCCCTGCTGCGCACTGGCTCCCTGATGCAGCTGCTGGGTGTGTTTTGGTTACCTGAAATGTGTGCACGTGCCTTCAGCTCTCAACAGGCTCCAGCCCTTTAATGGCTCTTTGACCTCCACCCTTCAATCTCTCTGCCAGCAAGGCACCAGCACAACCCAGTGTCAGCAGAATTAGCGGTTGCCTTTTCCCTGAGCAAGGCCGTGCAATCCCAGATTACACTGACCATTTCTCTTGATGTTGCATTGCAGACTCGTGCCTGCTTTGCTGTCTGCTTTTCCTCCCCACAGCCTCCGGTCCCCTTAGCTCTCTCCCTCCCAGGGTTTTTCAAGGTATTTCCTCCTGATTCAAATCTATGCTTTCGTTTCCTTTCCTGCTGCCTTGCTCTGCTGTGAGTGCTGTATGTGCTACCATCCTGCCCTTAATTGCTAGTGTCCCACCCCTGCAGACTGACGCACCTCAAGTTTCTTGCACCCCCAGCATGACACCATGTCTCCCTGAGCGATTCAACTCTTGGCCCTTGGGGACAGTCTGTATTAAAGGTGCAGGCTGCCTGGCCCACAAGGTTGCTGGGAGGTGATTGTTTCATAGTTTCATAGTTTCTAGGGTTGGAAGGGACCTGAGCAGATCATCAAATCCGACCCCCTGCCATGGCAGGAAAGAGCATTGGGGTCAAATGACCCCAGCAAGGTGTACATCTAGCCTCCTCTTAAAGACCCCCAGGGTAGGAGCCAGCACCACTTCTCTTGGAAGTTGGTTCCAGACCCTAG
>NW_017728916.1:6441772-6469113 GCF_001723895.1 Crocodylus porosus
TCCAGGTCGAACATGACCCGTCCACCACCGCTCTCTGGGTGCGGCCCTCCCGCCAGTTGGTGACACATCTGACTGTGTGGGTGTTGACACCGCAGTCCCTGCATCTAAGGATTTGGTGACCTGGTCGTAGAGGCCACCAGGTTGGTCTGACAGGACCTGCCACTAACGAACCCATGTTGGTTGCCCCTAAGCATCATCTCCCCCCGGCCCCTCATGGACATGGGCCAGGATTACTCTCTCAAAAAGCTTGCCCAGGACTGAGGTAAGACTGACTGGCCTATAGTTCCCCGGGTCCTCCTCCCTCCCTTTTTGAAGATGGGAACCACATTGACCCTCTTCCAGCCCTCTGGCCCCACACCAGAGCACCACGAGTGCTCGTACAGCCGTGCCAGGGGTCCCGCAATGATCTCAGCCAATTCCCTCAGCACTCGGTGGTGGAGATCATCCAGACCAGCCAATTTGAACATGTCCAGTCCCTCCAGACGTTCCCTGACGCAATCCTCCCTGACCCTTGGCCTGGGTGCGCCTCCCCTGGGGCCTGAGGGGGGCTGGTGGGGGGGCTGATGCAGTCCCTGCTCAGGAAAATGGAGGCAAAGTTGTTAGATAAGTTAGCTTTGTCATCTGGTGTGAGGACCAACTTTCCCAGTTTAAACTAGGGGTGTTCAGCCCCTCGTCTGCAGGGCAGATTCAGCCCACGCAGCTGTCATCCAGCCTGCGGGGCTCCCCACGGGCCTGAAAACTTACCAGTGGAAAGCAGTGACCGTTCTCCTGCCACCATGGTTTCAGAGCTGTGAGGAGCCCTGTGGGTCTGATAGCATAGCCCTGTGCACTACATCGGGGACCCCGGGTGGTACAGGCCTGATCCAGGGGTGATGCAGGGCACCAGGGCTTGATCCTGGCGTGCAAGGACTAATCCCAGCCCACAGGGCTGGTGCAGGGCCTGGTCTGGGTGTATAGGGGGCAGCCAAAGCTATACCAGGCCCAATCCAGGCCGCAGACCGACTCTGTGCCACTCACCTGGCCTGCAGGGCCAAATGGTTGAGCACCGCTGGATTAAATGGTAACGTGGGTAGGTTGGTGAGAGCCCTCCAGAGGGACAAGGTAGGCCAGGCTCCTGAAACAGGAGCAGCATTCAGGGGAGCAATCCTGCTGCTAGCTCAGCAACTGCCTGAGCCCTCTGAGGAGCCATGCGAGTGACTTGTGCTAGCCTGCTGCCTTGCTCTGCTGTGAGTGCAATTACTCAGCCTGAGGGGGCTTCCAGCCACAGCGGGGCATGGATGCACGCTGGGAAGTTCCCAAGGGCTTACTGACTAGGCAGGGACTGAGGCAGCTCTCCTGCTCGGAAGCCTGTGGCCCCCTGTCCTGCAAATGCAGGGGTCTGGTTGCTTACAGCCTGGTCAGTGCTGGGTGTCTGGGGCCTCACCTTACTGCTGGGGTAGAAGAGAGGTGTGTGATGCTGCATTTCTCACTCACTGACAAATCTTTCTTGTTCCCAGTTGTCACCTGTTGTTCTCAATGGATTCCAGTGAGTTTCCTGGCTCTTTGGACCCCCTTTCTCTGCCAGATAAGCCACTTATTGGCGATCTCCCTGCTGACATGGAGTTTGGGGAGGATCTCCTGGCCTCCCAGACTGCTGCTGCTACCCAGCCAGTCTCAGCCCTGCAGCCCCCTGAGATGGAGTGGGAGCAGTCCAAGCCAGTGACTTCAGAGAGGGACTTGGATCTTCTGGTGAAATCAGACAGTCTGGCCGACCTAAGCAAACCAAACAGCCTTGATCTAGATCAGCCCAGTGTCCTGGATGTGCTGGAGAAACCCGGGGTTTTGGATGACCTGGACAAAGCTGCTGACTTGATGGGTTTAAACAAGTCTGAGGACCTGGAGGGGCTGTACAAGGCCCATTCATCCCAGGACATGGCCAGCGAGCCTGGGGGCTCCTCTGCATTGGCTCAAGCAGACCTGGCTGCAGAGACATGGAAGGAAGAGGATGGGGAGCCCAAAACCGATCCTGGGGACTTAGAGGAGGATAGTGCCACACCTGCTCCTGTGCTGAGCGATGGTGGTGCCCCAGAGTCGCCCCAGGCACCTGCTCCTGACCCCGGGGAACAGAGCAGCACTCCTGCAGAGGAAAGCACCACCCAACCCTCGGCTGTGCCAGCAACTCCACTGCAGCCAGGACTGAAGCAGGTAAAGAAGACCAGATTGAAGGCCCCAAAGAAAAGCTCCACCACACAGAAGGAAGGGCCAGCATCAGAAGAGGGAACGGAGCAGAGCCCAGATAGCAACGTGCCAGCCCTGCCCCCGGACCATGTTGGCGATGGCCAGGGGGAAGAAGGCAGCGAGGGTGGCAAACCCTCGCTGCAGCAGGAGAGTGGCACACCAACAACCCAGGATGCCACACAGCAGCCAGCAGCAGGTGGGTGGATGCTTGCACGCAGGGCTTGGGCTTTTGTGAGATCCCTGGCAGGCAGCTGCTGCCACCGCCTCAGGCCATGGGGCTGTGCCTAGCTCCATCTTGCCCAGTGGCAGTTGGTGTTGTTTGCTGACACACTTTCTGAAGCAGCCCCTAAAAGGTGGGCCTGGAAGCTGTGGCAGTCAGGGCCCTGCATGTAGGTGAGTGTGCTCCCTGCCTGTGGGACCTTCTCTGTTTGTCTGTGCTCCTGGTGGCTCTGAGGCCCCTGGGATGGGTCAGTGGTGGGTCACCAATGGCTTATGGGCCACTTCCCTTGCACGAACACTGAAGTGCTGGGGCTGTGCAGTGTTGGGAGGGACGTTTCCAATAGGTGGGGCCTACCATCCCTGCCCCCCTCTGCAGGGAGCAAGGCACGTGTCCCTGATGCAGCTGAATCTGCCTGGTGCTTTCAAAGAGAAGATTTGGCTTCAGGGCTGTGAGCTCAACCCTAGAAATATAGAAGCTCTGGCCATGGCTGCCCAGTATCCCTTGTTCCCCTCTCCCAAAAGCTGCCTTCCCCCAGCAGCGTACTGGCTCATGCTGGGTCTAGGGATCTTCCCAAAGCGTGGTGCCATGTCCAGGCCTTCCTGTGCAAAGCCGCCTCATCTGTGGGACTTGTGGTCTCTCCAGGGTGTGCAGAGAGGCCAGGAGGGCAGCTCCTCTGTACTGGGTGCTTCCCCTTTGCTGGAAAGAATCAAAGAAAGGGTTCAGGTCTCTTCTGTGTTTCCATTGCAGGAGATGGCCTGACCGGGAAGGGGAACGAGCAGCCAACTGAGAAGGTGAGCAGCGTAGCTTGGTGCCTGTGTCTGTGAGCTCCCAGAGCACCCTCTCCATGACCAAGCCCCAGTGAGGGACACTGACTGGCTGTCTGTGCCATGTCCAGTTCCGGTAGGAAGGAGCTTGCCCGCTTCCTGTTGCAGAGCATGGCCCAGAGGCCCCCTCTGTGCTGTGCATGTGGCCTCAGTCTGTTACTTCCATGCTGTTGCCAGGGCACCGTCCCTAGCGGTCCCATCAGCATCCCCACATGGCTAACCCTGGCTAGGACCTTGGCCTGGCCTCAGCACAGTTTCAGGGGAATGCAGCCAGGACCCTGGAGATCCCTGGGCGCTGTCCTCGGTGGCTAATCTGCGTGTTCTCTGGGTGTCTTCTAGGAGCAGAAGAGAAGCGAACGAGCCAGGAGGTCGGAGGCAGCGAGGCCTGAAACTGTGAACTCCTCTGAAAGCAGTAAGTGGCTCGGCCTGGGCCAGGGCCTGGGCTTAGCTTGGGAGCAGAAGGCTAATGAGTGGGGCAGAGGTGCTGTGAGCAGACCTAGGGGAAAGTCCCAAGAGCTTGGGCACTGACTGCCCTGTCACCCCAAGGCAAATCTCTGCCACGCAGTTTTCCATCTGCGCACAGGGATGTTGGTCCTGACCTTCCCCTGGGATTGTGCACGGTCTGTCGGTGTAATCTCAGTTCCATTTGCCTATCCAGGGCCTCCCCATGCAAAGCACCAATGAAGCATCCTCTGGGGATACATCCCTGGAAACAACTCCTCCCTAGTGCCCCCTGCCCAGCTGGGGCAGCCTGTCCTGTCGGGGCTGTCTGTCTTTGCCGCCATGCCAGCAGGGGTCCGGAGACTCTTCATTGCAGGGCCTTTCTGAGGAGATGTGTCTGGCCCTAGTGTCCAAGAGGCAGGGCCTGCAGCCCTGTGATTCTGTGCTCATCTGCACAGAGAGGAGATGTGTTATTAGAGGCTGCCTGTTATTAGAGGCCAGCCCCAGGACCTGCCCAGTTGTCTGTGGGCACCATGCGTCTCCAGGCTCCTCACAGCTTCCCCATTTCCCCGTTCAGTTCCAGTGTCTGACGAGGACTCGGACGCGATGGTAGATGATCCCAATGACGAGGACTTTGTTCCATTCCGCACGCGGCGCTCGACCCGCATGTCCCTGCGCACGCAGATGGCCCAGCGCGCCGCCCGCTCCACCGTCACTAAGATGACCTGTGCCCACTGCCGCACCCCACTGCAGAAGGGGCAGACGGCATACCAGCGCAAGGGGCTCCCTCAGCTCTTCTGCTCCAGCTCCTGCCTCACCACTTTCTCCAAGAAACCTCCTGGCAAGAAAATCTGCACCTTCTGCAAAAAGTATGTGATTGCTTCCCCGCACTGTGCCTTCGGCCCCATCTCCACAGCCACATTGGCCATCTAGCCTACCCCTGCCCCGGCTCTTGTGGTCCCTGCTTACTTGCCTTTATGCCCCTCTCACCCCTGCCCCGTCTGTCTGCATGGTCTCATTCCATCTGCACATCCAGGTGCTTCCCAGGCCCTGTCCTACCCCCCTTATGCATAGCAGGCTCCGCTCCCCTCCATGCCCTTTCCTGTTCTCAATCCCCTGCCCTCTCTCCCTTTAGTAGCCCTGTCCTGCTCCACTTGGCTTCCGCCCACTCTGTGTCCTTGCCCACTGTTTCTCCCTGCTGTCCTGGCGGGAAGGACAGCTCTTCTTGCACTGCAGCTGTCTCTCCCATGTGCTGGAGCAGACATGTGCCTGCACTGACAGCTTCTGCCCTCTCCGCCAGGGAGATCTGGAACACCAAGGACTCCGTTGTGGCCCAGATCGGCTCAGGTGGCTCTTTCCATGAGTTCTGCACCTCGGCTTGCCTCTCTCTGTACGAGGCCCAGCAGCAGAGGCCGGCACCTCAGCCTGCAGAAGCCTCCGACACCAGCCGCTGCAGCGTGTGTCACAAGCCTGGTGAGGTAAAGGAACTCCAGGACTGCTAGTGCTTGGCTCAGCGGGCTCCAAAGCTGCCTGCTCTCTCTGCGGCTGGAGCTGGAATTTGTGCCACTGCCTGAGTTGGCCAGATCCCTGTGAGCCTCCCATTCCGGTTACGGGACCTTGGTCCTTCTCTCGGAGCCATATGCTGGGACCTGCCAGCACCTGCCTCACTTGGCGCTGCTTCAGGGTGTCAGCCTGGGATTCAGGCTCCTGCCTACGAGCAGATATGGGCTCCTCTTCAGATGGCTGGAACCTGGGGTTGAGGAAGACTCGCCCAAAGATGCAGCTTCTGCGCTGCTCCCCTCCAGCTGCCCCCATGCTTCCCCCTGGCATTCGGCTTCCCCACCTGGAGCAGTAGCCTGCCTTTCTGGAGGGACAGGCAGGCTTGGGGGCTAGGCCTTGCAGGGTGCCTCGCATGTGTGGAGGGAGGCTCTGCCAGCCCAGCCTGAGGGGTGACTGGTGCCAGTGTCTGTGCAGATCCAGCACGAGGTCAGCAACGGGAACGTGATTCACCGCATCTGCAGCGACGCCTGCTTCACCAAGTTCCGAGCCACCAAGGGGCTGAAGACCAATTGCTGTGACAACTGCGGGCTCTACATCTACAACAAGGGGCTGCCACTTGAGTACCTCTTCCACGAAGGCCAGCAGAAGCGCTTCTGCAACTCGGCTTGTCTCAACAGCTACAAGAAGGTGAGTGCGTTGGGTGGGGTAGGGGGAATGTGTCTGTGAATGCATCCCCTTCTCAGGCCTTCTGCCAACCTCCCTCGCTCAGCACCAGAGCTCCCTCTGACAGCAGGCAGCACTGAATAGCCCCGGCTACTGCACCTGAACCTGCCAAAGCTTCACGGCAGATCTGCAGTCCCTCCAGAGCAAACAGTGTTGATGCACCGAGACTTTGCTCTGCTAGAACTGCAGACTTCAGGCCTGTCTCCGAGCTCCAGCAGGCCTCAGTGTTGGATGGGATGAGCTGGCATGGAAAGCAGGTTCGGTCGTGTAATGTGAGCTGGGCACCTCCAGCCCAGTCATTTAGCCACCGGCGACTCCCGAGGTCTCCAGGGTCCAGAGCTGGTTCAGTCCTGCACTCCTCATGTAGTGTAGAGTTCATGTAACTAGCCCAGGTCCTCTTTGACCCCCAGTTCCTTCCTGCTGGCTCTGGTGTCCGCCCAGAGCACCTGCATGCCTGTGCTAGTCTGGACTCCAGGTGGACTTCCAGAGTCTGGAGGCAAGCACAGGCTGCCCAGTAGTACGAGCTGCTGCTCCATCCCTATCTGTGGGGACCTGCAAGCTGTGGGTGTATGGAGCAACCCAGGCTTTCACCTCGGGTGTCCTGGGTTGGGTACTGGAGAAAAGCTGCCCTGAGGGTAGAAGGAATGGAAGGGGACAAGCACGCTGGGGCCTCTGTAGCAGCAGCTCTTCTCTGTGCTTGCAGAAGAACACCCGCGTGTACCCTTGCATGTGGTGCAAGACGCTGTGCAAGAACTTTGACATGCTGCCCAATGTGGACCGGTCGGGGCGCACGGGCCTCTTCTGCTCCATCTGCTGTACCACCTCCCACAAAGTGAAGCAGTCGGGCCTTGTTGGTAAGAACTCCCCCAGCTCCACAGCCCCAGGTCACGAGGAGTGGAGGGGGCAGTGTCACGCACTATGGGGTAGAAGGAGCCTAGATCTGAGGAGGCCATCCCTATCCCCCCACTCCCAAACTGGAGTGCAGGGAAAGCCGGTGTCGCAGCTGCTCTGGCCACCCAGGCTCTTTGCAGAAGCTTGGGGCCTGTCCTCTGGTACACTCCCTGCTCAGATATACCAGGGAGCCCTGGCACAGTCCTGTCCACTGGAGAAGACAACAGTGGCCCTGGCAAGACTGGTGCATGCATGAGGCTCCTGTTGCCACTGAGCTGGCATGGGAACTGCAGGCTGCTTTCCCAGGCGAGCCAGAGCTGCACCACTCCCTCACAGGGGTCAGCTCTTGTCCCCTGGGACAGTGCATCTAGCCTTGGAGAGCTTTCCTGGAGTTCAGCTGTCACTGCAGTGTATGAGCATTGTACCCACAGACAGACCTGGGGGTGAGAGCACATGGGCTTGGGAACAAGCAGCCTAGCACTGGCCTCTCAGGCTGCTGCACTCACCATCTCCTCTCTGACTCGCCAGGTCCCCCTAGACCCTGCAGCTTCTGCAGAAAGAGCCTGTCCGAGCCCTGCTATTACAACAAGACAGACCAGGTCGTGTACCAGTTCTGCAGCCCCAGCTGCTGGACCAAATTTCAGGTACTGAGATACTCCAGAGCTCCCTTCCTCCACCTGTCCCAGCAGAGGCTGAAGCTTCCTCAGTTTCCCACAGGGAGAGCATACAGGAAAGACATGCTAGGGCACTGGATCGTGGTCAGAGCTTCATCTGGTTGGAGTGTCCTGCTCTGCCCCAGGGCTGGGTGTGAGTGGAAGTCGGTTGTAATGTGCCCGTGTGGCTGCAGCCTGTGGCAGCTTGAGGCTCGGGTGGTAACTTGCATGGTGTGTTTCTGTGGAGGTGTAGCAGGGGCTCCCCAGTCAGCAAGCATATGCTGTGGGGTCAGGAGCTTCCCAGTCAGCAAGCACATACCGTGGGGTCAGGACTGAGTGTGAAGGACAGGGTAGAAATGAAATGCTTTCTCATTTCTTTAGCAGCTGTGGAAGGTGTTCATCTGAGCACACTGGAAGGTGTTTTCTGATCATTTAAAGGCACCAGATAACTTGTACCTGATGGCCCTGAAAGATGGGGCTGGGATCTTTGACCTGTTGATATTCATTTTCCAAACATCTAGAATTTCCTTCACCTTCAAAGGAAACTGGAGGAACGGCCTTGTTGTGCTATTGTTCCAAAAGGGCGCAAAGGGGTCCAAGTCATGGTAGGCCATTATGTAAGGTCAGTCCTGAGCAACAGAATGAAAAGTCTGAGTAGAAATTCAGTCAATAAAGAATTAAAGGAGAAAGATTAATTGAATGCCAGCCAATGTGGTGTTTTGGGAAATAGACTGTGGTGTCCTCTCCTCTGAAATCAAAAATGTGCTTGGTAACAGCAACAGCACAGATTTAATATCTGTAGATACTGTCTCTTAGTGCTCCGTGTTCTGATCAAGACGAACACACGTGTGCCATTGAAGCACCTGTGTGTGTGTGTGTGTGTGTGGACTGGCTGATGAGTTTCAGAAGAGAGATGTTAAGGAGGAATCGTAAAGTGGTTCCACAGCAATCCACCTTAGGCCATTCAACATCTTTGCAGTGGTGTAGGAACAAATATCAAATCATGACTGATCAACATCTGCAGGTGACTCGGAGATGGGGGGAGAAGTGAGTGATGATCAGGGACGGCAGCAGTATGGAGCAGTCTGGATTGTTTGGTCATCTGGACTCACTCGTACTCAATGTTTTTAAGTCTTGTCAAAGGCCAAGTCCCACCAGCACCTGACCTGATGCTGCCCAGGAGCAAAACAGGCAGAGACACTTGCAGAAAGAAACTGGAAAGCAGGGTTCTGAAAAGGCTGTGGGGAGGAGAGCCTTTTCAACCAGCTGCACCCCAGCCCCATGCACCATTATACCTAAAAGGGCAAATGCAGACCTCAGACGTATGAATAAGAGGGCAGTGAGCAGGAGCAGGGGGGACGTGCCAGTGCTGTGCAGCACTGGTGAGACCAGTTTTCAAATGCTGTGTGCCCATCGGCATCCAAGGCCGTTTGGAAGATGGTGAAAACGTGGAGCAGGCGCAGGGAAGAGCCACGGCAACAGCCCGTGGGGTGGAAGAATCCTGAATGACTTCAAGAGCACAATTTGTTCTGGTGTGTCAAGGAAGAGGTGGCTTGATTACCAGGTATAAGCACTGTCCCAAGAAGGAAATACCAGGTATCAGAAGGCTCTTGAACTTGGCAAGATGGACAGAACAAGAACCAGTGGCTGGAAGCTAAAACAACAGCAATTCAACTTAAACATCACACTCAAGTAATCACGAAGGCAATTGAACCCTGGGCCACAAGGGTGGATTCTCCCCCTCTCGTGCCTTTAGCTCCAGCCCAGATGCCTGCATGGAGGTCATGCTTTAGCCAAGCACAAGTGGCTGAGCTTCGTGCAGAGGAGACGGCATGAATTCTCAAGCCTGTGATGTACGGGAGCTCTGGGTATATGAACACATGGGCCGTTCTGACAATAAGAGCTTTGTGTGGCCAGGCTTGAGGCTGGGTAGTGGATGCCGTAGGTCTGGACAAGCGGGCACCAGCTGGTGGGTAGAGGGGGCATGCTCTGTTCTCCACGTGCTCTGTACTCTGGAGCTCTCTGCCTTTGTTCCCTACAGCACACCAGCCCGGAAGGGGGCATTCACCTGAGTTGTCATTACTGCCACAACCTCTTCAGTGGGAAGCCAGAAATCCTTGACTGGCAGGTGAGGAGGGACAGCAGAGCCTTGGTTAGATTCCTTGCTCTGATCAGAAGAGGAGGTGGAAGGGGTAGTGCCGTGTTGGGCAGTGGCAGCATGCTGCTCTGAATTAACTGGCCCAGCTATGGGTGGGAGGCACCACCCTGAGCTGTACTGTTCGGGTGTTCAGGACATGCAGGGCTGGCATCTGCCCTGCAGCCCAAGGAGGATGCCTTGCTGCTTGGGCTCTGTGCCGGGAGCCCACGGTTCCCCTTGGCACCCTGGGCTGGCACAGCTGACCTGGGCTGCACTCTGTTTGGCAGGATAAGGTGTATCAGTTCTGCTGCAGGGACTGCTGTGAGGACTTCAAGAGGCTGCGGGGCGTGGTGTCCCAGTGTGAGCACTGCAAGCAGGAGAAGCTGCTGCATGAGAAGATCCGTTTCTCTGGCGTGGAGAAGAACTTCTGCAGCGAAGGTACCCAGGGAAGACGCGCACGAAGCGGGCTCCTTCTGCCAGCCCTGCGGCTGGGGAGGGTGGGGGCCTGGCTGCAGACCTTGGGGAGACTGTGCAGCTGCCACCTGGGGCAGGGCCTTGCTGCGCGCTGAAGGGAAGATGCATCGGAGATGGGTCACTGTCCGGCCAGGACCTGGGGCCGAGGCCTTGCCATACGTCCTGTCCGTGGGGAGGGGTTTCTCATTGCTTTTCTCTCTCTGGGGCTGGGGGAGACAGCAGGTGGCAGCTCCGCTCCTCCTGTCAGCACACACATCTACACTGCGCCTGGGCTGGCCCGGCCCGGCCTTGCTCTGCCTGCCAGGTTCCTGCACACAGGAGGTTGGAGGCGTCTGTGTGGAGTCAGACTCTTCCTAGAACCATAGAGGTGAGAGATGGCAAGTCCCCATGAGGTCTCATCTTGTCCCAGCCCCAGGGGCCAGTGCAGGATTGTTACTACAGTGCGTTCTGTTGTGTCTCGCAGACCTGGCTGCCAGTCTTGTTTGGGTCAGGGAGCCCCCAGTACATCCTGGGAAGGTTTCACTCCTATTGTTTCTCCGCAGGGTGTGTGCTTCTTTACAAACAGGATTTCACCAAGAACCTGGGCCTGTGTTGCATCACCTGCACCTACTGTTCCCAGACCTGCCAGCGGGCAGTCACCGAGCAGCTGGAAGGCAGCACGTGGGACTTCTGCAGTGAAGACTGCAAAAGCAAATACTTACTGTGGTACTTCAAGGTCAGTATTGGCACTGGCAGCTGCCTGCCAGAGCTGTTGTAGGTGCCTCATCCAGAGCAGTGGGTGTTGCTGTGGGGAGCTTGCACTGACGGGACACTGCTGTGAGGGAGCTCACATGGTTGAAGTCCCCAGCTGATGCTGCCAGAGCACCACACTGCAGACCTGACAGGGCTGGATCCGTGGCCAGTGCCGTCGTGGAGAATGCCAGCATGCTGTAGCCCTGGGCATGGCTGGGGGGAAGCTCGCAGCACTCTGCCGTGCACTCCCATCCCGCTGGAGCACGTCTGCGTTGCGCCCGGAGTGAGGGCGGCTAGTGACCTGATTTTCTCTCCTGCGATCCGGGCTTTAGGCAGCTCGGTGCCACGCCTGCAAGCGTCAGGGGAAGCTACTGGAAACCATCCACTGGCGGGGGCAAATCAAACACTTCTGCAACCAGCAGTGTCTGCTGCGGTTTTACAATCAACAGAACCAGCCTAACCTGGACACGCAGAAGGGGCCCGAGAGCCTGCTGAACAGTGAGTAGGAGGGAGGGGGGGTCCTGCAGGGCTCCACCCCAGACACAGCAGGGTGGAGGCTCCCATGGCTGGGACTGGACAGGACGCTAGGGAACAATCCTGCACTGGCCCCCAGGGGGAAGGACTGAGTGGGACCTCTCGGGGCATCTCCATCTCTAACGTCTATGGTTCTATGACACACAGGGCCCAGACGGGAGGAGCCGGTGCCAGCGTGCTACCTGTAGTTCTCGCTCTTAGCGAGGATACTCAGGGATTTAATGGATGACTCCATCCTCTTACCGCCTGTTGCCAGCCGAGAGCTCCATTTACAGGGTTAGGGGACAGCATGGTTGGACTTGCCAATCCACCTGCAGCCCTGCACCACCTCTGAGCTGTGACCTTCTCTGAGCTCATAAGCTAAGCAGGATTGGGCCAGGTCAGTGCTTGGATGGGAGACCTCAAAGCAAAGCCGAGGTGCTGCAGGAGGTGGTGCTGGTGATGCTATAGGTGGGGCTCTTCAGGTGGTCCCCTAGGGCAGACGGGCATGTTGAGCTGCAGCAGGTGCTTTTCTTCCCTCCAAACAAAATTGGAGCATTGAGGAAGGCAGGAGCTGCTTTCCCTGTGGCTGGGGCATGCCCTCCCTGCCATCCTGCTAGCAAAGGGGCTCTCTTGCCTGTTCATTCCTTGCTGGCAGTGCTGGTCGTGGGCAATCGCAGTGCTTTGGGATCCCACGGCTGGAAGATGCTGGCAGCATAGCCCATCTGTGGGATGCTAGACTTGGCCTTGCTTTACTGGGCCCTCTGGGCCCAGCCACCTCCCCTAGCTTTAGTGCAGGTTCGGAAGTTGTCCAGGCCTCCTGCCAGACATGCACCAGATATGGACTCAGCATCAGCCATGTGGGCTGCCCCACACCCAGTGACCTTGGGGAAGCCACTGCTTGGGACCCAGGAGGCATTAAGCCCAGCTCAGCTGGACCAGGGACAGCCTGCTGTGGCAGAAAGAGAACCTGTTGCCTGGAGGCAGGAATGTGAATGGGCTGAACCCAGCATCACCCATGGCCCCAGGAACCAGCAGGACAGCTGGGCAGCTTGCTCAGCAAGCGGCTGTGGCAAGAATTACACTCCTGGCAACTAGCAAGGTGCCTGCGCATGGCCTCGGCCACCTGTCTGTCCTGTGCTGGAGCAGCAAGGGGGTGTGGGTGCAGCCTGCCCTGTCAGGGGTGAAGATAGGAAGGCCTCAGAGGCTCTGTACTGGGGCCCCAGGAGAAGGGCAAGGACCCAGCAGCTCTGGGAACCTGGATAAAGCACGTGGCACTGCCAGTCCTGAGGCGTCCGGAGGCCAAGGATCCATCCAGGCAAAACCACCCAGTTCTCCCACCAATGGAATAGCACAGCATTCGCTGCTTCCCAGCACCTGCGCTGCCTCTGCTGGGTCCTGGGCCGGCTGAGCCAGAGGGGCACGCGGCTGCTCTACACAGTCTGGTGGAATGGCCTGGTGTGCTGAAGCCCCTGCAGCCCCCTGTACTGAACTTGCCCAGGAGGCCTCCAATGCTCAGGAATGCCTGCACCAGTGCCACTGCCAGGCAGCCATTGCCCGTGCCCCTTGGCCCCAGGCAAGGCTCCTGTTGCGCCTCAGACAAGCCTGGAGGCCCCGGGCTCTGTCAGGTTGTTCACCCAGGGCTGTCCATCCATCCTCAGGGTGGCTGGCTGCTTTTCCTCCTTCAGGTGGCTAGTATGCAGCTTGCCTGGACTCAGCAGCAGTCTGGGGCTGTGCAGGCGAGGAGCATGCGGGCCTCCTGAGAAGGGCTGGATGTTGCAAGGCTGCTTCCTCAGTATAGGGTGCATGTTTACCCTGAAGACGTGACAGCGCTGAAGGACCTTCCTTGCCTGCCGGCCCCGTCACCAGGATGCAAGGACTCGGGAGGTCTCTGAGCGCTCACCCTGGGCTGCTTGCTCATCTTCCCTGCACTGGAGTTGCAGGAGAAGCGCTTGTGAGCGAGCTGCACTGCCTGGGGGATTTCTTGGAGGGTGGCTCATCTCCTGCTCTGGATGCAAGCCCTCTACAGCGTCTTGCAGGATAGCTGTCACGCCATCTGCCCAGCAAGCCCTGCTCTGTGCCAGGAACAGGCAGAGTCCAGCTGCAAGAGGCTCTGCCCTGATCAAGTCCTTCCACGTGACTTCAGTGGGAGTTTGGAGCTGCCCAGGCCTCCTGGCAGATGACCATGAGGGAGGTGAAAATACCAGGGACTGGATTTCAAATGGACCTGGCCTCCATCGCATGTGCTGCTGCTTGCCCAGAGTCTTGAAGCTAATACTGCTTCCGTGGGATCCAGAGGCATTAGGCCAGACTCGGCCATAAAGGAGGGCCTGCTGTGGCACTAAGGGCCCCACCTAACAGCCCTGTTTCTGGGCATGCCTGCAGGTGAGGCCATGAACAGGCAAACCCCAGCATTGCCTGTGGCCCTGGAAACCAGAAGGCACTTACCCAGCAAGCTCAATTCACTTTGGCATAGGCTCCCACTGGTTACTGGTCTCTAGCCCCTTGGCACCCCAGCGTACTTCATTTCTTTGGCCCTGCAGCTTCTGGCTGCAGAGCAGCTCGGGAACTGATCCACTGTGGTTAGTGAGAGGCCTGGGGCTCTGGCCACCAGTCTGCTGTGACTGGTGTCCGGTGGGAGCCGCCTGCGTCAGCTCTGTACAAAGCCTCCCAAGGAGTTCTGGCTCTGGTGGGTCCTGCTCCCCGCTGCCGGCCCCGCCAACCAGGTTCATGGCATGTGAGCTGCCTAAATGAATTCTCTGGCCATGGCTGTCCACTGGCAGCTGAAACGTGGTGTGGGAGCTAGGACCCCAAGATCCTTGTAACCCAGGAGCCAGTCCCATCGCAGCTGACGGAGCAGCACTTGGTTTGGCCCTTTAGCACGTGGGCCGGGGGAACGGCTTTCCGGGGCCAGTAGTCTTCCTGCCGCAGAGATGACCGTTGCTGCTGGTATGCCCCATAGCCCTGGCATCGCCCACTCGGGCGCAGCTCTGAGAGGCAGGCGGGTTCTTGTCTGCAGAGGATGGACATGAGTGCTGGGTCGCTGGAGGCTGGCAGCTTCTGCTGCTGGGGTGGCTGCAGCCTACGCTGGACCCAGCCAGGACTTGCTCCCTTGCCCTCATTGGGGTTGATCCAGGGGCTCTGAGCTTGTCTCCCTTGCATGTACCTGTGGCTTTCCTGCATTTCCTCTGTGGGGTCCAGGCTCCCAAGAAAGCTGCTCCTGGAGCCCAGCCTAGGGGGAGAGGAGACGGGTGTCGTGGTGACCCTTGTTGCTGCAGTCCGATGACACAGGCTCTCTGCAGTGCTTGTCCCTGTGCCAGCAGGGTGGAGGCACTCCCCAGGGGCCTGCTGTCCGACCTGCGTGGGGTGAAGGCACGGTGTTTGCAGTTCAGCTCTGTCCTGGGCGGTCCCGTGGACCAGTCCTCCATGCCGAACACAAGGTTGGAGCAGATGGTCGAGGCCAGGAGAAGCTCAGTGCTGTCTCTGCCTGATGCACTTGTGTTTGTGGGAGTGGACCCTCAGCTGGGCTGTCTGCAGCCCAGAGCCAGCCTCGCTCTTGGTGCAGAGGGGGCTGCAAGGTCCCCTCCAGCACCTTTCTGCTCCAGGTTTCAAAGCACTCTGCAGAGGTGTTCCCTGGCCAGCAGCAGGGAGAAGGGATACGGCTCTAGTCAGGCCCCTGGCCTCCACTGGAGGAGCTGGGGTGAAGCCTGGGCCCCTGTGAGCAGGGCTGCACTGCAGCAGGCTGGGGAGATGGTAGGCCAGGCACGTGGGGTGGGGTGCAGGGGAGAGCAGAGACAGCGGGAGTGACAGGACAGCCAAGGCCCAGGGCCCTCTGAGCTGCTCAGGTGAGGGACGTTCTGGCAACTAGTCGCCTCTCCTGGGACTGGCCTGGGCTCTGATCAGAGACCCTGCCTTGCTGGCCCAGGTCTGCAGCCACGTCCAGGCCCAGCCGTGGCCCTGCCAGCCTGCAGGGACCCACACAGGAGTGGAGCACGCAGCTGGGGCTGATGACTCTCTCTTTGCCTTCCAGGTCAGACCCCAGAGCCAAAGCCACCTGCCTCTTCGCAGCAGAAAGCAGAGACAAACACGGTGAGTCTTGAATAGGGGGCGGATGTCCTGAGGGTGCGTGCACGGGGGTGCCCAGGGAGGGCCATGGCTGCCCCCAGCCTGGGATTCTGTCAAGTGAGAGCAGGGCCCAGGGGTTGCGGGGTGGGGACAGTGCACCTTACCCCAGGAGCGAGACCTAGGTTGGGCTGGGGGCAGCACGGCGGTCTTGGTGCTGGTGGTGGGGAGTGGCCAAGCCCCGTGCGCAGACATGGGTTGACAACCAGGCCTGGGCTGTGGACTTGCTTATAGATCCTTGATGTTTGCGCAGGTGCCATCTTTCCCTGCTCTGGCCTGACAGCTCAGTCCTGGTGGCTGTGGGCCAGAGCTCCTTCTTGCCTGACAAGGTGGGCTTGCCACTCGGGTGTCACCAGCCCCTGGGCTTGGCACTCCCTTGGCCAGGTCTAGCCATGACCTGCAGCAGGTGCCTGCCCCAGCATCAGGGAGAGCAGCAAGGGGTCTGGGCCTGGCGTTGTGCTGCACTGGTGCACCAGGCAGCACCGCAAAGGTGGGCACCGGCTGCCACAGCTTCCAGGAATCACCCGGCCCCGGGGGCTGGGAGCGTCCACTGGCTAGAGGCGGTCTTGATTGGAGCCAGACACCAGCAGCCCCTTTCTGGGTTATTTCAGGTGTCTGCAAAAGCCTTGTCCGCCCAGGTGTCTGCTCCCCCACCACCCCCGCCACCAGTTCCGGCCACGCCTCGGAAAAACAAAGCTGCCATGTGCAAGCCCCTGATGCAGAACCGTGGTGTGTCCTGCAAGATCGAAATGAAATCCAAGGGGTGTCAGACGGGTGAGTGTGGTGGTGCCGTTGGGGCTGTGCTGGGTGCTGGAGCCTGGCTTCTGGGACTGGCACGGTGTGGGTTTGGGGGGTGTCGGGCACTATGGGTTGCTGGGAGTGGACTCGCGGGGCATAGTGGGGCCAGCACAAGGCTGGCAGCTGCCCAGGGAGAGGCCTGCACCTTTCTCAGAGAGCATGGAGAGGTGGCCCAGTCTCCACACCACTTGCTTCTCTTGCCGCACATCTGCTGCTCATCTCTACAACTCCCAGCCCCCTGCCAGCCCTGCCACACCCCAGCTAATGCCCCGGGGGAGACCAAGCTGGGCCTTCCCAGCTCCGATCAGTTCTCACCCTACATCTGGGGGGCCAGCCTTCCCTGTCGTGCGTACAGCTGGCTGCCAGGGCCCTGGGTGCGTGGGAACTATGTGAGCTGGCAAAGGGCTCTGCCAGACCAGGGAGCCTTCAGGGCTCTTGTGATTGTACCAGAGTCCAGATCCTGCAGCTCTCCGGCGGTCTCAGGGCTGCAGGGCGGTCAGTCCCAACCCAGTGGGGAGCTCTGTGGGGAGGGCTTGGCGGCCGCAGCAGCAGCCCACAGCCTGGCTCTCCGCTGCTCCACCTGGGCTGAGCTAGGGGAGCGGGTGCCAGCAGTGTGGGCCGGCCCCCTGTGCCACCAGGGAGGATGGTGTGTGGAGGACCCTGCCAGCCACGCCTGCGGGGCTGAGCATGACTGACAGCCCCTGTGCCCGCCCTGCTGCCAGGATACTGATTGCGGTCTACCCCCAACAGAGGCAGATTGGAAGCCCCAGGTGATTGTGCTGCCGGTCCCAGTCCCGATCTTTGTGCCTGTGCCTATGCATATGTACTGCCAGAAAGTACCCGTGCCTTTCTCCATGCCTGTCCCGGTAAGTGATGCTCCTTCTCCCAGTCCACTCTGTAAGCACCTGCTCTCTCCGCCCTGTTGCCAGCAGCAGGGAGTAGGGCCAGGGTTTTCCACTTGTCAAAAGCCCCTCTGACCCTGCCTGACATCGCACTGGTCCCAGGTGCCTGTGCCAATGTTCCTGCCCACCACGCTGGAGAGCACGGATAAGATCGTGGAGACCATTGAGGAGCTGAAGGTGAAGATCCCATCCAACCCCCTGGAGGCTGACATCCTGGCCATGGCAGAGATGATCGCAGAGGCAGAGGAGCTGGATAAGGCCTCCTCGGACCTGTGTGGTATGTTCCACCCTGCCTCGGGCTTGGGAGTCCCTCCCCAGAGCTGGCCAGGGGGCCCCGCTGCTCCTGAAGCCAAGCCCGCTTCCCAGGTTTGGCTCTGCAGAGTCTGGCGTGGGCCAAGCTGTTGTTAGCCGTAGCTGAGCAACCATGCTCTGTGACCAGCATGTGCTTGGAGAGCCATGCTCTAGCAGGATAGTGACCTCCAGCTCTGTCTGATAGAGCCTGTAGTGCAGGCCATGACTGCCAAGGCTCTGGCTGGCTGCCCCAAGGTCCTGTCCTGCAGTGGCGCTCTCCTGGGCAGACACCAGCCCAGGAGTGTGCACGTGGACTTCGGGGTCCACCTGCCCCAGCACCTACTGTGAATAAGTCTTCCTGGCTCAGGCTGTGCCTGAGAGGCTCAGGGAAGCAGCCCCAGTGCCATCCCAGGGAAGCCTGGCTGTGACTAGCGCTGCCACCTGGAGCCAGCACGTGGCACAGGGCTGTGGCTGGCCAGAGCCTGATGATCCCACCTGCAGCACGGCATTTGTGGGGCGGGGGGGAGGTACGTCTCATGCGGGCTTTTGAATGGCTTCCTTGTTTGCAGACCTGGTAAGTAACCAGAGTGCCGAGGGCCTGCTGGAAGACTGCGACCTCTTTGGGCCAGCTAGGGATGACGTGCTGGCCATGGCTGTTAAGATGGCAAACGTGCTGGATGAGCCTGGCCAGGATCTGGAGGCCGACTTCCCAAAGAGTAAGTGCTGGGCAGGGGTGGTTCAGGTCCATTGTGGGAGAGGCTGGGCTCACAGGAGAGACCTGGCTATAGGCATTCCCCCTTCAAAGGGGATGCGTGGGCCGTTGGGTACAGGGAAGGCACGGGGCTGCAGGCAAGAAGAGCTGGAGAGTGGAGAGGGATGTGGAGTTGGCATGTCGGGAGCCAGAGACCCAGGAGGAAGTGGGTGTGGAGCATCTGCTCCAGTGTCGGGGAGTCGCCAGGGCCTGGGCAGAACCTGGAGCAGCCCCCGAGGGGCACAGAGTGGGAAGAGACACCACTTAGCAGGAACTGTGACCAGGATGCAGGGGAGGCTGACAACCCAGTCTGGAGGAAGGAGACCAGCAGGGAAGAGGGTGAAGGCAGCTGTGCCCGTTGCCTAAGTGCAGAGCTCCCCCAGCATGGGGTCTGGTCAGGAGAGACTAGCTGCTAAAAGGCACGGGCAGGAGTGTGGCTGCAAGGAGCAGTAGCATCCCTCAGAGTCAGCATGACCACTCAGCTGGGGCACCAAGCTATGCTGGGTGCCAGTGCAACCAGTGACCGGCTGCACCAGAGCCAGCGGGCGCTGGACTGTGCCATTCTTGCTGGCATCAGAGCAAGGAGCAGACCAAGCCCAGGGCAGATGTTGGAAGCAAGCAGGGGCAGGAGGCCTGGATGGGCAGTGTCCATGTGCCCAGGGCTCCATGGGCAGGGAGCTGGGGAGGTAGTACTGGGTGGCAGAGGGTGCTCCAAACCTGCCCCTGGGGCACCCCAGTGATGATGCCACCTCTTGACCCTAAATCCTGCTGTGCTCTTTGTTCCCCCCAGACCCCCTGGACATCAACCCCAGCGTGGACTTCCTCTTTGACTGCGGCCTGGTGGGACCAGATGACGTGTCCACGGACCAGGACCTGCCGCGCGCTGTCCGGAAGGTGAGTGACTGTCCAGGATGGAGCTGCCAGCAGCTCAGTGGGTGCTGCCTGCTTGGGACCCAGCCTGCAACTTCTTTTGGGGACTGGAGCCATGCCACAGAGGGAGCAGGACCACGCATGGAACTTCCTCCTCAGCCCCCTGCTGCACCCACGTGCACTGGAGCCAGCTTCCTTCACAGGGGCACTGCTTGTCTGCAGTAGTGGAACCCAACACCAGCCTGTGGGGCACCCGTACTTGCACCTTATGGTGCCAGCACAGCCCTGGCACTGGACTGGCCCTGCAGGCCTCGGGGGAAGCCTCTGTTCCCAGCTGGAAGCATAGTTGTGCCCTAAGCCAGGGCCCAGTGCCTTGGAGCAGTCCCCTGAGCGTGGGCATGGGCTGCAGCTGCGATAAGCAGGAAGGCGCAATGCCTGGGGTGCTGGGAAGGGCAGTGTCTGCCACAGTGGCAGCATGCTCAGCCCTCCTATGTGCTGCTCTGTAGGGTCAGAAGCGGCTGGTGCTGTCCGAAAGTTGCTCCCGGGATTCCATGAGCAGCCAGCCCGGCTGCACGGCACTGAACTACTCATATGGCGTCAACGCCTGGAAGTACTGGGTGCAGGCCAAGTATGCGGGTGGCGAGACCAGCAAGGCGGAGGAGCTGCGCTTTGGGCGTAAGTGTCCTGCTCAGGGCAGGCAGGGGCTGTGGCACTGCTGGGCCTCAGGACGCTGTTGCAGGAGCTGCGGAAACCAGCCTGTGCCAGGCCCGTTCCAGCACCAGCACCAGGGCCTGGGGCAGTTCTGTGCTCCCTGTGGCTGAGACCAGTGCTGCTTTCCCCACAGCCAAGCCCATGCGCATCAAGGAGGACATCCTGGCCTGCACAGCAGCTGAGCTCAACTACGGCCTCGCTCAGTTTGTCAAGGAGATAACGCGGCCCAACGGTGAGCGCTACGAGCCGGACAGCATCTACTACCTCTGCCTGGGCATCCAGCAGGTGAGGTGGCCTCCCAGCCTGTAGCCCCTCCAACCCCATCAGAGGGACCTTCAGGCCAGACCCTTTCCTGAGGCTGGGAGCCCTGCAGCCTCAGGAGGGTGGCTGTTCAGGTCCCTCTGCATGGCCTGACCTGTGCTCCCTTCCCTCTAGTACCTGCTGGAGAACAACCGCATGGTGAACATCTTTACGGACCTCTACTACCTGACTTTTGTGCAGGAGCTGAACAAGTCCCTGAGCGGCTGGCAGCCCACAATCCTGCCCAACAGTACGTGTTGCAGGGCTGCGCATGGGCCGGGCTGGACCTGGCCCTAGGTGGGCAGCACCCTTAGGACAGGCCTGTGCCTTGGCCATGGGCCCCTGGACCACCAGCCTGGCTGAGAAGCAAGACTGGTGGTCCAGGGGCCTACAGCCAAGGCACAAGCCTGCCCTGACCCTCTGCCAAGGGTTAGCCTGCCCTGACCCTCTGCCTTCCTGCTGTGGGGAGGCAGCTGCCATGCTGCTGGGGTCTGGCACCAGAGCCAGCCCATAGGTCCTCAGTGCCTTGTGCTTGCAGTGCGCAGGGGGCTGGTGATGGAGTTCTGGCTGCGTGTACGACCTGGCTGGAAACCACCCAGCGGAGCAGTGCCCCGGCACGCAGCTGCCATGCTTTGGCCTCTGCAGTTCCCAGCCCAGAGCACTGTGGCCTCACTGGCTGGCTCCGCTGTGCTAGTTCCCAGAGTTATGCGGGAGTTAAACTTGCCCAGGTGCCCAGCTCCTGTCCAGGCACCTCTGTCCATCCTGGCCAGTGGCCATCCCATCCCTCATGGTCTGGGCCCTTTCCACGTGTGCCAAGCCAGTGGTTGTGCCACCTGGCCCAGACTTGCAGTGCTGGCAGTCCACTCACCTGCCATGTGGTGGCAAGAATGGGTGTGTGTATCCATCCTGCCCATGGCTTCATCCCTCTCTCTACCTCTGCCCTCTCTGCCCCATGTGCGGTCACCTCCCAGCTGTCTTCGTGGTTGGCTGTAGGATTAGTGTCACATGCTGTGGCTTGCGGCAGGGCTGTGGGGCTGGTGTCAGTCAGCCAGGATGAGAATGACAGCGGCAGAACTCCCCACATCTGCCCATGCCTACACTTCCCTGTCCTCCCTGCCCCGCAGCGAGGGACTGAGTACTTCCAGCCTTGTGCTGCTGCACTGGGCTGGGCCATTTCAAGCCCTACTGTGGGACAGCGAGTGACTGGTTCTCTGTCCACAGACACGGTGTTCTCACGTGTGGAGGAGGAGCACCTGTGGGAGTGCAAGCAGCTGGGTGTGTACTCGCCCTTCGTGCTGCTCAACACCCTCATGTTCTTCAACACCAAGTTCTTTGGGCTGCAGACAGCAGACGAGCACATGCAGCTCTCCTTCACCAATGTGGTGCGCCAGGCCCGTAAGTGCACCACGCCGCGAGGCACCACCAAGGTCATCAGCATCCGCTACTTCGCCCCTGCCAAGCAGAAGAAAGGCCGAGGTAGGCGCTGGACCATGGCCCCGGCCCCCACCCCAGCCCCCTTGCCCATCCTGGCCCAACCCAGCCCAGCCCTGACTCCAGCCTCTCCCCCCGCAGGTGGAGGCCTGGGGAAGCGAAAGCGAGAGGAGGAGATGCCCATCCTGGAGCAGCGCGAGAACCGGATGAACCCACTCCGCTGTCCCGTCAAGTTCTACGAATTCTATCTCTCCAAATGGTGAGGCCCTGCTGCCCTGCCCCTCGCTGTCCCCCACACCCCGGCCTGCCCTGCAGCACACAGCCTGCTTGCCCCAGCCCTGACCTTCCTGCCAGGGCCTGTGCAATGCTGCCCATGGGGGCAGAGAGCTCATCTCCTCCCCTCCTGCTGGGGTGGTGGGGGTGACCCGTGCCCTCCTGCTGTCCCCGCACCACGGAGCCTGTCCAGGGCCCCAGAAGAGAAGCCCACACCCAGCTGCTGGGTCCTTGCTCTGCAGGAGGCAGAGGGTGCCCTGAACGCTCATCCATGCCTCTGCCACCTCCTTTGCTCCTGACAATGGATAGGGAGCAGCTGGGGAAGCCAGGGCTCAGCATGCCCTGAGTGGGGTGGGGTGGGGGCAGGTTCTGGTCAGCCAGGTCTTGGGCCCTGGGGCAAGTAGGGAGAGGCAGGGCCTGTACAGGGGGCCAGAGCCAGGCCTCACCCTGCCACTCCCCTCTTGCTGCAGTCCCGAGAGCCTGCGGAACCGGAGCGACGTGTTCTACCTGCAGCCGGAGCGGTCGTGCATTGCGGAGTCGCCGCTCTGGTACTCTGTCATCCCCATGGACCGGAGCATGCTGGAGAGCATGCTGAACCGCCTCCTGGCTGTGCGCGAGATCTACGAGGAGCACAGCCGGGCCGGCGGCCTGGATGACGACATGGACTGAGCCCGGCCCACGGTGCTCTGTCCGCTCTGTGCGGGGAAGCCACGTCCCCCTGGCTCTTGCCGCCCACCCCCCCGTGGGGATGTGAGTGGGGTGGCCTGGCATGGGGCTGGTGCTGCTCCCTGCCCCAGAGACCAGGGCACTGTCCTGCTTATCTGTATCAGACTGAGACATCCCTGCCTCGTGCTAGGGCCGAGGCCCCAGTGGGCCCTAGCATCCAAGCCCTACCTGCACGCTGCCTCGCAGCCTGGGCCTGGCTGCAGCAGCGTCCTGCCCTGCCCCTTCCTGTCTTCCCAGTGGCTGCGGGCCCAGGGGAGCCGAGAGCCCAAGGACATGCTGCTGACAACCCTGCCTTGGCACCACCCCCATTGACTGTGCCAGGGCTGCAGCAGGCAGCTCCACGCGGCTGTTCCCAACCTGGCTCCTTTCCTCCGTACCCCCCAATGTGTCATGTGGCTGCCACGGTGGAGAGGCCAAGGCCAGCCGAGGGGTGGGAGGCTGGGCTGGGCCCAGCAGCCTCTGCTGGAGGCTCTCGGCCCCTGGGTTGCTCGCTGCCAGAGTGCCAAGCTCCCAGCTGGGGACAAGAGCCCTGCCCCAAATGTGGGGCCCAGAGATGGGCTCTGCAAGGTGAGGCTGGCCTGGTTCTGCTGGACAGGAGAGGGGTTTGACCCAGAGCCTGGGGCAGCCCAGCTGGGGTGAAGGAAGCAGGGGCCTCTCTGGGGCTGGGGGCTGTGGGCATGGAGCCTTACCGGCCAGGGCAGCGGGTGCTGGCAGGGCATGCCTTGGCCAGAGCCTGGCTGTTTTCTCCAGCTTGTTGCCTCCTTCTGTGACACGGAGCCCCCTCCTCTGCGTGCAGCCTGGGGGCACAGGTGGGCATTCTGCAGGCCAGCTGGGGGCTGATGGCACCCCCTTGCCCAGGGGGAGCAGGGATGCCCTGCACCTGCTGGATCAGGGGATCAGAACCCCTCGCATGCCCGGAGCTGGAGCAGCAGGCTCCAGCTGCCCACCTCTCCACCCCTCTCTCCCTGCTAGCCATGTTGGCCCAAGCCCCTGGCCTGCACTCTGCAAGCAGGTGGTGGCTCCTGGCTCCGCTTGCTCAGCCCCTGCTTTGCTGCCCCAGCTCCCACCCCTTTGTGGTGTTTGAAATCCTCTGAGCTGTCAGTGGGGCTCGGCACTGCCTGACGAGCCTGTACATATTGTCCTGGGCCTGGTGGGCCCTGTCCTCTGTGTCCATGTCAAGCGTAAGCACTCACCGGTCTTGTCGTAGTGATAACGGGGCGCTAGGACGAACCCTGTGTCTGGAACCATTCATTTCAATAAAGACGCAGAAACCTGGGTCTGCTGGGCTGGTTCTGCTGGGCCGGAGGGGACTGACTGGGTGCACGGCACAGCCCAGCTGAGCAGCAGCGAGACCGCTCCTGCCACCGCGCCCCGGAGCTTGCCTCCCACAACTGTGGCCCAAGCATGGCTGACACTGGCCTGCTCAAGCCAGGGGGTGACCCACCTACAGCCCCAGCTCCCCCCAGCATGGTGCCCTGGCCCCCTCCCTACAAACCGCCCGCTGCAGCCTGGGTCTGTAGCCGCCTGGTGTGGGGCGTGGGCTGCTGCTCCATCCCACGGGGCGTCACACCTACCCTCCGTCCGTGCTGAAGTGGGCCCCCGTGGCGGCCGGGTGAAGGCAGTGCCAGCGCCAGCCCTGGTCCCTGTGACTTGGGGCTCCCTGGGCCTAGAGGAGACCCAGCGCCTTGCTCCGCAGTGATGCCAGGGGTAGCTGAGCTCCCTGTGGGGTTGGCACAGCCAGCCTCGCACACCCCATGCGTGTGTTCACCACTTGCTAACTCTGCAGTGCAGGTGCCTCTGGCTGGGGGGCATAGGAGGGAGCTGTGGAGGACACCCCAGCACTGCTGGGGTCCCGCAGTGCCGGATCCCGGGTGGGAGCAAAGGGCCAGTCCTCGCTCACAGCCAGCCCTGCCTGGTGTCTCCCCAGTCCCTGCCCAGCTTGGGGGGCGTGCCAGGCACGGTGCATCCAGCAGCAGGGCAGGAGGGGCAGTGGAGATTGACCCCCGCACCTGGGACGCGCCCAGTGCAATGAGGCTCCCTCACTTGGCCTGGGCCCAGCGGCAGGGCTGCCAGGACCATGGTGCGGGGCTGGCCCTGGCTGCAGGGGGGCTCTTCGAGGGGATCGCCCTGCACTGCACTTGTGGCCTGCCTGGCTGCAGCAGGGCTGTGGGTGCTGCACAGCCTGGCCCTGGAGCTGCACAACGGGACCAGCATTTCCTGGCAAAGAAACCTGGAGACCAAAGGGTAACCATGGAAACGCAGCGGGCTGTGCACACGGCAAGGCCTGGGGCAGGTCTGCGGGGTGAAGCGCTGCACCCCGACACCCAGCCAGCCAGCGCAGCGCCAGCACAGGTGTTGAATGGGCCGGGTTGCAGGGGGTGCTGCCCAGCGCTGGGGCCACTTGCTCCCCTGGGACCGGGACCGGGCAGCTGTTCTTGCCACTGTGCCGCCTGGGTGCCCTAGCAGCCGCCGGGGCAGGCTGGCACCAGAGGGGCAGGGCCAGGGAAGCACAGCCGGGCCGGGGGGCTGTACCCATCTCGCTTATCAGGCAATGTGAAGCTGGGCCGGCAGAGCCCTGGGGCCTCGCAGCTGCCTGGGGGCTGCTGGCCGTGGGCCCCTGCGGGGCTCCAGTGAGGCCCAGGTGGCACAGGGTGACCAGAGTGAGCAGCAGGGACAGGCCAGCGCAAAGACAGGCTCTTGGTGGTCTGCAGCAGGTCGCGGTGGACAGTGCCGTGGCAGGGCCAGCGGCTGCAGCAGGAGAGGGGCCGCAGCCGGAAGCCATAGCGTGCGCGCTGCCCTGCCCTGAAGGCCGCCTCCAGCAGCGCCTTGCACACCACAGTGCCAGCCCAGGTGCGCAGTCGGGCCCTTGGCATGCCCCCGGTGCCCTGCCCCAGCCCCCAGCACTGCGGCCCCAGCCCCTTTGGCTCTGCCAGCTGCAGCCTGTGGCCCAGGTAGACGAGGCTGGGCGTGGAGACGAGGATGATCTGCGGTGCCCAGAAGCACAGCTGGGACAGAGGGAAGGTGGCACCGTAGCAGGTGCTCTGGAGCCCAGCTGCTGCGTGTTGCAGGCAAAGCTGGCCGCCTCGCCCACCCAGGCCCACTCAGCTGCTGCGCCCAGCGCCGGGATGCAGAACACAAAGCGCGCGGTGAGCCACACCTAGCCCGTGGCCGTGGAGAGCTCCTGTGTCCGCTCCAGTGGCCACCCCAGCAGGCTCCAGTTGCCCATTGCTGCACCCTGGCTGCTGGTGCCCGCCCCTGCAAGAGAAACCGGCTCCAGAGGTGCCACAGCCTCGCCACAGTGCAGCCACACTGTCCCTGTTACCCGCCCCAGACCCACCTGCCCCCAGAGCCGCTCCCCCAGCCCCGGCACCTGCCATCCTAGCGCAGGGGAGGCTGTGCCATAGCCATCGCTCCAGCACCCAGTGCAGCCTGTGCTCACGCACAGCAGCTTGGGCTGGGCTGGGGACTCTGGTCTGGACCAGGCTTGGCGGTGGGGCAGGGGGCACCACGCCTCCTGTGGGGCACCTCTGCAACAGCCAGCCCCATGCTGCTCCTGCTCAGGCTGGCGTGGGGGCAGGCAGGGGCCAGGGGGGAAGGTGCAAGGCCATCTGTGGGGCTGGGCGGGGGGGCTGCAGGGCTAGGGCACACTAGCACCAGCACTGATCCTGGGTGCACCTGGAATGTGTTGTGCCGCCCTCCAGCTGCCCCTTGGCCCACGAGCAGTTGTGCCCGGCCAGCCCAGTGTGTGGCTGGGCCCTGGGTGAGGGTGTTGGGGTGGATGGTGAGCAGGCACATGCATCCCACTGTCCACCCGTCTGGCTTGGCAGTGCAGGAGGCTGCGTGCGTGGGAGCCACACTGCTCTGGCCTCCCCACCGCCAACAGCAACGTGGGCACTTGGCCCCGCGCTAGTTCTGACCTGACCCTGCTCTAAAAAGCCTCCTGGCTACTGGGTCAGGCAGCACGTGGTGCCCTTGGCAGGCACTGGCTCCTGCTGCTGCGATGTGGGCACTGCCCAGGCTGCTGCCCAGCTGCACTGAGCAGGGCCATGGGGGCCTGGAGGCTGCCCTGCCTCGCTGGCCTGGGCTGAGGGCTCGTGTGGCCCTGGGCACCTGCTCATCCCAGGGCCATGCACCCAGCGCAGGAGATGGGGTGCCTGGCCTGTGCAAGGCCCCCGGCCCCAGGGGACAAGCGGGGGGGCAGCAGCAGGGCACAGGGCAGCGCCCATGCCCCACAGGTGGTCGCAGGGCTGTCACACCCATGACCGCGCTTCCTGCGGCTGTGAACAGGCTGCTCATGCCCACTGTCTCAGCCCCCAGAGCCTCAGCACTGCGGCCCCCGCGCCGCAGGGAGCAGCCTCCCCCTGCCGCCCCTCACTCCCCATTGTGGGCTCTGGTGCTGGGATGGAGCCTGCAGAGGAGAGGCAGCGCTGGGGGGGATGTGCATGTGCAGCCAGAGGTGACATGGTACGAGATGGGAGCCAACTTACAGAAGCAGCAGCCCTGCCCACCTGTCCTGTGCCCACTGAGCCAGCCATGGGCAATCCCCCTCACGGCCGCATGCTGGCCCAAGCACCCTGCAGCACTGGTGAGGTGCTGGGGGGCACACCAGGACTGGGCCCAGGGACCCTGCACACAGCTCCTGAGCTTTCCCAGACCCATGGAAGACAGGGCAAGGTAGTGCCTGAGAACGCAGCTTTAATGGGGACAGTGCAGATCTGTTCCTCTGTGCACCCAGACCTACCCCCATTCACATCGCCCCTCGCCCAAGTGCCCTCAAGGGCTGGGAGCTCCAGGCCTCAGGGTTGTCCTTCCCTAGTGGGTGCTGCTGGCAGGGTGGGGGG
>NW_017728916.1:6469213-6472430 GCF_001723895.1 Crocodylus porosus
GCTGGGGGGGTGGACATTGCACGTGGATGCAGACTTCCAGGGCCACGGCCGCCTACACCAACCTGTCTGCTGGCCCCAGTGGAGGCATGGCCCCAGGCCCAGGCTGGCATGGCCACACATGGGTGCCCGTGGCAATGGAGGTGCAGGTGGCATCATGGTCCCGGGGGCCGGCAGCACCTCTAGCAGGCAGAGCAACGGTCGCCCTTTTCCTGCAGGCCCGGGTTGCGTCGCAGCATGTCCTTAAGGGAGCCGTCCTGCTCCGTGAGCAGCTGGTTAATCTCGTTCTGCTTGTACTCGGACGAGAGCTTGTGGCCATAGAAGGAGCTCTTGGCTGAGGAGGGGTTGCTGCTGTGGTGGGCGCGGCGGGCACAGGCACGCACCACCAGATAGACCAGCTCAGCCAGGTTGAGCACAATGCAGATGGCCGATGCGGTCAGCATGAAGACGGTGAAGACGGTCTTCTCGGTGGGCCGGGAGATGAAACAGTCGACCGTGTTGGGGCAGGGGTAGGCCTCGCACTTGACCAGCCGCACCATCTGGTAGCCAGGATAGAGCATGTAGAAGATGTACATGAAGGCAGCCTCGAAGAGGAGCCGGAAGGCCACACTGCTGACATAGGTCCACCACAGCGCACCCGAGATGCGCATCTTGTGCTTCTTGACCTCCTCCAGATGCTTGGGGTCACCATGGCCCGTCAGCAGCAGCAGCTTCTTCTCCTGGTGCTGCTGGTAGGCCACGTGCATGGCCACGAGCAGGGCTGGCGTGGTGACCAGGATGAGCTGCAGGGCCCACAGGCGCACATGGGAGATGGGGAAGAAGTGGTCATAGCAGACACTGTTACAGCCCGGCTGCTGCGTGTTGCAGGTGAAGGCCGAGCGCTCGTCACCCCACACGCTCTCGGCTGCCACCACCAGCACCATGATGCGGAAGATGAAGATGACCGAGAGCCAGATGCGCCCAATGGCCGTCGAGTGGCGGTTCACGCCGCTCAGCACCGCATACAAGCCGGCCCAGTTCATCCTTCCTCACGCCTGCAAGAGAGAGTAGCAGCCTGTCACTGCCCGGGCAGCGGGGGCCCAAGAACAGGGACAAAGGGGCACCAGTGGTGAGGGCAGACCCCTGCGGGCGTGCACGGGCCCTTGGCAGACCTGGGGCTGCAATGCTTCAGCCTCCGGGACTGTTTCCAGCACCCGTGCTTGTGAAGAAAACCAAAACCCAAACCCTGCCCACGGCTGCTATGCCAAGCCTATGCCAGCTGCCAGTACCTGCAGCCAGCCTGGGACGGGCAGGAGCCACAGGCTCCTTGTGTGCCCCTGCCTTGTGTGTCCCTGTCCCTCACTCCCCTCAGCAGGCTCCTCGCGCTGGACCTGGGGCTGCCCCATCACTGTCTGTGGCATCAGCTCTCACTGCTGCCTTGTGACCAAGCCGCTCCCCAGCCTCCTCCCCAAAGCCCTTGCCCTACACAGCCTCCAAGCCCCGCAGCTGCACCCAGTGTTTTGGGCACTGTGGCCATGGCCCAGTGGAGCCGAGCACGTGGGGGGCAGAGCCTGGCAACCCTGAGTGCAGCCCTGGCCGGGACAACCAGTGCTGGTGGGAGTCCTTAGTGGCGCAGGGGCTTGGTTCACCCACACACCTGGGACCCAAGGGAGGCTGTGCAGCCTCTCCAGCTGCACCTGCGCCCCACCCCTGCTCCAAGCAGGCTCTTGCTGCGGGACCGGGGCCTGCCAACTGTGGTGGGCTCTCAGCCCTGGCCCCAGGGCAGCTGCTCCCCACACTTGTTGGGACGCTCTGAGGGACTCTCTTACCCTGCCCCAAGCTCTGACCCCCAGCCATGCCCTCACGGGCAGAGTACTTGGGAGCGCTGAGGGCCTCTGACTGGGCCCTGCCTGGGGCTGAGCCAGCAGTGGCCCCAGTGGGGGCCGCGCCTGATCCACCCGGCACCTGGTGGTTTGTGCCCTGCCGTGGGGCCCTTGGGCCATGAGCCACTGGCCTGTCCCTGTGCCTGGGCCTGTCCGCACTGCCTGGGCACGCAGAAGTGGGGGGACTCATGCATGAGGGCAGCCTCCCTGGCCCTGCCAGCCCCTCCCGGAGCAGCCATGCCCCTGGGCATCTGCCCACCCACGCTCCTGGGCACCATCCCTGTGCTCCTGCTGGACCCTGCCCAAGCCATGATCACCGAAGGCCTCCAGGGCCCCGCCGCTGGAAGCGTGCGACCCAGCCTGCAGCCCCCCGCGGAGCCGGCAGCACAGCCGGGGGAACGCTGCTCCCCTCGGCATTGCCAGCCTGTAGCCACGCGCCCAGGGAACCCTCCTCCCCTCCCTGCCAGCGGCCGCGCGCACCTTGGGCACGGGTCCTGCGGGGCAGGGGCAGCAGGGTCCCTGGCCTGGACAGTTACCTTGCAGTGAGCCGCGCTGCTTCTCAAGCTGCCCAGCGGGGCCCTCTAAAGTCTCATGGCTCTAGGCAGGCGTGAGCCCGGCGCAGCCCCCCGCGCAGCCTGCCCTCGTCTCTGTCTGCACTGCCCTGCTCTGGGAAGTCATATGCTGCTTTATAAACTATTTACATACAATTGGGCCTTTATGGGGCCCTGAACAACACACTTTGCATTCAGACCAAGCGCCCTGACTTCCGCCCACCCCTGCTGAACAAAGTCCCTGTGTCCTGCATTCCCGGCTGTCCACCCCGCGCCCGCTCCCACCTGGCCCGGCACTGCTGCCCCGCTCGCGCCCCGCCTCAGCGCCCCACGCCGCTCCATCCGCGGGGTCCCTGCCCAGCAGCGTCCGGCCGCGAGCTGGGGGAGCCTGGCCCTGAGCAGCCCAGCACAGGCTGCCTCCCACGAGCACTCAGGCCTCTCTTCCTCCCAGCCCGGCGCACGGGAGGTGCTGGGCACCTGGCAGGACATGCCCCGCCACGCGGCCGGTGCCCGCGGGGATCAGGGTCGGGGTCGGGGCTGCCCCAGGACCAGGCCGCCCTGGCCGTGACGCTGCCTGGCGCCAGTGGCTGCACGCTGGGGCCCTCCGGGCCCGGGGCCGGTGGCTGAGCACCGGGAAGCCCACAGCTCCCGGCTGGCCGCTGCCCCGCGGCAGGGACATCAGGTGCCCACACACCGGCCGTCGGACGTCCCGCTGGCCAGGGAGGACGCCCGGGGCCTGCAGAGACCTCGCAGCCGAGGCAGGAGCCCGCCACGCGCCCAGCCCCGTGCCCGCGGCGCGGGCCTGGC
>NW_017728916.1:6472719-6478732 GCF_001723895.1 Crocodylus porosus
CGGGCAGCGGGGCGAGAGCCTCCAGCCAGGAGCCGCGCCTTGCTCCTGCACAAGCACTGGCTCAGCCCAGTCAAAGTCCCAGCCGGGGGCAGCCAACACCCAGGGCCTCTGCAGACGGCTTTAAGACACCTGATGTGTAGCAGAAAGGGGAGGGCAGCAGCAACCAGCAGTCTGGACACTTGAGAAATACCCAGAGTGGAGCAGAGGCATCCCCACACCTGGATCATCCTGAACCAGTGGCTATCCAAACTCCTCTTCCACCCCTCCAGTGGCGAAGGGGCCACAGCTTCCCTGGCGTCTATGCCAGTGCCTCACTGCTCCACCAGTGGCCATCCAGGTGAGCTTCTTCAGTCTAAACTTACTTCACTGCAACTTCAAGCTGTTGGTTCACATCCTCCTCTCCGCAGCGTGTCAAGTCTTCGAAGATTTCTGTCATCCTTACCCAGCTCCTCAGCTCCGGTTTGCAGCAGTGCCGGGGGTGCATCATGCTTCTTCTCCAGCCTCTCCCTGTTCTCAGCCGTGGCAGTCTTCTCTCGGGCGTCCCCAAGCAACCGGGACGTGGGGTCTCCTGCTGCTCCCTACAGTGCACCCAGGCACTGCTGCTCCTAGCTCAGGGAGCCAGCAGCCGCACGCACCAGGAGTGGCAGAGCAGCCCATGTAGCACATACAGACTGGGGAGGGGGCAGGCAGCAGAGTGGCAGACAGGACAGAGCGCAGAAAGCAGAGCAGCAGATCAGGTGACAGAAAGGCACTGGAGGGACTGGTGCGGGGCTAATCTGTGGCCGGCCTGCCAGGATGTTAGCCCCCATTGTCCTATCCTAGAGCTTCCCTGACCAGCACTTACCCAACCCACTCTTAAAAATCTCTTGGAGACGTCACCATGTCCTGAGGTATCTGCTCCACTGCAGCTGCTCTGACAGCGAGTCTATTTTGGTCTTTTTTTTTTTTTTTTTGCAAAAATATTTAATTCTCTGTGTGTGTGTGTGTGTATAAACTTTACCTCCAACCTGCTCGTAAACAGACACTCAGATCCCACAGTCGAGGACTGTATTAAAATGGGACTAAGTGAAATGTACTGGTACTACAGGAAGACAGAAGAGGACCATGGGAAAGAAATGGCAGAGCTCATCTGGTGGAGAGGAGTCTGGCACAGACTGTTTCACAGGGGGGCAGACCCTCTGATGAAGGCAGTGGGTGGAAACACAGCTATGGAGATGGGTGCACAGGTGCATGGGTGCAAGGTGCAAACTGTGTAACCGGTTTTTAATGGTTTAACTGTCAAAGTGTGCTTTGATCTGCCAAGTGAACCATAGGGGCCACTTGGCAGAATTTGTCTGCCTAATCTGAACATACGTTGCTGCACCTTCAAGTCACGGCCATGCTTCCTGCTCTCTGTGGCAAGGGGGAACAGGTTGTCTCTTGTTCAGGGCAGCCCCTCAGGTGCATGAAGACTGCTGTCATGTCCCCGCTTAAAGCGCCTTTTCCACAGCATGAACCTGCCTGTGTCTCAGCCTGTCCTCCTGTGACAGCCTGTATTTGTGTTTTGATTTCTCCCCCCAGGCTGCAGCACCTTGCACTTGTCACCACTCATCTTCGTCCTTTGGGCTCCAGAACAGCTTTCCTATCTGTTGAGAGCCATCTCAATTCACCTCCAGTGTGTTCACAGGCCTTCCAGGTGTTGCCTGCAGCTTTGCTCAGGAAGCTCGTTCTTTTCCAGCATCCAAATCATTAGCAAAGCACCAGGCCTAGGACACAGCTCTGTGAGGCTCTGCCTGAAACCGGCCATCCTGACAGGGACCCCTGATAATTGCCCTTTGCTTGCACCTATTGAGCCAGTTGTCCATCCACATTGTAGTAGTTCTGTCCAGCCCACATTTCTCCAACTGATTTGTGAGAAGGTCGTGCAGAACTTGTCAGAAGTCCAGATACGTGATATCCACCATGTTCCCTTCATTCGCACAGTTGGCTACTTGGTCGAAGATGGCGCTGGGATGTCCTTGGTGTGATTTGTTCTTACCAAATCCCTGCTGGCTGCTCCTGATCAGCCTTTCCTCTGCCAGCTGCTTGCAAACAGGCGTCCTTAGGATGTATGCCAGTAACGTCCTGAATCTGGAAACCCACAGGAGAAAGTGGGTGCAGGGCAGCAGTCCCATCCCCAAATCTGGGCCAGGGCTCAGGGGATGGAGAGCGAGCGCCTGGGGGGCAGGGCCACGCCTCAAAGAGATGGGGCAGCAGCACTCAGGCAGGATTTGGGTGACCAGGGAGCAGCAGTCTCCTGGGGCTGGGGCTGGGCCAGCTCCGGGCAGAACAGTGCTAAAGGCCAGAGCATGGTGGGCAGCCCAACAGTGGGGCACACAGTGCCCTGCTGCAAAGCAGTGAGCTCGAGCTGCTCCCTCCCATGCAGGGGGTCCCCTGGGCAAGTGGGCAGTGCTGCCAGCGTCGCCAAGTGCCATGCTGTGGGGAATCTCAGCCAGCTCAGGCCTGTGTCCAAGGTCACATCTGCGGCACCCCATGGTCCAGATGCTGCTTGACGAGCCAGCGGCTTCCAGGCTCCTTCCAGAGTTGAGGGCAGTGCCCAAACCAGTGAGCAACCAGTGGCTGCGGTGCCCTGGCACAGAGGCATTCCTGTCTCGGGTGCGGTGCAGTGCTGGGTGTGCTCGTGCACTGATGAATAAACCAGGCCAAGAGTCTCCCTAAAGATCAATAGCCATGGTCGCCTTATCGCTCCGGAGGCAGGGTGCGGGCCGGGCGTCAGCCGCAGGGGGTGCCAAGCCAAATCAGGTGTCAACAGCGGGGTGCAGGGCTTGGGCCCCACCTCATTCTGGTGGAGCCGACACCAGTTTTAGCCTCGCTGCAGGCTGAGTTTGCGCCCAACTCACGTTGCAACAACTGTCCTGGTGGGGACACGGGCAGCCAGGGGCCAGGGCATTCACAGCCTCCCCATGGGCTTGGCCTGGGTCACCCGTGCTGTCTGGAAACCCCCTCTGGCAGGCCAGGGCCTTGGTGCCGATCTGCAGAAGCAGGTAGCCAGCACTGGGACTGAGTCGCTGGCTGGTGAGCCCCATCTTCCTGGGCCTGCCCCGAGGCTGCCAAGGGTGCAGGGGTCCACAGGCTGTCGTAAAGTGGGGCTGGCAGGAAGCTCCAGAGGTCACATCCAGCCAAACTCCTGCCCAAGGCAGGATCATCCCTGCCCAAAGCATCCCAGACAAATCCACGGTCTTTGTAACACTGCCTTCAACCTGGACACAGCACGTCTTGACATCACCTGAGCCTGCCACAGGGAAGCAGGGGGGCCACAGCAGCCAACATCCCACTGCTGTAAACGACTGTTAGTATGTGCTCTGGAAATCAGAGGCAGGGCTGAAGGTACGTCTAGTCCAACTCCTGCCTGAGGCAGGATCAGCCCTGTCCAAACCACCCCACCCAAATCCGTAATCTAGGAGTGCTACCAGCCACCCTGACACAGCGCCGTTCATAGCCCCCAGCCAGCTTCTGTAAAAGGTGGTTAATATACACCCCAGCGATCCCAGAGGGAGGCTGTGCTCATTACAGGAGGAGGCAACCCCCCACCAAGCCCATGGCAATCCGACCGGGGGGAATCCTTCCTGACCCCAATTCTGGTGGTTGTCTGACCCTGAGCAGAGGAGCAAGACCCTCTGCCCAGGTGTCTCCAACATTAAGTCCCAGCAGGAACATGAGTCCAGCACAGCCAAAATCCTCGGTCCCCACATACGCACAGGAGAGTCCTGGTGTGGCAGGAACAGCAGGTTTGGCCAAAGATGAGCCCACGCGCCCAGAGCAGCTGCTGACCACCTCGGCCACCCCAGAGCCCTCGCAGGCACCTGCGGCCACAGCACAGCCCACCCCATACGCATGTGGAGGGCAGCCCAGCTGTGGGGCACAACCCAGCTCTGCAGTCCCCAGGCAGCCACAGGCAAGTGCCTTGGTCTGGTGCTGAGTCCTGCCCCTGCCTCCCGTCTTGGGGTGACCGCAGCGATGGCTACAGCCTCACAGGCCACTGCGGGGGGCAAGGAGCGGCTGCCCACAGAGGCCTGGTGACACTAGCCAGGCCCCTGGGGTGCCGCTCCCTGGGCTCCCCGCCGCCGGGATGCCTGGCACCAGGCAGCCGTAATGCTGGTGCCACGGGGCAGAGCTCAGCACAGCCGGGCAGGAGAGAGCAGGGCAGCTAACCTGCTCTGAGGTGGCCACAGCTTCCTGCTGCCCCCATGACGGGCACTGTTGCAATGGGGCTGCCCTCAGGCTGCTTGGCAGAGCTCATGGGCAAAGCTGAGCATCCCATGCCTGCCTAATTAGGCTGCCCCTGGGTGGCAGGAGCATCTGGGGAGCTCCCAGCATGTGGGGTAGGGAGCTCCCCCGTTGCAAGAGGGGCTGTGGCACATGCCTGGCCCCCGCTCACCTCTACCTGCTGCCTACAAGCCCAAGCCCTGGCTGGCAGCAGTGATGTTGCCCCCGCCTGCCGCAGCTCAGCTCCATGCTGTGGCCGTGGATGTGACCTGGCCTGCTGGCACAGCTGCTTCGTCCTTGATTTCCCCACACCTGCAAGAGGCACCGGGGAGGGCTTGTACCCTGGCCAGGAGGCAGGAAGATCCCAGGTGCTTGTGCAAGGTGGGGCAGCAGCTCTGCCAACCTCGGGTGCTCACAAGGAGCTGGAACAAAGAGCCCGATGGGCACTGGAGCGAGACGCTCCCTCCGAGCAGCCCCTTGCCTGTGCCCGCGGCCCCCGGCCTGCAGCTGGCTCCGCCATCTCCCCAGGACACTGCCCCAAGCCAGCCCGGGGACTGCTCCTCAGTGCCACAGATGCCCCTGCCATGATGTTTTCCCGGGGTCCACCATGGGCGGGGCGCTCCCATGCCAGGGCTGCAGGCTCTGGGCAGACTGGGACCTGGGCCCTGGCCGGGGCCGGCCACAGGCCTGGGCTGCGATGCCTCTTGAGCCCGTTGGACGGACCTGGGAGCAGCCTCCTGCAGGGGCTCAGGCCAGAGGCCACAGGCGCTTTGGAGCCAGTGAGGAGGAGGGGGCAAAGGTCGCTGTGGGCCTTGATGGGGAAGCAGGCAGCTGTGCTGCAGCCAGGCACATATCGTCCTCCTGCGATAGATACTGCAGCGCTGGCGGGGGCCACAGGGGCCGGGGCCCGGGACTCGCCCACGGGAGAGACGAAACCAGTTATGCAGCTGACCCAGACCCCGAACCCAGGCTGCGCCTAGGCCCAGACCGGGAGCACAGGGCACAGGCGGTCACACTACCCTTAAGTCCGCCCGCAGCTCCAACAGGCGTCTACTAAGGCCTGGCACCTCTGCCAGCACAGGCCTGGCGCTCGGCACCAGCCCCCAGAGCACCTCCCCTCCTAGTTCCCCTCGGGCCTGGGGCAGGGGCTGGGGGGCAGGGGGCTCTCCCTCCCCCGGGGGGACAGGGGCACTTCCTCTAGGTGGGGGCTAGGGGGTAGTGCATGGAGCATGCACCCGGGCAGGGGCATGTGGCTGGGGGAGGCGGCCAGCCGTGGTGGAGCCCACTCACCTCTGCAAGTGGGGCTGGCAGGCACTGAGCTGCTGTCTCCCGGGGAGGGCTGGCTCCTGCGGGCTCGGACTTTATACCTCCCTGCTCCCCGCCCGGCCCCTCCCGCCCGCGAGGCAGGCGCTGGCTCTGTCCAGGGCTTGCTCACGTCCAAGTAAACACTGTCAGGTGTGTCCATCCTGTGCCAGCCCCACTGTCCCCTATGCACCTGGGCTGGCCACACCTCCGGGGCTGCCCAGACACGCCAGGCCAGGCCACCCAGGGCAGCGGTTGATGCCAGGCAGGGCCAGGACCCCCAGCGGCCCCGGCCCAGAGCCACTGCGAGAGGAGAGCGGAGCCAGCCCAGTGCTGTGAGCTTCCCCGCAGCAGTGCTCTGAGCTGTGTCTACCTGCAGGGCCAGCCCGGGACCAGCGTGAAGGGAACTGCTGCTCGGGCACCGGCTGTAAAGCATTAACCGGCCTGGCCCGGCTCGGGGCCCGCG
>NW_017728916.1:6478832-6496280 GCF_001723895.1 Crocodylus porosus
CAGGGTCACAGGGGTGCACGTCCCAGCCTGGGGTGCCTGTTACTGGGGTGGGGGTGGGGGGGCTGGTCCCAGGGGGGCTGCAGAGGCCTGGCTTGGTGCTGCCAGTGGCACAGGCCCTGCACCACGGTGCAGCTCTGGGCCCGGGGCACTGCCCCTCTGACAGCACCACAGGGGCCGGTGCCCTGCCAGGGAGTGGGGGGGCACAGTTGTCAGGCTCTTTGGGCAGCACCAACTCGCGCATGTGGGACCTGAGGAAGCAACAGACTGGCTGGCACAGGCAGGGCACTGCTGGGTGGGAGCTCGCAGCTGGGAAGCCCTGCTTATGGAATAGGTGCCCTCAGCTGCCCCGGCGCTGCATCTAGTGAGACACCCACTGCACGGCCCCTGGCTGGGCGTTCCCACGGGTGGGCGCTTGCTTGGGGGTCACAGCCCCCGAGGACTCAGGAGCGCAGCCCTTTCCCCCAGACCCAGGCATCCTCCCCTGCCCCAATGCCAGGCATCTCACAGGAGACCACACATAAAAATATCAGTTTTATTGGAGCAGGTTACTCGCTGGGGTGACGGGTACAAATACATTCTGCCATCTGCACCACCCAGTCCCGGCCCTGGGGCGGGGGAGCAACGCCCCCCAGCCTTACCCTGGCTTGGGGCTCGCCTACCCCAGCTGGGGGCAGGTGCTGGGCATGTGGACGCCCTGCGGTGGAGGGGAGCAGCCTTGCTGGCCATGGACTGGGGCTCAGGATCAGGCCCCTCCTGCCCCTGCCGGCCGCCAGTGCGGTGACCCTGTGATACCGCTGTGGAGACCCCGGAAGCCTGATCCCGTGCCAGAGGAGGCCGCGCAGCACGACTGCCCCTGACCACACAGCCCTGTAGCACTGCTCCAGGGCCTCAGGCTGCACCCCTGCCCTGGGCTCCCCACCCCCACTGCCCCCGAGCCACAGCCCTCCCCACCTCAGCCAGCGTCAGCCCCCACCCCGCAGTGCCCCTCACTCCCGAGCTGCAGCCCCTGCGCCCCGCAGCCCTGCCCACCCTTTCCTGCCATGCTGCAGGCTAGCTCCACCCACTGGGACTGGGCTCTGGCCAGAGGACCCCAAGCACAGGGCCTGCTCGCCAAGGGCAGAGGCCCAGAAGGGACCAGCCGAGACCAACCTGGACACGCTGCCTCCCCCTGGCCCCTCGCATGCTGCCCTGGCACTGCTCCAAAGTGGGCTGCCTTGGGCCCCCGGGTTTGCTCACGGGTTCGCCCCTGAGGTGGCTGGCTGCAAGACCCCAGGGAGGCGGGGGGCGTGGAGGGCACAGGGCAGAGCAGGCAGGGGGGCATGGACCTGGGCAGCAGGGAGCAGGGCTGGGGCCTGAGGGTGGCACGGGAGGGCTCAGCTGAGCAGTGTCAGTGCAGCAGGGGCGGCACTCACTGGAAGGGCAAGGAGCAAAGGTAGGACCAGCAAGCACGTGGCCCTGGGGAGTGGGGGCAGGAAGGCAGTTGGGCAGGGCAGGGCGGGGGCAGTCACGGACGGGCTGTATGGCACGTAGTGCCCAGCTGGTGTACGCGGCATGAGAGAAGAGGGAGAATATAAAAAATACAAAAGGTCAGGCAGGGCCTGGGGGCACGTGCTGCCGGGCTCGGGGATGCCGGGGCCACACACGCTGGGATTCTAACTGGCTTTTTTATTTTATATCAAGAACACTTGGTTTAAAATCTTTACAAAGGACAAAACGCGGCGACTCCGTTAGTGTGTAAAGAACTAAAGATCTGCTTAAAAAACGTCTCTGCAAAGAGAAACGCCCGCACGAAAAAGGTTCTCTGCAGCGCACAGCAGGCAGGGGCCAGCCCGGGGTGGGCACGGCTCCCCTAGCTCCTGCCCGGCCGCTGCGGCTCGGCAAAGTGCGGGCGGGTGTTCCACGGCACTTTGGATGATGGCGAGTTTCTGGCGCCCCTGGGCTCCCGTGGCAAGAGGTGACCAGGGGCGCTGGGCAGCCCCATGTGCCAGGCAGGGCCGCTGCCTGGCATGAGGCGCAGCCCCTGGAGGCCAATGGACCGCGGGCCAAGGCAGAGGCTCTGCAGCCCCTCGCGTGCGTCCGTCTTGCTGCTGGCGTGGCCAGGGCTCCCTAGCAGGGAGCGGGGCATAAGGGCCGTGCCCCTGCCCTGGGGTCAGTCCTGCTGTGCGGCTCTGGCTGGGCCCCACAACCCCGGCATCAGCGCAGGAGAGTCAAAGCACTTGGAGAAATAAAAAACAAATGGAGGAAGGAGCAGGGGGTGGCACCAGTCGTCCCCCCCATGCTGTCTGCAGTGCGCCAGCTGGGGCTCTGCTCTGCCCTCTGGGCTGGACAAGCCTGTCCGTGCGCTGTCGGAGTGCCCGGGCCCCCACCCCGGCCCCAGCGTCCGCTGTGAGCGAGCGTGCGTGTGCGTGCGTGTGTGTGCGTGCGCGGGCAGGCGGGCGGGCGGGCGGCTGGGGAGCTATACCCTGGTGGTGGAGTGTGAGTGGGGGAGCCCGGTGCTGTTGAAGCCAGTGGCGAAGGTGTTGTAGGGGTGCAGGGTCTGCAGCCCCACCAGGGAGTTGGGGATCATGGTGATGGTGTTGGGCGTCATGAGCGGGATGTCGTCTGGCGAGCGGCGCAGGGTCAGCGTGTAGTCAGGCAGCGCGGCCAGGCGCAGGGCATCATGGGCTGGCACGGGCACTGGCTCGCACTCGCGGTGTGCCTGGCTGGCCTGCAGGGAGGGGATCTCCTCCTCGGGCGTGTGGGCCATGTCGTTGGCAGCACTGCGCTGGGGGCTGGGCTGGCGGTGTGTGTCCTGCCGGCGCTTGTCCTTGCGGTAGTAGAGGGCAGCGAAGGCCAAGACGTTGAGGAAGAGGAGGGAGGCGCCCACGGCAATGGTGACGCTCAGCTCGGTGGAGTAGTCGCGTGGGTTCTCAATCAGCAGGGTCCCGGCCTCCTGCTCTGGGCTCCATGGCTCCTTGCCGTCCTCACTGTTGTAGGCGGGGGACAGGGCAGGACGCTTGGTGGTCCAGGCCTTGCTGTTGGGCCGGCGGGTGATGTGGGCGTTCTGTGTGGCGTCAGGTGGCGGCACCTTGGTGGTGGTGGACGTGTAGTGGAACATGTCGTGCAGATTGTACAGGTGCGGCACCAGGTGCTTCCAGAAGGCCACCTTGGTGGCGCGGTAGTGGTCGCGCACCCGTGGCTTCAGCCCGATGTGCAGGTACAGCTGGTCTCGAGGGTTGTACTTGGACCAGGCCACCTCCTCGAAGCGGTTGGCCTTGGTGTGGATGAACTTGGTGTCCTGGGGCACTGGCTTGTTGGGGTCCCTGTGCACACAGGGTGGGACAGGGTTAGCGGGGAGGGGGCAGGTGATGACACGTTGCCCTTGCCGGTGCCCGTGACCCACCCTGCCAATGCCGTCTGTGCTGCTACTGAGTCCAGGGACCCCCGAGCACAACAGCCCTGCTCCGGCTGGTGCTGGACAGCTGGGAGGCAGCCAGGGCTCTGGCACTCTCAGCCTAAGCAGACAGGAGGCAACAGCTGGACACAGACAGACCGACTGATGGGCAGACGGATGGAGGGAGGAGGGAGCACAGGGACGCTGAGTGGCAATGGGGTCCGTGCTGGCAGTGGAGCTGTAGCCGGTGTCCTGCAGCATCGCAGCAGAGGCACAAGGAAACCGTGGGGGCTTCATGATGGGCTCAGAGAGCTGCCCAGGCTGGAGGGGCCGTGGGATGGAAGCACCTGTGAGGCACGGGGCAGCACAGGTGAGCAGGAGAAGCTGCAGCGGGGACAGGGCTGTGCCCTGAGTGGGGGCCGTGGGGCACATGCCCGGGGCAGAGATGCTCACTCAACTCACACAGGCGGTGCCTGGCCAGGGCAAGCAGCAGCCGGGGCTGGCAGGAACCTGCCCACCACTGAGAGCCGTGGGGCAGGGCTTGGGCTGCCCAGAAGCAAGGCTAAGCTACGCCCGGTATCAACCCCACCTGCCTGAGCACGCCAGAGCCTCCATAGTGCTCGGCAGGACGCAGGCAGGCAGGACCCACATGCTGAGCCCAGGGAGGAGCCTGGCCCACACGGGCGATGAGGGGAGGCCAGGCCAGGTCAGGTGGGGGCACGTAACCTGGTGGCTGGGATCAGGGAGGTGAGTGTGCACAGACAGATGGGCTCAGGGCAACACACACACACATGCATGTCAGCTTGAGGGGACACACATGGACACAGATTGGCTGACTGCCTCAGGGTTGCTCCCATAAGCCCTGGCACAGGGCCACATGCCCTAGTGCCACACACACCCACAGGACTCGGCACAGAGCCCATACATGCCCTGGTGCCACATGCACCCACACAACCCCTCATGAGCCCACCCACACCTGCACACCCAGGTGTGGACCCTGCACACACCCACACGTCCCAGTGCAGAGTCTGCACACACCCAAGGCCCCTGGCTTGGAGCGCACGTGTGCCCCAGCGTCCTTTCTGCATACGTGCACATATATCTAAGCAAGGAGCCTGCAGTTGCCCACACATGCTTTGCACACGCCCCAGCATGGAGCCCACGTGTGCCTGCCCACACCCAGCATGGAGCCTGCAAGCACCTGCCCATGCCTGGCACGGAGACCAAACACTGCTCACCCCGTCTTGGCAAAGTTGGTCCAGTAGGTCATAACGACAGCACTGAGCATGATGTCGTTCTTGGAGAAGTTGCAGGGGAAGAGGTCAGTGGGGCCGATCATAGGGATGCCGAAGACATAAGGCACCTCGTCGCCGTGCGCCGCATCGGACCAGGCGGGCTTCATGAGGCTCTGGCAGTGGTGATAGAAGGCATAGAAGTAGGTGGGGGAGCCGTAGCGGGCGTGCAGGTCGGCCGTCACCACCGAGGGCTCCACCCACTGGTGGTCGGTGAAGAGGGCCACCAGGGTCTTGCGGCGTGTCTCAGGGTTGTCGCGGTCAGCCCAGTCTGTGTACATGAACTTGATGGTCTCCCGCAGCGTGTCCTTGCCCTCAGGGTACCCATACAGGTTGTCCACAAAGTTAGAGACAGAGTAGTCGAAGTCGCTGCCTGAGACACCATCCTCGGGGTCCACCACCCCCTCCACAAACTTCAGCCCCTCTCCCTGGTTCACGCCCAGCATGATGTCATAGTTGAGGAACTCGCCCTGCTCCATCAGGATCTCGGGGTCATCAGGGATCACGTCGCCATCGATGACGGGGCCGAAGGCCACATGGTAGCGTGCCGGCTGGATGTCCTGCTCCACCAGCTCCTTGGCACTCTTTTGGCGCAGACAGTCCACCATGTCCACCGTGTCCAGCACATTGCAGCCCACCTTGTCTGCCAGCATGCTCGTGTACTTCACTGGCTGGTAGTTCACGGCCCAGCTGGAGAGCGCCGAGCCGCTCTGGATGATGGCCCTCTGGAACAGCCCTGCAGCGAGACACAAAGCAGCCCACGGGGTGAGAGCCAGAGCACAGCCAGGTCCTGGCGCAGCATGGCCAGCTCTAGCTAGCTCTCCAGTCCATGCAGCTGGTCAGAGCCCCATATATGTGGAGGAGCATCCCCCAAGAGCGAAAGCTGGGCCTCAGAAAATGCCCCTGGAGCAGAAGTGGAGGCAGGGATGGGGCACTGCCTGCCTCTTTCACTGGCACCCTTGGCTGGGCCCCGTAAGGCAAGCTGGGGGGTCCCTTCTCCCAGCACCAGAGCCCAGCACAGTGTGCACAGGTCACGGGGCGGGGGCAGCAGGAGCCTCTGGGAGCGCCAGGCTTGCAAGAAGCGCATGCTTTCTGGGGGCTGCTGGTGCGCAGCCGGAGCCAGGCTGCACGGGGCCACACATCCAGGTCTAGATGGCATCGGAGCCATGTGGGCCGAGGAAGCATGGGCACCCCAGGGTGCAGGGGGGCAATGGGCCCATTGCTTGGGCCACCCGGCCCCACTACTGCCCCCAAGTTGTGTGCCTCTCGCAAGCAGGCACTGGCGCCAGGCAGGGAGCAGCTCTGCCCACGCTGCGCCTATGTCCAGGAGGCCTCAGGATCCTGGTGGGGGGGGGTAGCCCCTGGGTGAGCAGCAGACTGGCAGCCTGAGGGTTAATGCTGCCAGCGCCGCTTAACCCTGCGCATCCCACTGAGGTGCTTTGTGAGGGCTTCCCCTGGCTACCCCTGCTTCCTGCCCAGCTGGGCCCGCTCCGTGCCAAGGCCGCCTGGCAGGAACACGCCGGCCGGGGCACAAAGGGGCCTTTCTGCGCGGGAGCGCGGGGGGGCGGGCGCGCGCCCTGCGGAGCCGGGCCACAAAGGCCCTGGCCCGGGCACAGGAATGCGTGGCCAGGCTCCAGCGCCGCCTCAATGGGGCTTGTGCAGAATACAAAGGGCTCCGGAAACAGTGCTGGGGATGGACGGGACGGGACGGGACGGGACGGGACGGGGAGCGCCGGGGCTCCGCGCGCCGGCTGGGCCCACGCCCGCGCACAGCCTCCACGCCAGCCCGGCCCGCGCGAGGTCGCGAGCAGGCTGGCAGACGGAGCACGTCCCACGCGGCTGGACCTCACTGCTGCCGCGCTCGGCGCCATGCTGCTCCCGGAGTCATCCAGGGGCCCCCGGGGCGCCAGGTCCAGCACCACCTGCCCAGCACGGGCACCGCTGGCGGGCAGCCTACGGCCCTCTGCCTGGCCCCGGCAGCAGGGAATCCACCTTCTCTGCAGCTGGCCGTGGCAGTGCCCGGGAGCAGGCCTCTACCCGGTCACATCCACGTGTTTGAGGCCTGGTCAGTCACAGCACCCCCTGCCCTGGAGGTCCGTGAGCCCCAGCCACTGCCCCGCCCTCGGGCTCTGCAGGGTTGCTTCTGCCCAGGGCAGCTGGAAAGAGCAGACACATCATGGGTGTCTTGGGAAAGAGCTTGGCGGTGACAGATGAAGGCATGGGATGCAGATGGCGCAGGCCCTGCCATGCTCCTCCAGTGTGCGGCACACCCTCCCCTGCTGCAGCTGCGAGTGCGCTGGGCACACACAAGCTCTGGGAAGCAGGGGCGGGAGCAGTATCCCAGGTGGGTGTCAGTGCCTGGCAGGAGGCAGCCTGCAGCAGGGCCCTGGGGCCCAGTCCAGCCCCCAGGCACCGATCTGCCCCCAGGATGCTCCATGCCGGGGAGCCCGCGTGCTCACCAGCCCCAGGCAGGCTGCCCGCACACTGTGCACATGGCTCCTGGGGCACTGGGCTCCCCCCACTACCTGTGTACAGCCCTCATGCTACGTGCCCAGGGTGCATGTCTCGTACACCAGCATGGAGGCAGTGCTGCTCGACACAGCCCTGCCCCTGGCCCACGCACACGTGTGTGGAAACAGCCAACCTGTGTAACTCCTGCCCTGCATGTGCCCTGCCTATGACTGCTTGAGGGGAATATGCCTCCTGCCAGCCAGCACTGGGGGACCCCGGAAATGCCCAGCAAAGACAGGCCAGACCGGAGTGGCCCATCCCCATGTCAGCCAGCCCTGGGGATCTCTCCTGAGAGGACAGGAGCTGTCTGCCGCTCACGGGGAATCCTGGAGCCATGGGGGTGCCAGGGACCTCCGGGGGCCAACCCCTGCATGAGGCAGGATCAGCCGAGTGCAAACTCTGCGTCCAGCAACTAGCAACATTACACGGTCAGCCCTGATGCAGCACCAGACATCATGCCCACACCTGCCATGGGGAAAGCAGGGGACCATGGTGGCCAGTGTCCTGCTACTGTGAAAGGTTGTTAATAGACACTCGAGTGATCCCACAAAAAGGCCATGCCCCGCTACTGAGGAAGGCAAATCCCACCCCCCCATCTGGTCAGGTGGTAAAGTTCCTTCCTGACCCCAAATCCGGCATTGGTCTGACCCTGAACACAGGGGCAAGACCCTCTAGCCAGGAACCTGTGGCGTTGGTGCCAGCAGCAGCACTGGCACAGCCCAGCCCCATCCTCAGCCTGGACTGCAGCAGCACCAGCGCCTCTGGACGAGACTCAAAAAAACCTTGATACCTGGAGCAACAGGAGGGGAAAGAATTGTCTCCCAGCCCCACGTGCAGCCAGCAAAGCCCAAAAGCCTGGGGAACCCCCATGGTAGGACACAGGCATCCCGACGCCTGGATCACCCTGACCAGTGGCTGTCCAAGCGCCTCTCGACACCTCCATGATCAAGAGTCCACTGCTTCCCCGGCGTCTACTCCACCGCCTGGCTATCCCTGCACTGAAGTTTCTCCTGATCTCCAGTCTAACCCTCCTTCGTTGCAACTTCAAGTACCTGATCTGCATCCTCCTCTCTGCAGCAAGACAGAAAAGGTGCTTTCCCTCTTTTTTTATGGCAGCCCTTCAAGTACTTGAAGACTGCTGTCATGAACCCTCTTAAGTGCCTTCTCCACAAGCTGAACATGCCCAGCTCCTTCAGCCTCTCCTCTATGACTTGCTTTCCAAGCCCTGGATCATCTTTGTTGCTACCTCTGGACCCTCTCCAACTTCTCCACGTCCTTTTTAAAATGTAGAGCCCAGAACTGCGCGCAGTGTCCAGATGAGGCCTAACCAATGCCAAGTAGAGAGGCAGATGACCACCTCCCATGTCCTGCACCTGATGCAACTGCCGATATCTCCCAAAACTGCCTTGTGTGTGGCTGCATCACACTGCAGACTCCTATCAAATCTGCGATCTCCCAAGACTCCCAGACCCTTCTCCAAGGGGCTCCAGCCACCTCACGGAGACCCCAGGGCGAGCGCTGGGTGCCTCCAGCTGCACCACGTCTGCACAGCCCATCCCAGGAGAGCCAATACCCTTACAGAGCCTGGTCCTGCCAGGACAACTTGGGCCAAGCTAGCTGCAGGAAGCGCTTGGTGTAGAGCTGCAGGGTTTGACATGGGGCTACAGGGGCAAAGAGAATGGCTAGGCCCTAGCAGACACCACGTTGCACAGGCCCTTGCACAGAGACTGCGCCACACGGGTTTGCCCCAGAGTCCGGCTCAGCACCCTGCTGCTCTGACCCCTGGCAGCTGCCAGCTGGCTCCAGCCCCAGCTTGTGTCACTGGCCCTTGGGCTGACCCTGCCCTCCCTGCCCTGTGTTGCACAGCCCATCTCACAGCACAGCCTGCTCTTGGGAGCCTGGCCCTGCCCTGCTGAGCCAACCCGGCCATCGCCTCTGCACTGCCGAGATCATCGCTCCCGGACCGGGTATCAGACTGGACACAGAACCTGGCTCCGTCTCTCTAGGGCTTTGCAGGATGGCATGCGGCGGTACACGCCATGCACCGCTGGACACAACCGACTCCTTCTGCCAGTCTGCACTCCCCAGCAGTGTCACGCGCTCCCTGCATGCAGCATGGCCGGCAGAGCACTGCCCAGGGCAGGACAGAGCCAGGTTGTGGCTCTGCCCCTGCCCCTGCCCACCAGCCCAGGGGGCCCTCATCTGTTCCTCCTGCTCCGTGCCCAGTGGAGCAGAGCGCACCTACCTTCAGAGTGGTGGGACAGGGTGAGCAGGCTGACACAGGAGGCGCCAATGCCAGAGCCGAAGACAGTGATGCGCAGGGGGTCCCCACCAAAGAAGGCGATGTTCTCACTGACCCAGCGCAGCGCCTGGATCTGGTCCAGCAGCCCGTAGTTCCCCTTGGCGGCCTGGTCCCCCGTGCTCAGGAACCCTGGGGGCCACGCAGAGCCTGTCAGCAGCAAGGCACGAGCCTGAGGGCTCTGCTGCCTCCTCCAGCCCTCGTGCACGGCCCAACGGCCTGCAGCATCTGCGAGGGTCCCCGACCGCGGTGGGCACCGCTGAGCCTGGCCCGGGGTTGCAGGGGTGCACACAGGGCAGCAGGACTCTAGCCTGAGCCATTTGCCCTGGGCCCCGAAACCAGCTGCCCTGGCAGGCCCAGGCTCCCGGCCCCACTGAGTGCGGGTCCCTGTCAGGGGAGAGCAGGAAGCAGAGCCCCAGTGGGAGCAACTCCAGATGCCCTGGCCCGGCAGCCCTGCCCGGGGCTGGGACCTCACAGCACGCCCTGCCCTGCCCTGCCCTGCCCAGCCCGGCTGGTACCTAGCACACCGACGCGGTAGTTGAGGGTGATGACGATGACGTTGCCGTAGCTGGCCAGGACACTGCCGTCAATCATGTTGCCGGTGCCTTCCATGTAGGAGCCACCATGGATGTAGACCATCACAGGCTTGGCCCCGCTGTCCCGGATGTCTGCAAGGAGATGGGGTTACACATGGCACCCGCCACGCCATGGCCGGGGCAGTGCCAGCTGCCAGGACCGGGGGCAAGGGGCCAGCTCTGCTCTGCGCTGTCCCTGCCGTGGAGGGGGGGCAGTGTCATGGCCTGAGCCCCCCAGGCCTCCTCCCCCTGCCCTGGGAACAGCCTCCTCCCCCCGCCTTGCCCTGCCAGTGCCATGGCGGGAGGGGGTGGCTGGGGCTGAGCGGACGCGGTGATGCTGCCCCGGGTCCCGGGCCTGCCCCGTGGCGCCCTGGCAGCTGGCCCAGCCCTGGCGAGCGGGGGCGTGCAGGACGGGGAGGCAGGGGTGCAGGGGCTCAGGTGTCTGACCGCCTGAGGACACGAGGAACCAGCCTGCACCACACGTGGCCGGCGCCCGGCACCAACGCCGCAGCAATGGGCAGACAGACAGGGCAGGGAATGGGGCACCCAGGTGGGACCGGAGCGGGGATGGGGTGAAAAGGCAGTGGGAGGAGGAGGATTAGGCACAGGCGGGGGCTGAAGGGGCTGGGGAACACCAGGCTTAGGCTCCCTCTCGTCTGCTCATGAACCTCTCTTGGGCCCCGGCCCCAGCCGAGCGCAAGCCAGTGGCCTGCGGCTGCAGCCTGTGGAGGAGGGGTGCTGGGGCTGGGGCTGCGAGGGCCCCCTGCTCCGGGCTCCCGCTGCGGGCCCTGGGGTCCAGCACAGGGGTCTGGGCTGTGCCAGGAAGGGGGCAGAGGTCCCCAGCGCCAGAGGCAGGAGCGCGCCACATCTCAGCACAGCGGCCCGGCCCTGCGCTGCCCGCCGGGCACCGTGGCCCCCTGGGCCCCACGGCCACTGGGCCGCCTGCAGCCCATGCACACCGGCGCCCAGGAGCACGGCAGGACGTGCCTGGGAACATGTGTCCCAGCACTGCCTGCATGTCCGCAGGCCTCGCCACGTGTGCGTGCACCAGAGGTGATGGCCGGTGCCCGGGACATGGGGTCACAGGACAGGACTGGGGAGAGTGGGGGCCGAGGAGCAGGTGCTTGAGGCTTCCCAAGTGAAGCCATGCCTGCCAGGGGGGCCCATGCCTTGGCATCCCATGCCGCCCGGCTCCCAGCTCTGGACCAGCCCCCAGGCCCCCCGGCAGTGCTGGGGCTGGGCCTGTGCTGGAGCTGAGCTCATGGGAGCCCGCGTGCTTGCTACACCGCCGTGCATAGCCCGAGCCCAACTGCACTGCTCAGCAGCCCGGGCCCAGACCCAGCTCAAGCTGCCCGAGGCCCATCCAGCCCTGGCACCACGGCCTGCTCCGAGCCAGCACAGCCCAAAGTGCCCGGCCTGGCCCTGCACCGCCCAAGGGCTGCGTTCCCCTCCTGCTCAGGAGTAACTCACACCGGGGATGGCCCCAGGCCTGCCCCTGCCTGGTCACCTCTGCCCAGCCTGGCCTGGCTCGAGTGCCAACGTCGTGCCCTGCCCGCAGCGCTCATCCAGCCCTGCTGCCTCTGAGCCTCGCCAGGAGTGCTGTGGGCTCGCGCCTCCTGCAGCCCCCGGCCCACCCCCAGCCTTTGCTGCCTGCCAGCCGTTCCCGGGGCAGTTGGAGCGCCCCTGGAGGCCCGGGCCCAGCTGAGCTGCTGCAGAGTCTGGAGGAGATCCCCGGCTGGTCCCTGCTCCTAGGGCACCCCCGTGCCTTCACCTCACGGATCCCACCGGTGCCACCATCCACGAGGACAAGTGCCACAAAGGCAGCACCAGCCAGCCTGGCAGCCAGGCCTCAGCAACTGCACCTTCTCCCTCGGAGAATTACAGCCATGTGCCGGAGGGGTCCTGCCCTGCCCGCTCCCCTCCCGGTGCCCAGCTCCCAGCTCCAGGGGGGCCTCACCGGTCAGCTCTGTACAGCAGCACGCCTGCACACAGCGGTCCCCGCCCCGAGAACTGCACCCTGACCAGTGCCGGCGGCTGTCTTGGGCGTGATGCCTGAGGGAGGTGCACCCGGCAGCAACAGCGCAGGAGCCCCTGCACACCATGATGCATGGGCTGGCCCTGGGACACCCCCTGGCAGCCAAGTGCATGGCCAGCACGGCCCTCCAGCTGGCTACTGGAGCCTGGAGCACTAGCGCCGATGTCAGCACGGTACCAGACCCGGCTGTGCTGCCAGCCCCTGCAGCACGGCACGGCACAGCCAAGCACAGGAGGCAGCGGGAGTGCAAGCCAGGTGGGCAGCCCCAGGTTGGACCGTGCTTTGCTGCCTAGGCCGGCGGGTCCTGCTCTCCACGCTGTGCAGGGCGAGGGGGGGTGGCAGTGGTGGGGATAGGAGGGGGGTGTCCGCTCACCGCAGGCACTGCTGGGTCGAAAAGGGGGTGGAGGTGAGCCCGGCCAGGCCGGGCTGGGTGCAGTGTTGGGGCCTGCGCCACGCCTGCACACAAGCTGCCATGCTTCCCTGCAGCCTGGGCTGGCGGGAAGGCAGAGCGGCGGGGGCCTGCAAGCTGCCCTGGGGAGACGGGGCCACGGAGCGAGCGCCCCCGTGCCCTGCGCAGCCCGCCTGCCCGCCCCGTGCAGCTGTGCAGCCCCATGAGACAGACAGACAGACAGACAGACGGGGCTCCGGGCGGCCGCCAGCGGCGAGCACGCGGCTGGCTTTGCGCGTCATGCAGCAGCAGCAGCCTCGAGCACAGAAATACCTTCGTCTTCGTCCCCGTCATTATCGGCTAAGTCCTCGCCCTGTTTCTTAGCGCTGGCTCCTAGGGACCAAACACGAGGAGACAGAACAGGAAAGGAAAACAGAACACAAAACAAGAGAATTCAAAGAGAGCGAGACAGCAGGGACGGGGCCGCCGCCCGCCCGCCGGGCTCCGCACACGGCACCTCTCCGGCTGCCCGGGCTCTGGCCCGCCCGGGCCCCTCGCCTGCAGGGCCTGCACACCTGGGCTGTGGCCTGGGGAAGGGGCAGGAGCCATGGGCTGGGGCCACTCTGGATGCAAGCAGGAGGGCCGTGGAGCCTGCCGCATGCAGGCCTACCCAGGCGTCTGCCCACGTACCCGCCTCCCGTGCGCCCTTGTGGCTGCCTCGCCTTCTGGAGCGCCGCGTGCTGCCCCCGCGCCACAGACGGCACTCAGCCAGTGCTGGGGCAGAGCGCGGCCGGCTGCACGGGTTCGTGTGGTCAGGACCCGAGCATCGCGTTGCATGCCCCCACTTCGGGCCAGAAGTGCCTTCGTTCCCCAGGCACTGGCTGCCCAGGCCCCGACCTCCGGGCTGCAAGCAGGTGGTGCCGCGTCTCTCGGGCACGGAGCACCAGGAGGCCCATGTGCAAGCAGCTGGCACGTGCCCACCCCCCCACGACTGCTGCTGCAGGTGCTGGGCCTGCTCAGTGGGCTGCCTGCCTGCATGCGCGGTGCATGGGTGGGGACAGCAAGTGCCCGAGCTCCCTCGCACCTCGTGCAGCCCAGGGCACACGGCCTACGACCGGAGCCCCTGGGCGTCCTGCGCTGCATCAGCAGGACCTGCTCTCCCCCGCCCCGTGCCGGGCAGTGGGGTCAAAGGGAGCCAGGCACCAACAGGCAGACGGGTTGGATGTCTCCGCCCCAGCTCCCCCTGCCTGACCACAGTCCCTGCTCTGGGCCGAGACCAGATTAATGCTCCCCAAACTGCCCTGGGGCTGCCTCTGCCCCCACAGGCACCTCGCCCAGCACAGGGAGAGGGGGCGGTCAGCCCAGCAGGGCAGGGAGAAGCCTCCCCCCATGCTCCAGCCAGCGCAGGGCCCCTGTGAGACCAGGGACCCCCAGCCAGGCCAGCTCCACAACCTGCCCACCCCACCCTGACACCTGGGCCACAACTCCCTCTGCCTGCCACCCCGTGCCAGCTCAGTCCCTGCCTCGAGCCCTGGCTGCAGACGCCCTCCGCCCCAGCAGCCCCTGCCCTGCAGACGGCAGCCGACGCGGCGGGCTCCAAATGCCGTGCTGGCCCGGGGGCTGCAGTCATTGCTGGTGCCGAGCAGGTTGCAGGGGCCAGGCGCCTGCAGCCAGCAGCTTGCTGGGACCGGCTGCACAGGGCAGGTAGGTGCGTACGGAGAGCCCCGTGTGCTGGTAGCACACGCAAGCATCCTGCGGTGAGCCAGTGCAGAGCACAGGCGCGCCGCTTGGTGACACTGAGGCAGGGGGAGTCCTCGGCTCCGCACGGGGCCCACAGCCCGGAGCAGGGGATGCCGCGGCCCCGCCAGGGGAGCCTGGTGCCAGGGGGGCTCAACTGGCACAGGGGGAAGCTTGGCAGCCCCCACCTTCACACCAAGAGGAGCAAGTCCCAGGCACCCCGTGCAGCAAGGACACGCAGGCTGCCCGGTACCGCGCTACGAGTTGCCCAAGCCAGCGGCCTGCTCCGTGCTTCCCTCCTTGACTCGGGTGAACCCGGGCGCCTGCAGTGCAGAAGGCAGGGCAGGCTCTGGGGGTGGGGGTGAGACCCCAGACTGCAGGTGGATGGGTCCAGGGCCCTGGCCTTCCCCACACACTGGCCTGCATTCACGCCTCGCTAGGAATGCATCGACACCCGCCCGGTTATGTGCGTGGCCTAGAGCTCCTGCAGCCCTGGGACACGTGGGAAGCCCAGCAAGCCCCAGGCCCCTGGCTGCGTGCGGCTGGCCCAGGCACCCCACTGTCCCCGCAAGGGCCGGCACCCCTGAGCACTTGCCCTTCAACTGCGGGAACGGCACATGCAATGGTGGAGGCCAGATCCCCCAAGGAGGCTCCGGAGCAGGGCAGAGCCTGCCTGTCTGGTCACAGCCTGCAGCAAAAGACCCAGCTGTGGGGGGCCAAGGGGGGGGGAGGGAGGCTGCATGCCAAAGCGGGCAGGAGAGGCTGGTGCTGAGGCTGCAGGCAAGGGACAGGGACAGTTTTCCCTCCCCAGTGCTCCTGGGACTCTCAGAGCCAGTAGCATGGGGGCTGCGGTGCTGCCTGCAGACGCAGCCCTGCGTGAGACACAGCCGCTGCCCCAGCACTCGCCTCACCTGTGCCAGGCTTCACCTGCAGCCTCTGCGCCCCCAGGGCAGCGACCCTGGCTGCGAGGCCCAGGCCAAGGGTGGATCAGAACTGGGGGCACGGTCTGGCTCAGCCGGCCCATCCCTCCAGGACCTCGCACGGGCCCAGCCCCGCCAGCACCTTGCTTGCTGCTCCCATATGAAGCGCAGTACAGAATCCCAGAGCCGTGGGGGGGCTGGCAGGGACCCTGTCGGTCGCTAGCGCAGCCTCTGCCACCAGGCCAGGCACACCTATCATCTAACCTCTTCATAACTCTGCGGCCAACCCTGGCACAGCACAGACATTGCACCCAAACCTGCCACAGCACGGCCACAAGGATGCTCGAGCAATTCCAGCAAGAGGCCGTGCAGGCTCCTCCCTCCCCAGCCTGGACCAATCTGACCGGGGGAAATTCTTTTCGGACCCCAAATCTGGCATCGGTCTCAGCCCGAGTGCAGGGGACAGACCCTCTAGGCAGGACCCTGTGGGGTGGGTCCCGGCAGGAGCACTGGCACAGTCCCAGGCCCAGCCTGGGCTGCAGCAGCTCAGCGCCTCTGGGGAAGGCTTCGAAACCCCCTGACAAAGGTAGCAGCAAGAGGGGAAGGAATTCCCTCCTGGTCCCATGTGGCAGCCAGCAAAGCCGGGACGCCTGGGAGATCCCCACAGCAAAGCACAGGCAGCACGATACCTAGATCACCCCTGCCCCGCGCCTGTCCAAGCTCTTTCACGCCCCCAGTGACGGAGAACCTGCAGCTTTCCTGGCGCCTACCCCATGGCCTCCCTGCGCTGTAGTGACGTTTCCCTGAACTCGTGTCAACCTGCTGTGCTGCAGCTGAGAGCCACTGCTTGTGCCGTGCTCCCCGCAGCCAGAGCGGAGGCGCTCTCCCTCCTCCACAGGCATGGCTGCCATGTCCCCCTGCCTGAGCAGGGGTTGCGTCTGTTTCCGATCACAGAACAACGCTCGCAGCACAGCACATCGTGGGCGCGGCAGAGGTCAGCGTCGGGCTGGGGGACCTGGTGCAGGAGCAATATGCCTTTACCAGCCCCCAAGTGTCTCTGTGGGAGGCTTGGGGTCATGTGGCCTGTCGCCTGCCCTCCCGGGCTCAGGCACATGTCCCACGCCTGCATCCTGGCCCTGCCCTGGTGCTAGCCCACCGGGTCTGGACATGCCCAGCAGGGCCTTGCTCACCAACAGCCGTGCACAATCCCCTGGTCTGTTACAGGCAGCGTTGCAGGGGAAGCCAGCCCTGCACCGCCGCTCAGCCCCCCTGCACTGGGTCCCGTGGCACACAGCAGCTCCCCTGGGCAGGGGCATGCCTGGCAGGCAGTGGAGGCTGGCGCAGCAGGAAGAAGGGCTCACAAGGGGCTTGCTCAGGACCAGGAGCTGCTGCCGCCTGAGAGGAGGCTGCCTGCCTGCTTGGGAGGCATGGGAGAGACTCGCTAGTGTGCCGCCCCGGTGCTGGGAGACTGAGGGAAGAGCCAGCCCAGCACCGGGGGGGAAGAGCAAAGCAGCCAACCACGGCACTAGCGGCACCAGGGGGACCTGCCCCACGCCAAGCCCACCTGCATGGGGAGAAGGTGCTGCGACCTGCCTGCCACCCACCAGGTGCCCGAGGGCACGACCCGCCCTCGCACGCGGCAGCTGCACAGGGCCATGCACATCACCCTGCTCACCCCAGCCTTTGGGAAAAGCTGTCCTGTCCCTGCGGCTGTCAGGGGAGCAGCTGTGGCCTGGGCCCAGGGCCTGCACTGCACCGGCCAGTGGCTGCAGGCCGGGCGGCTGGGACAAGGACGGCTCCAGGAGCTTCCGGGACTCTCCCTGCACCGTGGTGGGAACAACCCCTCGGCACGGGACCCAGACGGTCCTAGCCCTGCCGCGGATGCAGGCTCTGGGCAGGCTGGCGGGCTGCAGAGCACAGGCGGTGTGTGACCAGGCTGGGTCACACGAGCCCGGAGCCTGGCTGGGCCCAGGGGCAGACAGCCTGGGTGCCGGGGCAGGCAGGGCCGGCACCCGCGTGTAGGCGCAGGGGGGCGGGCTCCAGCACTGCCGGCAGGACCCAGGCGCTATGTTGGGGACCCCCAGGCACAGGCACGCCCGGGCGGGCCCAGCCCCACGGCACCCGGGGCAAGCAGGCTGCACAGATGTCGAGGCCCCTCGGTTCACCCCGTTCCCGTCCCCGGGCCCCGGCTCCTGTCCCTGCGAGCGGCGGTTGGAGACGGCCTGGGAACGCACCTGGCCCCGCCGTGGCGGCAGAGCCGACCCCGCCCTGGCGAGGGAGCGTCACGCAGCCGGGACGGCCAGGAGGCCCCTCGGAGC
>NW_017728916.1:6496380-6507428 GCF_001723895.1 Crocodylus porosus
GGGCCCCTGTCTCCCTCTCTCTCTCTCCTCTCTGGGCCGGCTTGCTACCTACCTCCTTTCCTACATATTTTCTTGTTGGGCTTTCGGGCGCATTCCTTGGAAATCCGCTTTACTGTAAAATGAATAAAAGACTACAAAATAACAGAGGCTCCACAGGCCACAGCGGGCATGCACGTACGCACGACCGCGCCCCGGGCGACCAAGGGGCGGGGCAGGGCGGGGCGGGGGCGCCGGCCGCAGGAGGAACACTCAGCCCTGCGCTGGGTGGGATGGCGCCAGGCGGCACGGCCCGCCGGACCCCCAGCTCCCCTGTAGTGAGGCGGTAGCGGCCCGGAGAGGGGCGGCCTCCTCGTCTGCTACTTACTGTCCTGGCTGGAGCCCTGCTGCAGGAGAGAAGGTTAGAGAGGAGGCGCCCGGCTCGCCCGCCCCGCCTCACCACAAAGGGGCTGGTCCCGGTGCCCCCGCCCCTGCCCACCCTGCCCAGCGCCAGTCAGCACGGTGCCCCGGGTGCCCTGCCCTGCGCTGCGCTGGGGTCCACGGCTGGAGCGAGCAGCTGGTCCCGGTGCCCCCGCCCCTGCCCACCCTGCCCAGCGCCAGTCAGCACGGTGCCCCGGGTGCCCTGCCCTGCGCTGCGCTGGGGTCCCCGGCTGGAGCGAGCAGCCAGCCCCGCTCCCTGGGCCCCATCCCAGCAGAGCCAGCGAGTGAGCGGGAGTGTTCCTCCACACCGGTGGCAGCCCGCCCCGGGCCGGCGCACGCGGCCAGGCCACCTGCGGCAGCGCCAGATCTGTGGTCAGAGCCCGGTCCAGGCTGAGCAAGACGAGAGAGGAGCCGTGAGGAAGCCATGGCGGGCGGGGGAGGCAGGGGCAGGGAGAGCACGAGACAGGGGCGGCAGCGGGGGCAAGCGGCGTGGGCAGAGGAAGCGCGCGCGTCCACACACAGACCATGCTGCAGGTGCCACGGCGGCCGCATGCAGCAGACCCACGTCCCGGGACCCGGCCACCGGCACTCACCGTCCTCAGTGGGGATGTAGATGTTGAGGTACAGGCAGTCCTCATTGGGGTCCTGGATGTAGGTGGCCACGATGTCCAGGTTGGAGGTGAACCAGATGGGCAGCATGATCTCGGGCACGGCGCTGTGGATGTTCTGGGGGCAGACGGGCGAGAAGTGCGTGGCGTTGCGGATGCCTGACCAGGATGCAGGCGGCTCGGGGGGCATGAACCGCTTGTCGCCGACGGGCGGCGCCGCGTAGGGCACGCCCAGGTACTGGTCCACAGGCCCCAGGATCTCGCTGGGCAGCGGCACCCGCACGCCGCGTAGCTTCCCGTAGCGCGTGTTGACGGTGGGAGAGTAGGCCTGCCCCTCCAGGCGCGCCACGACCACGGCCAGGCTCAGCACGCCCAGCACGAGGCGCAGGCCCCGGCCCGCCGCCAGCTCAGGCGCGGGAAGTCCGGGGGACGCGGCGGGGCCTTGGCGCGGAGCCAGCCACATCGTCTGTGCGGAGCAGCACCACACGCGACAGGAAGCCTGCGTCCACGGCTCAGCGAGTCCCCATTGCGGCCAGGTGCGGGGCAGCACCACCCGCCCGCGCCGCTGGGGGGACGAGGGGGGGCTGTGCAGGCGGGCACTTCCCACGAGGGTAGCAGGACGGCTGCAGTGATCTGGGGGCAGCCGGCTGCCTCTTCAGACCCACGGGGCCGCCGGCTGCTGAGCACCTTCGGGAAGAGCTGCACAGCTGGGATCCACGGCTCTGTGGAGAGAAGGGGACAATCAGCAGCCACGGTGAGCACCAGCGGCCCCTGCCCAGGGATGTCCGCCACACAGGCCTGCACCAGCCCGTGCCCGGCGAGTGGCTGGGGAACGCCTAACTATCCCAATGGTCTCCTGCTCTGCTCCAGCCCCCAGCCTGGCTGGGCACCAGGGGTGTGGGGGTGCTAGGCCACAGCAAGGCATGCAACAGGACCAGGCCCTGCACCTCCACGTGCCGTGGACAGGAGGGGGCGGCGCCCAGCGCCCAGGGTGGCAGATGCAAGGGGCTGTGAACGCAGAGCAGCACGACCAGCATCCTGCACCCCAGGGCTGGGCAGGGACTGCACACCCGAATGTGCATGGGATGACCCGTGGGCAGGGGACTGCAGAAGCACACAGAGAGGCACGTGCAGACAGACACATGGGCAGGTGGTGCCAACAGAAGGGATGCGGCAGCCTCACACGTGGGGATGAAGACGAGCCCTGGGGAGCCCCCACTGGGCCCGCCAAGGACAGGAGAGGTGGCACTCAGCTCGGGCTCTAGCCTGATATGCTGGGCACCTAGTGCCATGACCCTGCCTGCCTTGGACGTGGCACGCTGTGTCCAGCTGCCCCATGCTCTCCCCCGTGACCTGCAGCCAGCGTGGGGTGCAGGTGGAGACCCCCACCCCACCCTGCCCCAGTGTGGCCAGGCCGTGCCCCGCTCAGGCCTGTGCTCCGCACAGACTGACCTCTCCCGTGCCTGGCGCGCTGCGTGGGGGCGTGGGAAACACAGGTGGCTGTTGGGGCTGGGGCGCGGCACCTGCCCTGCCACGGCCATCCCCAGCCGCACCAGGCCGCCCTGCATCCAGGGCTGGCTCAGGCCCCACACTCCCCCAGCACTTCTCTGCCTGCTGCTCAGCCCCTCGGCTGCTGCCTGCCGGAGCTGCCCCCACAGGCGGGCGCTGCGCCCGGGGCGGCAGGACAGCTGCAGTGGGGAGCGTGGGGCAGCGCCGGTGCCAGCGGGGCTGGCGTGTGGCCAGCGCCACAGCAGGGAAGCAAGGAGCCCACGTGTCCCCGGCCACCCACGCTGGCCTGCAGAGAGCCACCCACGCGGGTGAGGCGTGGGCCCAGGTGTGTGTCACCAAGCTGTCATCCTGCGCCCGGGAGGCCAGGCAGGAGGCGCTGGGATTTGCAGCTCCGCCGTCCCCTCCCCCTGCTCCATGCCGCTTGCTCTGCTCTGCCGCTGCCTCCGGTCCTTATGTAACGGCCCCCTCCCCCTCGGCTCCTCCACTGCTGCTGCAGGGACGTGGGCACAAGGGGGTCCAGGCCAGGCTGCCTGCACCACGGCCCCGCCCAGACTGGCCGTCCCCAGCTCAGAGGGGGGTGACGGCTTGGCTCTACCGCCACGCACTGGGCACCGGCAGGAGGCCCCAGGCTGGCCAGAGCATCCCACATGGCTGCACGTCGGCTGGTCCCCAGCGCAAGCCCAGGCAGTGCAACGGGCCTGGACGTGCTGGCACGCAAGTGCCTTGAGAGCACCCAGGAACACAGCCGCAGCCCCACAGCGGGACCATGCCGGACCCTGGCAGGCCCGGGGCTGCCGCACTGGGTGACGCCAAAGACATGCACCCCCCACCCTGCCCCCACCGCACTGCAGGGACCACCAGGCCCGTCCTGGCACACGAGCCTCCCGCACAGCTGCAGCCCCAGGAGGGCAGACCCGGGGGCGGCAGGGCTGCAGCGAGCCTCTGAGCCCCGCTTTGCCAGCCACGTTCCCCAGGACCCACCTGTGCCCCCAGCAGGCCCTGCCCTGCCCTCTGACTGCACAGAGCCCACTCCCCCAGGACAGGAGGGCCATCCCAGCGTGGCTCGGCTCTGTCCCCATATCTGGCGCCACTGCTCAGACGGCCTGGGCTGCACCCAAACAAGGCCTGCAGGGAGCGCGGTCGCTCTTCATGTCCATGGGCTGCTCAAACTCACTGGCCGTGGGTGCTGCCAACTGCACTCGCCAAGGGAGCCTCACAAGCAGCCCCCAAGCAGGCTCTGGGGTACGGGGTCTGTGACTGCACCTGCTCCCCGAACACCAAAGGAGCCCAAGGCCCCGGCTGGGCTCCCTTCACTGGCACCAGTCTTGTGGCAAAGCCCTCAACACCACTGAGCCAACAGCAAATGAGAGCCAGCTCGTTAGTGCGCACTTCACGTGCAGGGGAGCCCGGAGCAGCCATAAGCTCAGCTCCCCCGGGCAGCACAGCCACCGTCAGCATGAGCTGCCCAGCCCTTCCCGCCCCCCGAGCCGCGGCTGTCAGGACTCCTGGCCAGGGCTTGGGACAGCTTTAGCCACCATGGAAATCCCAGGCGGCCACGGAGGAGCAGAGGCATCGTCAGTGCCAGGATGAGGCACCGCACGAGGATGCCGAGATGGACGTCTGAAGCCTGAACCCCTGGAGCGAGGGGTAGATGCGAGGCTCCGTGACCCCGTGTGCCAGCACCAGCCGCCGGTTGGATGGCGCCGACTGCTGCAGCCGTGCTCGTTGTTTCTCCATCTGCTGCATCGCTCCAGGGCATCTGGCGCTCTCGGGGGCCCTGACTGCGTCCCGCCACCTTGGGACCAGCAGCCTGCGATGGCCGGGACTGGGCGCTCGGCTCCAACCGTCAGCGCAGCCGTGACGCGCCTCCCCCACGGGGCTGGTGCCTGCCCTGCCTCTGCTCAGGCTCCACCGCGGGCCAGCTCGTGCGCAGATGGCGCGGCTCCACCCTTCCAACAAGCATGCCGTCCCGCTGCCCGTGAGAAGCCTGGCACCACCCGTGGGGGCTCTGCTTGCAATGAGCACGCTGCAGGCGGATCTGCGGCTGAGCGGGGTCCTGCTATGGCTCTGCAGGCGAGTCCCAGCCCCGTTGCAGACATGGGGTACCTCGCCCACGCTGTCGCAGGAAAAGATGACTGCTGTCTCCCTGGAGAACCAGCAGAGCTGAGGCCAGGAGCTGCCCTCAGTGAAGATGGCCGCCATTCCCCTACTGCCTGCCTTCAGGAAGGAAGGCCAACACTTCCTGTCGCCAGGAACTGAAGCCGGGCTGCCCTCCAGAAACATGGCTGTGCTTGGCCGCACAGGCACCGGATGCATCCACACCAGTCCTGGCGAACGAGCCCTGGGCAGCTGCCAACGGCTCTGTCTGCACCGCGTAACCGGGACCCTCTCGACTCCATGCTGCAGCCCCCTGCCCCAAGGACAGGCCCTCCTGCCCGCAGTCCGGGGAAAGGATGTAGCAGCTCTACAACTGCAGTAGCAGACCCAGCGCCAGCCTGGGACCCGTGCCCTGCCCAAAGCAGCCAGCTGCCTTGCTGGGCAAGGAGCCGTCCACTCCTCTGCCAGACACTCTGTGCTTCAGCCACGGGGGCAGCTCCTCAGGTGACAGCGGCTCTGGTGCCAGCAGCAGCAAGATGCCACATGTCTACTGGCCCTTCACTGCCACCAGGCTGGCCCCGGGCCCAGCTGGGACCACAACGTGGCTGGAAGCAGGGCGAGCCCAGCGCAGGTGTCATGGGTGCAGGAAGCTTCTGAACCGCCTGCAGGCCTGGTCCCTCTGTCAGAAGCACCCCTAGGAGGGTCCCCTGCCCATGCCAAACACAGCACCACCCATGGGGACCTGCCAGCCCCAGCCAGCGAGGAGATACCACCTGACCTGGTCTGCAGCCACACAGCACACCCGGGCCAGAGCCCCCGCTAGCACAGGGCCCAGCAGCACATCCCCCAGGCACATGCAAAACCCGCCTCCCCCAGCTACTGCAGCTCCAGATCAGTCTCATGGTCCCAGCACTGATGGTCCAGGATGGAGACCGCTCAGACACAGCAGGAAGAGGGAACACAGCATTTCCCCAGGGACAAGGGGCTTCTGAGCCTCCCCTTGCCCTGGCATGGGCATGAGGCACGTCTTTGTATCTGCATATGGCCACATGCTGCCCACGCTTCCCCATGGGGGCAGCTCTCAGAACAGCCGGGAATGGACGGACGGGTGATCTTGCCCCACCCCGAGCCTGGCTCCCAGCCCGGCCCCACCTGCCCCAGCATAATGCAACGTGGGAAGACCAAAGCACGGGTGCTCCTGCCCCAGGGGCTGCACCGATGGTGCATGCAGGGGTGCTTCCTGCAGGCCAAGCTGCCCTGAGTCTCCCCTGCGAACCGTCTTCCCAGGTCTCTGGGGAGGCCAGCCTGGGGTGTGGGCCCTGCAGCCTCCCCCTGCCTGCAGAGGCTCAGAGGATCTCAGCTTGCCAAGGGACCCCTTGATGCCTCGGCATGCCCCAGCCTCCTGGCCTCTGCCATCAGGCAGGACAGTCGCTCCCACCCTGAGGCCAGGGCTGGAGCTGGGGCCGGGACCAGACATGGCTGAGGCTCTTGTGACCCCAGGACCCCAGCCAGGGCACTGAGCCCACCACAACTAGTACCAGCCTGCACTGCCAGGGAGCAGAGATGCGGCGTGTGGAAGCAAACCCTCCCAGGAGCACCATGCACTAGGGCCAGGCTGGCGCTCTGACCCAGGCCACGCAGCCCCTAGGATCAGCCGAGAGCAGGCACTTCCCTGCAGCCACCCGCAAGAGGGTGAGGCGGGGACCCAGCCCGGCATGCGGCCAGCCCTGGGCCCTCCACGCCACAGCAAGCCTCCAGCAGAGGCCCTGCCTGTGCGCTCCCGGGGCAAGCCCAGCCGGCCGGCGCTCCGCTGCACAGGTGGGAGCTGTCCCTTCAGCACTGCCAGGGAGCGCAGCCCCAGTGCCCGGGCAGGGAGGTGCTGCCCCCACGTCCGTCTGCCACGGCAGAGGCCCCGTGCCAGGGCACTCGCCTCTTGCAGGCAGCTCCCAGGCCCCTGCTGCCCACAGCACCACGGGGCAGAGCTCCAGGGCACGCATGCCCGGCCTGCCGGGCATGCTCTGGGCTCCTCGGCCAGCTGCGGAGAGGTGGAGGGGGATGGTTCCCTCTCTGCACTGTGCCGGGTGCTGCCAGGGCAGCCTTTTCCTCCCTGGGTCTACACCCAGGCTGGTTGGGGCAAGAGCAAAGGCAGCAACACAGGGTTGGAGGCAGAGCCTGGAAACTCCCCAAACCCTGGCACACCACGGCCCATGCCCTGCACAGCAGACGCCCACACCCCCACCAGCATGCCACATCTGTCCACACTGCAAAGATGCCTGCTCATGCCCATACCCAAATCTTGCACAAACCCTGGCACACTGCATGCCCACCCATACCCCAGCATACCACATGCCTGCCTATGCCCCGATACACCACATGCCCATGCCCCAGCACACTGCATGTCTGCCCATGCCCCGTACACCAGATGGCTGTCCACTCCAGCCACCGCACCTGCCTCCACAACACCAAGCACCGGAGGTCCGGACTCACGGGCAAGCCCGCAGGCATCGCAGAGCACAACACGTACGTGGGGCCAGACTGCTGTAAGGGTGCCATGCTCAGATATGGTACTAACCGGCTGCACATGTGAAGCTGGCACATGCCCAGCTTCTGTAACAGCAGTGTGCACAGAGCACGCTCGTGTGACGACCACCTCCCCTCCTGTGGCACCTATCCTTGCCCACAATCAGGGGCTCCCTTGCTTCATCAGGCCAGTCAGATCCCTGCCACTGCCACGAGCCAAGCACGGACCCAAAGGACAGCTTGCACGGGCAGTGCTTGGGCTTTGCAGGCCACAGCTGCCCAGGCAGTGCCCTTGCTCTCCTTCCCCCATCTCAGCAGAGGGGCAGGGCAGGTGGGGGGCACCTTGGTCACCTGCTCTGGGGTCGTCACCCGAGGTGCTTGGCAGCTCAGTGCGTCTGGGCTCCCTGAGCAGGCTGCCCTGATGCTGCAGAAGGGGAGCTCTGGCTAGTCCTAAACATAGGAGCCCTCCTGGGGGGTCACACACTAAAGGTCAGAGGGCATCCTGTGCCCAGCAGGCTTGTGCTGGTCCAGCAGTGGGCACCCATCCAGCACCACAGACCCCAGCCCAACGACCAGGCCCCTCCAGAGTTTCCAGGCCTGGACCCTCCGACAGCAGCACCCTGGCTCACCCCTCCGAGCTGCAGCCCCCGGCTGAGAGCGGGAGTTCACGCTCTGCAGCTCCTGACCCTGTACCAGGCCCCCACGGGGCCCATGAGTTGTCTGGCCTCATGCTTCCCAGTGTCAGACCTGGGACAGGCTGTGCCCAGCGCATGGCCCTGGGGTCCCTCCTGTTGTGCTCACGTGGGCACATGCCCCACCTGCCACAGCCCGCTCGACCTGGGGCTAGGGCCAGGGGGCAGCCCCGGAGATGGCGGCCGCGCGAGGAGAGCATAGGCCTGCTCTCGCTGCGTGGTGGAACCGGGAAGGCCGCCCCCAACCCCAGGACAACAGGGGACGAGGGTGCTGATGGGAAGCCCTGGCTCTGGGCAGCAAGGGGACTGTTACACCTGGCCGCAGCACAGGCGGAGCCTGCCTGCTTCCCCCTGCGCGGCAGGGCCAGGAGCATGGGCCCCGCTCCCAGCTCTGAGGGCCAGGGTGCCACAGAGGGCTCGCGTTGGCAGGGCTCAGTGCGCGCCAGCCGGCTGGCAGCTGCACATTCAGCCCAGGCCCAGGGCTGCGAGGAGAGCGTGCGACAGGCAGAGCCTGCCAGGGGCCTCGGGGAGTCAGCACCGCAGCCCAGTGCCCACCACCCCGCACGCGGCAAGCCCTCGCACAGACGAGTCCTGCAGCAGCCGGCGCGGGGCTGCGGTGACGTCAGCGGCGCGAGCAGCAGGACATGCGGGGCAGGCCCTGCCAGCCGCCGCTCAGCTGCAAATTGCATTTCACACGCGTGTGCCCTTGAGCGAGACGCAGGTGGCGGGGGAGTCTCCCTGCCGTCTCTCCCCTCCTCCCCCTCCCCTCTGCCTCTGCCTGGGGAGGGGCTCGCCTCACCGCCCCGCCTGGGGCCTCCTGCCCAGGCCCAGCACTCCCACCTCCCTGGGAGACAAGCCCAGCGCCCCGCCCCGCTCAGTCCTCAGGCACAGGGGCAGCCCGTGCTTCAGCAAGCCGGAGCTGCTCCGTACTTGCAGGCAGGCAACTGTGCCCCGAGCTCCAGCACCCGGCCCAGGTGCCGGGCAGGCTGCCTCGTGTACCCAGCACAGCTCAGTAGCCAGGCCCAGGCCACAGCAGACTCTGCTGACTGCGGTCATGCTGCCAGCCGGGTCTGCCAGGCCCGCGGCTCTACCTCTGGCCCCTGTGCGAGCACCGAGTCGCATGCCAGGCCCTGCCAGGGCAGTCAGGTTCACGCGGCTGGGAGGAGCTCTGGCCACCTTCCGCCATGGCTCACTCAGGGACGGGGCCGTCTCTAGCAGGAGCAGCCCTTGGCCCAGCCCCAAGCCCCCCATACAGGCCTGCCCTGCCCCACACGCTGCACGGCAGGGGACATGTGTGCAAGACAGGCCAGGGTCACGGGACAGACGGTGCCCTCACAACGGTCCCGTGCCCAGAGCCAAGCAGGAGATGGGCAGCAGTGACCCCAGTGCTGCTCCAGGGAGGGCAGCTCTGCGCCGCAGCATGTGGTGCCCAGCTGGGGGACGTCGGCCTGCACCCAGGACCCTGCCCCTCTCACCTAGGCAGACCCGTGGGCTACTGCCTAGGTGCCACGCTCCCAACAAGGCCTAGAAGATGCTGCCCACCACAGCCCACGAGCAAGAGCAGCCTCCAGAAATGGGGGCCACAGCTAGGGAACGTGACACATCACAGCAAGCAGACAGGGCTCGGATTGCCTGGGGCGCGCGGCCAAGACACTGTACACCAGGGACCGCACAACTGGACCAGTCTGGATGGCATGGGGACGGGGCGGCCCACGCAGGAGACCGAGTCTCCACCACCCGCATAAGAGTAGGGCACCTCCGTGGACCCCTGCACCCCAGAGCCCCAAGCATCAGCGTGGGTTGATGGCCACGTTGGTCTCTGTGGCTCTGCGATGCTGACGTCACTCTCCTGGGTGACCCTGGAGCCAGGTGCACCTGGGAGCTGGCACTCAGGGGCCCCCGCAACACGGTCCATCGCCCTCCTGCCCGCTTGTGGGTGGAGATGGCCCAGGGCTCTCACCCCCCCGGACACATCGGGTCACTGCACACGCCTGCCGCCGCACCACAGGGGACGGCCACCCCACAAGCGCTCTGGAATCCGGTGCCAGCCACACGCCCCAGCCGTGCACGTAGCCATGGCAACTGCACATGCGAGAGGCCAGCGGTAGGTCCGCACGTGCAGCTCGAGCTGGCGCATGGTGGCACTCGGGGGTGATGTCCACAGGCCAGAGCGCGGTTGCGGTTGCATGAGCGGTGCTCTGGCCACGGGGCTGGGGGATGAGGCTGCAGAGACCTTGACCCGTTCTGGGAGGATAGGCCCATGCTTCCTGCCTCGTTGCCTCCCCAAGCAGCTCCCGCCATGGCGCAGCTGGGAAAGCCTCCAGCCTCCCTTGGCTGCTCCTCGACCCCGGGACAGCTGAAGCACAGCCATGCATGGGCACATCGCAGACCGGCGTGCCCTTGCAGCCGGGCACAGGTGTCCTATGCTGCCTGCCGGGTCCCGTGGCAGCCCTGGCCACAGAGCAAAGACCTGGGGAGAAGGAGCAGCTGCAGCCGAGAGGCCCAGCCCGGGCAGAGGAAGTGCCCCAGGCCCCGGCGGGGTGCAGACGCCCAGGCCACAGAGCCTACCTGCTGGAGGATAGCGGGCCTGCTGTGGCCAGCACCTCGCTAAACATCTCCTGCTGTCCTGCCAACGCAGGTGCCTCCTCCCGCCGGGCCTAGCACGGCCCAAGCCTGGAACCGCTCCTCTCGCTCCCACTGGCACCACCAAGCACCAGCGGCTGGGACCACCCTGCACACGCCGGCCATGCCTTGCAGCCACGCAACCACGCCAGACCCACGGTGCTAGGACACGACACAGCTCCTCACGCTCCCCTGGCCACCCGAACCGCAGGCCAGACCCGCGCCGCACGCAGGGAAAGACTCCCAGCCCCGTGCAGGCCTGTCCAGCCGCATGGCGCTCTCCGTGCCTCGCCCTGCTCTGACGCGGCACCGTGGCGGCGCCTGGGACCACGCGGCCTCCACCGCGCCAGGCTGGGCCCTGTGCCCGGGCGCCCCGTGCCAGGCGGGGCAGAGGAGCATCCCCTGCTCGGAACAGAGGCCTCCGTGGCCGCAGCCAGGCCGCGGCGCAGCGCAACGTCCGTCACCGCCAAACCGAGCGGTGCCCCTGCCCTCCCTGGAGAAGCTGCCCACGTCTCGGTGCCACGGCTGGGTCCCACGCAGGCGCTTGCCAGAGCCCCGGCTGCCGCGACCACGCCGACCTGGC
>NW_017728916.1:6507782-6538978 GCF_001723895.1 Crocodylus porosus
GCGGCCGCGCCGACAGCGGAGCAGGGGCCGCGCCGGGGCGGCAGTGACGAAGGGGCCCTGGCTCAGGACACGACGGCTGCAAAGTAAGCTCTGTATTTGTCGAGACGTCTGCAGTACAGGCTCCATCCGGTATAAATAAAGTACAAAATTTTACAATGTCTTGGTCATCGCTTTACCAAAAATACTAAAAACTCAGTAAAAACTGAAGCCAGGTGGGAGGGAGGCTTGGCCAGGTGCGGCCCGGGCGCCACAGCGCGCTGCAGCACGAACTTCCGCCCTACGCGCAGCGCCGGCCCGAGGGGCACGGGCAGCGCAAGCGCCGGCAGGTGGTCCTGGGCACGGCCTGCCCCCACGGGGCTCCTCCCCCAGGGCTGTGGCTCAGTAGCGTCCGAAGGGGTTGTTGCTCTGCTGGGGCTGCGTATCTGTGGATCAGACGGTCAGAGGGTCACGTAGGTCCTGGCCTGGGAGGGCAAGGGGCCTGGGTTTCTGCGGCCCAGCGCCCAAGTCAGCACAGTGGCTCCAGGCACAGAAGACAGCTGTGTGGATGGGGGCTGTACCCGTGAGCCTTGTGCCCCTGGGCACCACTGCCAGGAAGCCTGCAGGCCAGCACGGCCGCAGTCCCCAGACACGTGCTTGGACTCCCAAATCTGAGACTTGGGGCTGCCCTATGGAGCCCAGCATGCGTGGCTCAGGGGCACCAAGCTGCTGTGGGGGTTGCCCCGGTGCCCTCCTGGCTGCCTTAGAGCCCCCCTCAAACCAAGGGGGTCAGGTCTGGGGCAGACCCACCTCTGGGATAGGCTGGCTGGGAAGGGCCGGAACCCAAGAGTGCACAGCCGACCTGCTGGGGCCTGAACTGTGTGTGGCGGGCGAGCCAGGCAGCGCGGTGAGTGGAGCAGGGCAGCCTCCACCCCACTCAGCAGCTGCAGCCAAGTGCTCCATCCACCCCTGCCATGGCCCAGGCCAGAGAGTAGGGCCAGAAGCAGCAGGCCCACGACCAGGCGCCTGCATGCCCTGCCTGTTCTTGCTGTCTGGGCCCTGTCCCACCCTCGAGAGTGGCATTTGCTGGCTGCACGGTATTGAGCTGGAGTTGCCATCTGCCTGGCTGCTTGCATAGAGATGTGCTGATGGGGAAGAGGGTTCCGGCAGGCTGGGCCCCACTGAAGGGGGAGCCTGCCTGGGGTGAGGGCAGCGCGCTCTGGCTTGTGCACGGCCTCCGTGTAGGATGTGGCTCACGCCAAGCAGGTGCACTGCTGTTCTCATGAGATCAAATCACTGGTGCTGCATGCACCTAGACAAGTGAGGAGCTTGGGGGCTGCCCTGCACCTGCAGGGCTCAGCCACCTGAGGGGTAGTGCCAGCAAGGAGGTCTCACGCTGGGCAGGCCACAGACAGGAGGCCCCATGAATGCACTAGCTGGCAGAAGCTGCAGGAAAACCCATGCCCAGCAGAAGCCAACAACCGCCAAGGCAGCCACACCCACTTAGTGAGATCCCAAGGGAGGCAGCTCTGACCCCTCTGGGAGAGCTGCCCTGCACAGACAGCCCAGGCCCTGTCTGCAGCAGCCTTGCCTCCATAAATACCTGCGGCACCAGACAGACCTGGGAGCCAGCCTGCGCTTGTGATCCCCATGCATGCACCACTTCCAGGAACAGGGCACTAGGCGGGGGCAGGGACAAGGGCAGAGGAGGGGCCTGGGAAGCTAAATCTTACTGGAGAGCTGCTGCTGAAGCTGTCGGACCAGTGCAGCCGTCTGCTGCTGTTGCTGCGTCTGCTGGAGGCCTTGGCGCTGGAACTAGAGAGAGAAGGGTGAGTCATGCAGGGCCAGGGGTCTTGCCTGGGCACAGCGGGCAGGAGGAGGTCATGGGGGGCACATGCCAGCACTTACAATGGGCTGCTGAGGAGGTAGTGGCTGCATCCCCAGCCCCGGGGGCTGGCCCTGCGCCTGCGGCTGAGCCACTGAGGGCACCTGTGGCTGCGGCTGTGGCTGCGGTTGCTGCTGCGGTTGCTGCTGTGGCTGCTGCTGCGGCTGCTGCGGCTGCTGCTGCTGCTGCTGCAAAGACAGAAGCCCAGGGACTGTCAGGGCACCCAACAGGACAGCGGACTTGGCGGAGGACCTGCCACCACCTGCGGTGGGGGGCCGCCCGTGGCCTCTCAAGCCCACCTGACGCTTGCCGAGTCCCAGGGAGGCCGCAGCAGGGCCAACACAGCTGACATGAGCTCCATGAAACACAAGGCCTCTGAGACAGAAGTGACCAGAACCCATGTGAGCGGGTGGGTGAGGGCAGCTAGTAAGGCCAGAGGAGGAAGCCCGGGCACTGGCTAATCTCAGGGAACCCCGAGCCATTACTGGGGGTGGTTGGGCATCTCCAGCAGAAACAGGGCTGGGGCTGCCATGGTGCAGGGTATGGAAAGTCCTCTCTGGAAAGCTGCGGGCATTTGGTTGCCTCCAGCAAGGAAAGGGGACTTGACTCAGAGCAACGTGAAGCACTGTCAGGACATTTAGGAGGATGGAGAGTCTGCGCAATGGCTGCAGGGGATGCTACTGAGTTTCCCAGATGCACCAGCAGAGATGGGGTGCAAGCAGCAGGGAGGGAGGAAAGCTCTTTGGGCGGAAGGGCCTGGCTGGCACAAGAAGAGCCAGGGACACCCAGAACAGCAAGGCTTTCGAACTGCCAGAGTCGGCTGCCGTCTGGGCTCAGCGGCCTTCAGGCCCTGCCCGTCTTGTCCTATGCTCATTATATAGCCCAGACTGCCTGCCCTGTCCATCACCTTGACCCCAGCTGCAGAGCTATTCTGCCTCTGTGCTGCCACTGGCCCCACAGCCAGAGTCCAGCGGGCCTACTGAGAGCATTGGTGGGGAGAATTCTGGACCCACTTAAGCACAAGGACAAAACCCCCAAGTGAGTTCAGAGGCGTCCACGACCTGCATTCCTTCATGGCAAATGGAGACCACGACTCACTGGAGCTCAACAGCTCAGAAAGTCTATTCTTTCACTTAATGCTCCCCTGCAATTTTCCATGGGCTTCTCTTCAAGAAGCAGTTGTGTTAATGCCAACGTCTCTGTGCCATCTGGGCCATGCATCTATTATTCATGTGTGTCCTGTAAAATCCGGAGGAGAGCGACTCTCCACTACCGCACCTGGTGAGCTCCTGTGGACCCAGAACTACATTGGATGGCTTCCCGAGGATGAATACAGCACTGGCTGCTCTACAGCTCACACAAGAGACCATTGAGGGGAGCAAATGCACAGGCTGGATGGCAGAGGGCACATTAACCACCAGCTCTCTTGGCTGAGGACAGCTGCCAAAGGCAATGCTGAAAGCTGTGCCAAAGCCTCCTCTGGACACTTCACGCTGAACACCACCAAGGGCTTGTCTATGCTTGCAGCAGGGACATACCTGTCAGGCAGGGTTCTGCTAATAGCCATGGTGGGACTGATCTGTGAGCCAGGCCTGCCAGCATCGAGAGCTCAGTGGCACCAGGAAGGCAGGGGTGGAGGGACCTTCCTACCTGCCTGCCCCTGTCTTCTGTATAACTGGGGGTCGCCACTGACCAAGCAGGGCTCCAGCAGGGAACAGAGAGGGGAGACTTGCACTCAGAAGATCATGCCGGAGTGCTGGAGCTGTCCCTAGCAGGTGCTGCAAGGCACTGGGGATGTGCAGCCTACCCTTTCCCCTGCCCCACATCTGGCTTCCCAGTGATGAGGAAAGGCAGGACGGTGCAGCGGACCCCACTCACCCGCAGCATCTGCTGCTGCTGCTGCTGCCTCAGGTACTGCTGCTGCTGCTGCTGCTGCTGCTGGTCAGGGAGCATCTGGCTGGGCCGGATCCCGGTGGGGACCCCCTGTGTGCTCATGTGGTTCATGCCGCCTATCATGGGTGCCTGCTGCAGTGACTGGTGTGGAAACCTAGGGAGTGAGGGGCTGGGATCAGAGACTGCCCCTGGAAGGAGCTCCAGCCTGGGCCCAGCTTTGTGCTCCAGGGAACCCCAGGCACCAGGACCAGCCACGCTATGCTGCTCAGCTGGGAGCACCTGAGGCAGGCTGCTCTGGGTTCCTGTACCAGCCTAGCCCAGGTCCCTGCCCCACCCCTCAGGACCAATCCCAGCTGCATCCATTGGCCCAGTGGGGAATGGAGGGGCACTGCCCGTCTCCCCCAGGGGCTTCTGGCAGGAACCAGCCCCTAGCCCCACCCCAGGGACAATCTGCCAGACAGGTCCAAAACCACGATGGTTCCCTGTTCATTTTGCCCCTCGTCCCTAGGCTTACGCCCATCTCTCGCCTTGCATTATGACCTCTGGAAGTCCCTTCCAGCACTGCTTTGCTATGATTCTAGGCATCACAACCCCTTCCATGGGAGACTGACAAGGAGCTGGTCAAGGACCTCAGCTCAAGGGCACCAGTCCCAGCCCTGCAGCCCCACAGCATTGGGTTTGGAAGCAGGCTTCCCACAGCCCCTCTCTGCAAGGGCTGCTGGGCAGATGATGGGAAGCTCCCTGAGGACCCTGACAACACCTGGGGTGGCAGGCTGGGGGTACCTCTGTGCGCTGCTCAGGGTGTGCCCATAGCCAGGGGCCTGCTGGTGCACGTAGCCACTTGGCCTCTGCTGCATCTGGCGAATGGGGTCCACGAGGGCTGGGGTCGAGCCAGGGTGTGAGTTCTGGTAGGGTGGGTTGGAGTAGGCAGGCGGCACCATGGTGCCGGACTGTGAGGGGTGCTGCTGGAGGCCGATGTGTGAGACATAGGGTGTGTACCCCTATGGGGAGAGCAAGTCCTGTTAGGAAGGGGGCAGCAGCCTCTGCCATACCACCCTGGGGCACGAGGCCACCACGCTTGGGGCTGGGCTCTCATGGGGACACCACCCTCCTGCCCGGGAGCTCACACCACATGGACACAGGGCCCCAGGGGATGCCAGCTCTGGGCTGGGCAGCGAGAACTTGTGCCCTGCCCACAGTACAGGTTGTAGCCTCCCCGAGAGGCACCATGCTCACCTGGGAGGGCTGGAGGGCTCCATAGGATGGGGTGGGGGCCATCGGGCGCACCTGTGGCTGCCCCAGGATCCCTTGGCCCTGCTGGAAATGCAGGAGATGCTCTGCTCAGGAGGCTGGGACCGGGGTGTATCCACCAGGGGCTTCTCCTGGCAGCCCCCAGACAGGGCCCAGTGCTGAGCTCGGACCAGCTTCTGGGCTGGCCCCAGAATTACAAGGCCAAGCTGGCTGCCCTCTCCTGTCTTTGGTCCACTCTTCCTCCTACCTTCTCTACAGAGCCGCAGAGCCATCCCCACCCCCTCCCATACATAGCTGGTCTGGAAAACCCTGGGACCTCCCCACACCCACCAGCTCATCCCCGTCAACAGCCCCTGCTCAGCTGGCCCTGCTGGGAGTGACAGGGACGCAGGGCCCTGGTGCCCAGAATGTGCTTTGGCCCATCCTGACAGGCACTGTACAGCCAAGGGCAAGGCAAGGGGCAAAGGGCTCTGGGGAAAGGAAATGGAGCAGTGCACACCCAGGGCCCGCTGGGGGCAGGGGTACCCAGTGCAGGGCCACACCCCTGGCCACAACCAGCTCCTACTTACCAGCTTAGCTTGGAGCTGTTGGCGCAGCAGCTGCCCCTGGGGCACTGGTGGCTGCTGCCTGTAGGCTGTTGGCTTGTAGGAAGGGTCAATCCCCATCATGCTGCCCATGGCAGAGGGCAGCACTGCGCTGTATGAGGTCCGGGTCTGCACCAGCTTCCCCAAGGGCATCCGCACTGGCCGGTAGGAGGTGTCCAACCGAGGGCCCCCTGCAACGGGACAATCTCACTGCAGGAGCCTGCCATGCTAATCTTGGCAGACACACCCTGCCCCAAGGCAACTGTGTTCCTGCAGCCCCAGCAAGATGGAGCAGGCCTCAGACATGGAAGAGCACAAGGCAGAAGGGATCCAGGCCCACGTACCTGCTGGCAGAGGCTGGTTCTGGGCATACAGCCCCACTGGCGACTGCCCATAGGCAAGTCGGGACATGGAGCTCCCTGCCTGGTGGTGCAGGAGGTCAGTGGGCATGCCAACGCCATAGGGGACCCGCCCGGGGCCAAGCATGAAGTCCTGTGGAAGGAAGGAAGGAAGGGGGGTGAGGGGCCTCCAGGACTTAAGGGCCAGGCACTGCTCAGCACTGCTGCAGGCTCCTTTCCAGCAAGGATGGGGCAGGTGCAGTGAACCTTGGGAACTTCCAGCACCAGGAAGGCAGAAGCAACCCAGCTCTTGGAAAGGGAAGGCATGGCTCCCTGCTCCAGGGACAGGGCATGGTACCTCGCTTTTGTTAGCAGACTGGTTGCGCTTCTTGCTTTTCTGTTTCTTCTTACGCTCCTCTGTGGAGGCAGCAGGATTGGAGCTGGCTTTGTCGGCCTTGACTGGCTCAACGGCCTTCTTCTCAGGCTCCAGGGCCACGGGTGTGGGGGGCTCCTCCTCCTCAGGGGGCAGCGGCAGTGGCTCCAAGTAGTAGCTGCGGGGCTTGGGCTTCAGGTGTGTGTGATATAGCAGAAGCCTCTGCTGCTCCTCAAACCTGGACACCTTACGATCTACCCGCACGGTGCCAAACCAACCCCAGGAGAGGGGAGCTGAGTGCTTCAGGCCCTCAAACAGGTCCCAGGGGGAAATCTTCTGCTTCGTGGAGACCTGCAAGCCCTGCCAAGAGAAGAGGAGGATCCATGAGAGCCCACAGGCTGCACCCGAGAGCCCTCAAGCAGGTGCCAACCCTGCCCTCTCCTGGCATGGTCACAGCACGTGGTTTCCTAGTACCAGTTAGCCCAGGCCACAGCACCACAAGCACGGGGCACAGGAAACAACCCTCCAGGCAGTAGCATGGGCCCCTGGCACAGCCACTGACCTCCTTCTTGAAGATGGAGTCAAACCCGGCGATCTTGTTGCCCTTGGTGTCAATGAGGGAACCCTGAGGCTCGCACGTGATGACGTCGCGCGTCTGCTTGGGCAGGGGGAGCAGCTGCCGCACCTTCTCCAAGCTGTCGGACTGCCGGTCCCCCAGCTCCTTCTGCAGAGATACAGGGGCTTCAAAAACCATTTGGACAGCGCTGCAAAATGCCCCGCAATGCTCCCACCACCGTGCCAATCACGCCCTTTGGCGCCCCCCACTCGACAGGGCTGTGCCCCCTGCCCCACCCGCCACACTGACACAGGCCTGGCTTCCTCACCCGGAGTTTCTTGACCAGGTTCATGTAAGCCCGTTTGTTCTCTTCCATGCTGCCCTGGGAAATGCTGGACATGTCTGCCGCCAGGGTGCCGTTAATGAGGACGCTCAGCATGTCCAACACCGTGGTGAAGAGCTCACTGGGGGTTGGACAAAGGCCCAGGTTCAGTACAGACTACTCTGGCTAGGCCCCCAGCACCCTAGCAACACCCCTCCTGAAGCACCCCCGGGCATGAGAGCTGCAAAGGAAAGGCCCTGCACTGCCTCACTGTTACTCATCCTCCAACCCCTCTCCAGTGCTTCCCTGGGCTCTGCTTACTGCTCAGTCCCTGCAGGCTCCAGCTCTGACATCAGCCCTGCAGGTTGACTGCCCTTCTGGTCACACTGAGCTCAGGGCTCCCTACAGCCACGGGATGGGGGTGGCCCTGGCTGTGCCTGGGGAGGTGGTTAGCCACATTGCCATTCCACCACCCACATGCTACTTCCCCCTGCATGGTGGTCTCCCAGGGCTCTGGCAGCAGGGATCTGCATGCACCTCCTAGGGACAGAACCATGGCAGGTGGTGCCCTGCACTCACTGGCCCTGGAGACACTTACTTGTTTGACTGCATATCCACAGTGCCACTGCTAATGATGTCAAGGAGGAGCACGGCCCACTCTGTTGTCTGCTGTGTGCTGCGCTGAACCGTGTCAAACATGCCCCCCACCTGGGACAGAAGGGTCTGTCAGATCCACTGGGAGAGCCCTCCAGCATCAAAGGAGGAAGCGGGCTGGACTAGGACCCCTTCCCTTGCGCGCCCAGAAGTCTCCACTGCACACACTCCCCACACACATATCCTTGCTCCTGGGAAGGTCTTTCCTCCCCCAACTTACTGCCTGCCCCTGTTCCCTCACAGCTCAGCCCTGCTGGTCCCTCGATCACCTGCTGCTTACCAGATTCAGTCGCAGTTTCAGGGCCTCGTGCATCAGCTGCTTGGCTTTGCAGTCATCCTGGTACTGATCCTCCCGCCAGTTCGTGACAATCTGAGGGCAGGAAGAAATTTCGCCCCCGGTCAGACTGGTCTGGACTGGGAGGTTTTGCCTTCCTCTGCAGCAGGGGCACGACCTCTACCTGGGGTCTCTCGAGCGTGCTTTAACAACCTTTCATAGAAGTAGGGCACTGGACACCGCAGTCCCCCTACTTTCCCTGTGGCAGGAGGGTATTACATCTGGTGCTGTGTCAGGGCTGACCGTGTGGTTTGATGAAGAGTTAGGTTATAGATTTGCCTGGGCTGGTTTGGACAGGGAGGATCCTGCCTCAAGGACTGGATGGGACCTCTGGAGGTTCCTTCCAGCCCGACTTCTCTATGATCTAGGAGGGTCAGAACAGGGCAGGATTTCAAGCTGGGCCTGGCACTTCAGAGGGAGCCACTGCCACTGCGTTGCTTCCCTCCCACCCCCACCCACCACTCCTTTCCACTGGGACACTGGGCCAGGGGAAGCCCAGGGGATGCCTGCTGATATCCCACTCGGGAGGGAGAGACAGGGTATCCTGCATCACCCTAAATGCCCAAGTCTCCGTGCCAGGCGAGGACCCTATGAAACTATGACCTTGCCTGGGGCACATCCACAGGGACTGGTATCCTGCTGCTGCACCCATCCAAGGGGCTGGAAGGTACCTACCTGCTGCACCTGGCTGTAGAGTGAGGTGAGGAGGCCTTCCCGCTGCTCATCCTGCCCCTTCAGGCATGTCAGCACCAGTGACAGGAAGGGCTGCTGGCTCAGCAGGGACATGCTGGAGAGGAGGCAAGCATGAAAGACATGCAGATGGGCTGGCTGGCAGGCATGGTTGCCCCAGGCAGCTCAGCACAGTGCAGCAGGGAGTGCCTGCCCACCCTCCAGCACTCACCTCTTCTGCTTCTGACGATCCCGCTCCTTGCGGGACGAGGATCCCAGGTGCTGTCCCTTCTCCAGTTCCTCCCCTGCGGCTTTCAGCACGTGCCCCTGCACCGATGTGGGCAGCTTGGCAATGAGAGGGGCCACCAGCCACACGCCCGACCTCTCCAGGGAGCTGGACACAGGACAAGAAGTGCAAGTGGCCCACGCTGCCATCCAGAAGCCCCAGAAGGGCCCTGCTGGCAGCACTAAGCTGGACAGCCCTACCTGAGAATGGCCTTGGACTTGGTACTGGCAGGCACAGCGCTGGCAGAGCTGCCCAGGCTGCCAGCTGCACTGCCCGTGGAGCTGCCAGAGCTGGTCTCTGCTGACTGCTGGAACACCTCTATGGTGGCCTTGGCAATGTTCTCCAGCAGGGAGTTCATCTCCTGTTGAGGGAAAGGGGTGAGTCCATGGGCAACAGTGCTTCCCTTTCGAGCACCTGCTGACCCAGTGGCCTGGGCACAAATCTGGCAAGCAAAGCTCCTTGCCTGCAGCTCCTGTTGTCTATGCACCATGCCCATACTCCCGTTGCCAGTCATGCCCTGCCCAAGTCCTGTGCAGCAGCCACTTAAGACATGGGTGGCCCCAAGGGACCCAGCCCACTGTCACCCACCTGCCCTGACAGGGACTCACGTTGTTGGCTGTCTGCTTGATCATGAGCTGCAGCTCCAGCGAGGACTGCCGCATTGTCCACTGGTCCAGGTTCTGAAACATATGCGCATGCTTCAGACTGGTGACCGCCCTACCCCAAGCCCTAAAGGCGAACATGCCACATGGCTCAGTCATGGAGCTCACAGCAGCATCCTGCTGCACTGGGCAGGACCGCACCTGTAGGATGCGCTTGATCCTCTGCCGCTGCGGGTTCTCACCCTCTTCACTGTCCAGCAGCCGGTGCGGGTAGCAGATGAGCTGCATGAGCCGCTGAGCCTGGATGCTGCTCAAAACTGGGTCCTGCAGATCGTTGCTGTCCTCACACAGGGACTTTAGGCACCGCTCACCCACCCACTCCTGTGAAGGAATGGGAGCAGGCAGGGTAGTGGCAGCTGACCATGCACCAGGCGGCACCCACACCTCCGTCATCTCAGGGGTGGGGGGGCAGGTATCTCCACGCAGCACCAGGCAAGGTTGTATGGCCAAATCCACACAGGCCTCCCACACACACAGCTGCACCCAGAAGCCCCTTCCTCCTCCAGAGTGGCAGACAACAGCCAGCACAGCTGGCATCCAACAAGTCCTGGCCAGGCGCCAGCCCTGCATCCGCTGTGCCAGCCAGATGTTCTGCTGGGCTCCTGGATCCCACAGCCCCTCTGGCCAGGCCTCATGTGCAGCCAGCACAGCCCGAGGCAGTGCCCAGGGCTACCTTTCTCAAAGCCCGTTGCTGCAGCTATGGCTTCTCTTTCCCACCTTGATTTAAAAACTGATGGGTAAAGAGACCCCTGCACGCTTGGCAAACAGGCCCTGTGGCTAAGTGCCCTCACTGCCAGGTGTGCTCCATCCAAGTTTGCCCAGCTGCCGCTCCTGGACACTGGCTGCACCTTGTCTTGCCTATCTGTGAGGCCCGAGAGCCCCTCCTGGTTGAATGCCTGTTGGTGACGACAGAGCCCCCTTCAGCATAAGAGAAGCAGGTTTCACCTCTGCGTCCTGCTCTGCATGCACCTGGATTCCCCTCACACACCCAGGCCCACTGCCACCAGAGCTCGGTAGAGGTGCTCCAGCCCCTTTACCCTCAGCATCCTCTCTCTCCTCCCTTGGCTTCTGGGCCCAAGTTTTGTTCTGGGTCTCTATGCCCCTTGAGGGAGTCCTCTCACCACACATACACGCATGCACACTTGTCTTTGGTCTCCTTCTCCTCCACGTTTTCCTCCCACCCCCTCCCAGCCGGTTTCTGGGTGGATTTGTGCTTGTGGACGAGATCAACCCCTGTCCCAATGATGCCACTGTGCAGGCTTGCCTCTGCTCCAGGCCTGTCTCCTCCGATCCAGATTAAAGTCTGGGCCGCTCCATCTGGCAGCTCCTCAGGAATCATAACCTCCAGCTCCCCATGGCTCCAACAGAGCCGTTCTCCCCACACCCTCCTCTTGGTCACCAGGACATCCCTGTCCTACCTGTCATCTTCCACCCTCTCTAACTCCTCGCAGCCAGGCTACATCTAAATCTGGCAGACTTCCTGCGCAGCCTCTCTCCACCTGGCTTTCCCAGCTGCCCATGCAGCCCACGCTCCTGTCCCAGCTCTCACTGAACTGCCTTGTCTCAGATGCATGGCCCTGCCCTGTGGATCCCCATCCATAGCATTGCCGCTGCTGCAATCACACAGACCCTATCCCTGAAGCCTTCCATTACGCCCCACACAACAACAGCAACAGCTGTCTGCACTCCTGAGTCCATCTGGGCCACCTTGATCAGCAGGCAGGAGTGCACCCTGCCAGTTTCCATCCGCCCACTCACTTGACAATCCAACGTGCACCATTGGGGCTGCCTCTCATGTGGGAAGAAGCTCCCTGTGAACATCCAGAGGCCACCTGCAGCTCAGTGGAGTCCCCTTCCATGAACCATTCCCTCTTCTGCCCACCTGTAATGATCCAGGTCTTTCTAAAATACTTGACACCACATCCTCCTCCTCTTAGTCCTCTGGAGCTTCCCCTGTGTTCAAGACTCACTGGAAACCAACACTAGCAGCCCAGAGAGCTTCTCCTGCAACGACTCGAGGGCTCCTGGGTGCAGGCTGTCCAGATCAGCCAATCGAAACACCGCTAGCCTTAGTGGCCCTGGAGCAGCATCCTCCTGCAGCACCACAAGCAAGGATCACAGCTCCTCCTCGGAGGGTTTCTGCATTCGGATCTTGGCAAACGCAGAGCAGGTGTGCACTTATTGAGCATATCTACCTTCTCTGCATTACCATTACCAATGGTCCACTGCCACCTACTAACCACCAACACCACTGCTTTATACAGACAGCCACTTTCACTCCCCTGCCAAAAGAGTCTGCTTCTGCTCGCTAATGCTCTCTGTGTCATGGTTCTGGGGACTGGAACAACACAGATGTTCTTAACCAGTTCAATGAGGATTTCAGCAGAAAAACATGACTGATCCCTCCCACCTGATTTGGCTCATCCATGTTCTGTGAAATTGACCTGTTTAAAGCACCAGTTCCAGACAAAGGGCAGGTTCAGCCGTCATTCCCTTTGCCAGCAAACGTCATCAAGTCACGATCACCTAAAACCAAACACCTAGCTCTGACTTCTGCGAGTGATTCCTTCTTGCGCCTCAAGACAAGGCCCGAGAGCAGTAACTCCCTCACATGGAACGTATTGCTCTCTGAGCTTGAGAGATCCTGGTCTGTGGTACATACAATGCCAAGGACATCTCCATACACCGGATTCTACCATATCACTCAACCTGCATGCCCCTTAAGTGTTTACTTACGCACCAAAGGCAGGTAACTTAAGGAGCCAGCCATCCTGTTTGCTAGCAAAATTTGCTGGGTTATAGCAGAAAGCAGCCAGCATCCTGTCCTGCATCACCTGTGAGAACACTCATCTCAAAGCAATTGAGCTCATTTGCTTCTGAGTATCAGTGACTGAAACAGGGCACAGTACTTCTGGCAGACCGCTTCTCCCGCTGCCCTTCCAGCCCCTTCATCCATCCCAGACCGGCTCCGACCTGTAATTTCAATGTTTCACATCATGTCTCTCTTCCCACCGGGGTTCTGCAAAACTACCCAGAGCACTTTTACCTTCGCAAATGAGCAATTCCAATTCTTCACGTTTATTACCCAGGTGCCCAGCACTGGTTCACGATGAGCCAATTAACACATCACAGCATTCCAGTCATGAGGCCAACACAGCAACTGAACAGAAGGCAGGCTTCCAACTACTACCCTCCTTCCTTCCCATCCACAGGGTGATGCCACACATGGCCTCAGGGCCTCGTTCCCCAGTCTGTCACATACAGCAAATGGCAATAGCAGCTCCAGACTGCAGCGGTTTGTTTTAGGACAAGTTGCAGCCCCCTATCTCCGAGGCACAAGGGAGCGCTGAACTCAGGACAGGCCAGACACACTGCATCTTCTACAGCCACCCTGGAAATGGACCAGATGAGGAGTTGCCAGATCATGCCCACCCTCTGAAACAAAGGGGCAGAAACCTGCAGCCTGCCATCCTGCAGCATATCACAGGAAGCAGAGCTCAGAGCTGACTCGGAGCTCAGCTAGTGGACTGCACATCCCCAGGGCTGCAGCTTTACTGCTTCAAGTCTCATCCTAGAAGCAACATGCAGTAGCCTCACAGGTGTCACAACAGCTTGTCAGCTTCCTGACACGCAGGTCAGGCTCGGCTGTGGCAAACTTAAAGCTCCATTTAACACAACAGCATTTCTCGCGCTTTCCCTGAGGAAGTTGTCAGCATGTGCCCAAGCAGTGGAGAAGACAGAATCTCCCACCAAAAATTCAATTGATCCAACATGCTAAGCACAAGGCTCAGGTGCACTAAGAGCTGCTGCTCTTCCATTTGCCCTAGGATGAGTGCAGGGGGAATGCCTCTTGTCCCTGCTAGGCCTGCCATGCTCTAGACTCACCTCCTGCAGATGAGGGTGGCAGGAAGAGTTCAGGGCTGGGGTAGAGATGGCAGGGCAGCCAGGGGAGTGAGGATACCAGGGGATGTCCTGGAAGTTCTGCATGTCCTAATGGGGCTGCCCTGGCTGCTCAGCTTCCTGGCTGAGACTCAATGGCCTGGTACAGAACACTATTACTCTGCTTGCTAGTGCAGGCTTCTGGGGCTCCAGCCTTCTGGACAGGGGAGGAACCCGGCAGTGGCACCAGAGCACTGTGGGATGTCCAGTGCCCACTCCCCAACCTCCAAATGTGGGTTTGCTTCCTCTGAATTCCCTCCTGCAGCAATTTGCAGGTCCCAACACTAGCCTGTGCAAGGTGTGCCCTGCTGGTCTGAAAAGGCAGAAGAGAGCTCCCTGCACCTGGCCAGGTGGGGCTAGCAGAGCCTGCCTCCGGGGCTGGGCAGACCTACCTGCTGGCAGATGCTCCTCAGGACATACTTGGCATACACGTCCAGGCTGGCTGTCTCTATGGACACTGCCCGGCCACCAGGCTTCTTGGCACCAAGCTCATCATCCATGAGGTCATCCACCCCTCCTGGGTGGGAGAAGCCGGAGCCTTTCAGCTCCGCATCCCCTGAAAGCAAGAGGTGAAGGGTCACCTGATGACTTGCTATAATTACCAGACCTGTCCTACCCCTTGCCACACAACTGACTGCACCCCAGCCAGGGAGCCCCTCATGGGCCAGACTCAGCCCCTCACTGACCCTGCCGAGCCCTGCCACACAGTCACTGTGCAGGCAATGCTCTGCAGGTCCCTGAAGTGCAGAGCTACACCCTGCTCTCCCGGAGTCCAGGCTAGCATCAGGAACCTACCCAGCACGAACACAGCTTTCAGCACCGCGAAGACTGCTCCGTCCACGATGCGGTTCTGGGAGGCTGCCAGCAAGTGGCGGTCACAGGAGGACCGGATGCCCACTGTGGACTTGTCTGCACAGTGAAGATGAAGAAGGGTCACACCCATCCCCCAAGCTTCCCAAATTATGGGCTACGAGTGCAGAATAGTGCTGGAGAGGGGTCCTGGATCTGCCATTTCACTGGGAGGCAGTTAAATGCCACTGCCTTGAAGGTGGAGCAGCGGGCTCCAAGCGTGGTGGCTGACAGACAGCACAAGGCCGAAGTGTGGGGGAAGCAAAAGAAAGGCTCTGGACATCTGCACAGTGGGCTACAGAGACTAAGGAAACTGTGTACGAGGCAGGGAGGAGGGAGCCTGGACCCAGCCAGGGTACAGGCAATACAGCCCTTTGTGGTAGCACATTTTGGCACTGTGATAGGAGGCAGCAGAAGACTTGGCCAGCACATTCTTCAGTGTGCAGCCACACCGGCTGCACCAGCCAGCATCCTCCCTACCGTGGGACCCAGATGCTGGCACTGGAGGAAAAGCATCCCCTTCCCAGCATGCCTGTTTAACCATGCCGGGACACAAACAGGAAGGACATTTGGCCCGCTCCATGGGTGCCCAGGCTCCATGGGCACAGTCTCTGCTCACCGCTGGCCTTGGACATGGGGCCCCTGCAGGACACCTAGGGCTGCTGTGCCCATGGCAAGGCCAGGGCTCTATCACAGCATCACCAGCTCCTCCTCTTGGGGCTGGGAAATGCAGGCTGCCCCAAAATCAGGACAACTGCTCCTGTGTCCAGCTCACTTACTGCCGTCCTGCTGGCATGGGTTCAGCTGCGGCGTCTTAAACAGGTGGAGCAAGATCCGGCAGGTCAGACGGGCCCCTGGCTCAGAGTCCTGTTCACTGCAGGCTGCACAAAGCAAAGAGACCCATCACAGGCAACATCAACTGCAGGTCTGCTCCAGGCAGCAAACACCAGTGCCATGGCAAGAGCCTGCAGAGCAGAGGGGCAGCTAGAGAGGCTTTAGTAGCCTCTCTCTGGTGCCAGACGCAGAGGGCAATCTGCAGCCTCTGCGCCAATGCCAACCAGGACTACGCTTGGAGGTGTCAGGCTCTGCTCTCTGTACGTGCTTGGCTCTGATAGGCCACACACGGTGCCCAAAGTGCCAGGTGCTCAGCTGAGTCTGAGCAGGGGCTTGGGAATCCAGGCCCAAGAGATGGCTAGATGGGCAGCAGGGAGAGCCAACGACACAGACAGCAATGGGGCAGCGCTAGGGTCCAGCACTAGGAGCCTGCTGGAGAGGGCACACAGACACTATAAAAAGGTCCTGTGTGCCTCTTGGGAGTTCTTGTCCCAGACTGGCTGCAGGTGCTGGCAGCCAGCACAGCCCTGGTCCCTGGTTACAGGCTGGACCACCTGCCTAGGGTTCCAATGCAGACCCAAGGGCCAGAAATGCTCCTCAGATGAAAGCTGCAATTCTGAAGCAAAGCTGCTGGGCAAGGTGGGTGCTGGCATGCTCCCTAGCTGCAGGCTCAGGGGAACCAGGCGGAACCATGCCCCGTGCTTGGTGCCTGGCCAGACAGGGCAGGACTACAGGAGACTGAGTGTCAGAGGGGTAGGGCCAGGGCCCCATGCTCAGGCAGTGAGGGCTCCTTTCAGAGGCCATTTTGTTATGCCAGTGCAGGACATGCCTGTGGGAGGCAGCCTGCTCCCCAGTGAGATGTCTCAGGACTCAGGCTTGTGCTCTGAGGAGCAGTTCCTCTCTGCAGAGCCACACTCACCAGCATTGAGGAGTGAGGGGATGGCTGCACAGCGGATCAGGTCCTCCAGCAGCAAGCACTGGCGAGCAATAAGAATGGCGACAAAGGTGGCCAAGGAATCGTGGAAGGACAAGTCGCTGACCTGGGGAAGAAAGAGGAGCACAACCAGTGACTGGGTCATAGCCCCCACCTAGACCCCAGCATGACAGGGCTCTCTCTGCCCCTCCATTCCCTGGCTATGCCTGGCACTCACGTCGACGTTGCAGAGGAGATCGTTGAAGCCACAAGTGCCATTGTTGGAGGAGCAGCACAGAGCCTTGAGCACACCCAGCCACTCAGCGCTCAGTGACTTGCAGTAGCCAGTCAGCTCCGCGCACAGGATGGCAATGTCGTTGACGCTACAGGGAGGAGGAGCCACAAACAGTCTCCTCACCAGCACAGCGCCAGCTCCCCCTACTCGCCCTCTCCCTCCACTCCTAGCTGGGGAGCAGGGGTCTGTGGCTCCCTCCCCCACCACTCTGAAGTTCCTGAGACCTGGGACTGCCCCTAATCTCCACCCCACACAGAACCACTGCCTCAGCCCTGCCTGTGCTGCACCTCACCGGTCAGGGTCGTGGTGCCCTACACACACGTGCATGAGGGCATTGCACACAAAGCTGTAGCGGTTGGCCGGGTTCTCATTGAGGCTTTTGCCCAGGTTGGTGTAGGTGAAGTTCTGCGCGGATGGGTTCTCTATGGTCTCGATCATGAACTCAGGCTCCCACAGCATGTTGGAGTCTGATGGCTCCACATTACAGTAAATTGTGTTCTTCACCTTGGAGCAGAAGTCACTGGCAGGGGAGGGGCAAGAAGGGCAGGTCAGAGGCTCCTGCAGGGACATCTCCTCCACCCTCTTGTGCATCGGCTGAAGCACAAGGATGGATCCCCCTGCCCCACCACCTGCCCCGTGGTGCCAGGACTCCAGCTCATGCGCTACAGCTTTAGGTAGGCTCCTTTCTGAGCACTCATCCTCTGCCAGCAGCTACCAGAAGGGCACTTGGAACCAGGCTGGATTGCCAGTGATTTCTATGCTTAGTGCAGCCCACTTCAGTGGAAGTTGCCAGCCAGGCACTGAGACAGCAAGTAGGCTGGCACCTGCATGCCCCAGGGGAGCTGGGGCAGGGCACCCTGCTGGACAGGACCAAGGCAACAGCAAGCTGCTGGGATGAGCACTGGCAAAACCAAAACCAAAGCTGCAGCCCCGAACTCCCAGGAGAACACCCACTGTGCCCACCCCATCTCACCTGAAGAGCTCCCCAAATTTGCTTTTGAGGTGGCTGCAGGAGGTGTACAGGTCGTAGAGGTAGGCCAGGATGCAGCGCTCCGCAGAAGAGCCGTCTGAGCGGTTCATACCATGCTTCACCACCCCACACAGACTACAGAGAGAAGCACTGCAGTACATGGCACAGCACAGGACAGCACCCAGCCCAGGCCCAGAGATGACATCCCTGCCTCCACAGGCCCCAAACGGTGACATAAGTACATAAGAATTGCTATTTACTGGGTCAGATGGTAGGTTTATCTTGCCCAGTATCTTGTGCCACAATGAAAGAGAGCGGATGCCAAAAGGGAGAGTAAACTGGATCTGACCAAGTTCTGATTTGGAAGCTGTATCTCCCGCTCCCATGCTCAGTAGCTACTGATGCCCCATCCTCTTCATCATTCAGTACTTTGTAAACCCTCCTCCTGTTGCCCCATCAAGTGCCTCTCTTCTAAAAACTGAACAAGCCTGGCCTCTTTAGTCTCTCCTCATATGGAAGCCCTTCCATACCATTGATCATGCTTCTTGCCCATCTCTGGACCTTTTCCAGCTGTTCTATTCCTTTCTAAGGTGTCAGAGATGGGGGGACCAGAGCTGGCCGTTGGATTCAAGGTGTGGACGCACCGTGGATTTAGCAAGGGCATGTTACTTGCAGGAGCACTGCCTCCCACTCCTTGCAGCCCCGCAGAGCTGAGGCTTCCCCTCTGCCTGAAGGGGAAGGCCCTTTGCACAGCTGGCTCCCTTACCCTTCAAAGACCTGGGCCATCTGGTCCTGGTTGAGGATAAGGCAGGAGTGGTAGTGCCGCAGCACGGCCACGATGCACAGGCACAGGCTGGTGGTGTAGCTGCCAACCAGGTCAGAGGATTTCAGCAGCAGCTCTGCCTCCACCACGCTCAGCTCATTCAGCAGCTGCACCCAAGGACAAAGAGCCCTATCAGACCCTGTGTACAGGTCCAGTATGGGCAGCACCACAGCTACGCCACAGGGACTGTGGGCATCAGGGCACCAGCCAGAGGAAGAGGCTCCAGTGAAGCCAGAGGTTTGCCAGCCAGAGGCAGCAAGTGGGGCTGGCATCAGCCAGTCAAAGGTTGCAAGGAGTGCCAATAGGGGAGCTGCAAGCTGGGCAAGACATGGGCACATGGCTTCCTGGGTACACCGCTGATCAGGATCAGCTGACCCCTGACTGAGCACGGTTCAATCTCCAACTGCAGCAAACCTCCTGGAAGACAGTCTGACCCAGTGGGCTGGGTTGAGTCTGAACACGCTAGGGACACACCAGGCCTGCACTCACCGCCCTGCCTTAGCCCCAGTGCTGACGTGGCAGATGCTTTGGATCCCAAGTGGGGAAACCTGCCCGAGGGCAGAGCCTGGGCCCCTGGCTCACCTGGATGGCAAAGTCAATGAGGCCACTGATGTTGAGGGAATACTCCATCAGGTCAAAGATAAACTGCACGTGCTGCACAAGAGGCAGGTGGTACGACATCCCCAAGGCAAAACTGGTGATCTGCTCCAAGACATTGCGAGATACCTGCGAGCAGAGAGCATGAAGGAGTGCCTGCTGCTGCAGAGGTCTGCTCAGCAGACCCATGTTGCTCCCTCACAGGAGCCTGCCCTCAGCAATGCACCGGGTTGGCACAACCAGGGGCAAGCTGACAGGAATTCTCTGCCAGCACCATACCTGAGAGGTGACTTGGTGCTGGTCAAAGTGAGAAAGGTGCTGGAACTTAGCAAAGATATCCTCAGCTGTTGGAAATGCTTCTGGCTTGCTCCTCTTCCTCTTCTGGCCTTCCTCCCCGCCTGCTCAAGTGGAGAGACCCCAGAAGCCACGATCAGATTGCCTTCCCAAGACACAAGGCCAACCCATGAACCAGCTGCATGCACCTGCCAATGGCTTGGCAGGGACCCCTGTAAGCTGTAAAGCACCCCTCACAGGTGTAAGGCATGGGTCTGAAGACGAGGAATCCCCAGTTAGGAATGACAGTCAGGGAGGGGGAAGCCTCCAAGCTAGGCATTCTGACCACGCCTAGTTTAGATGCCCAGTGCAGGGGCTTTCCATGGGAGCCTGAGGCCAAGTCTAGAGAGGTCAGCTGGAGGCCTTTGACTTGGTCTCCAGAGCATCTCTGCTCTCCTTTCAAAAGAGCCCTCTCAGCTCAAAAATTGTACATGTCTGCTGCTGTTATCAAACTCTTTGGAAACTCTGCACTGACAGGAATGAGAGAAATGCAGGCCAAATCCTCAGCCAAGGGGAACTGATGTCATTCTGGGGATGTCTGCGCTGCTGCACTAAGCTGCACCCTGTCCCCAGCTTGGCAGGCTTCCTGGGCACAAAAGCCTGCTGCATCTAATCAGTGTCACTGCTTCCCCTGCAGTCAGCCAGAAAGCACCCCCACACCCTGTGGAGGGGTCTCGTAGCAACAGGAGAGGGAGGAGGTTTTAAAAAAGGAGAGCAAGTCTGCAGAGGCTCAGGTGCAGGCTGGGCTTGCTCAAGACCTGAGGTGGCTCAGCCCCTTGTCTGAAGCTGACTGGTTCTCAGGTGTCAGCATCCCTTTAACTGGCTCCTTCTCCTGCCTGCTGCTCATCATTAGCGGGAATTAAGCATGTCCAGGACAGGCAAGAGACCAGCACATGGCAGACAGGACAGGGCTGACAGCCTGGGCCCAAGCTGCGGTGCCAGGCAGCTAGACAGCCTGAGATGCACTCACTTGTCTCTGCAGTGCTCTTCCTGTTTAACACCTTCAGAATGTCTTTGGTTATTTTCTTGATGGCGTGTCGGGCATCATCGCGCTGCTTACCCACCCCAAACAAGACCACCAGCCGCTGGTTACATTCATGACTGCACGACTCCTCCTGGGAACCCAGAGACAGCAGTATTAGCTGTCATCATACCAGGCACCCCTTGCCCCATGTCCAGGCCTCCTTCCCATGAAAGGGTCCAGCTGGGAGGCAACCCTGTGGGACAAAGAAGCAAGGAGCCATCCCAGGAGCCCCCTTAAAGTCAAAGAGCATGTAGCAGTCAAGGCAAGCAGGACTGTGCCCTATATACACTCAGAGCTGATGCTGCAGAGCATTGGGTACATCAGTTAGTTCCATGCTTGGACTGAAGTGCAGCAGGGAAACAGGTGAGATGCCAAATAGGGACCAGAAACCGTGCAAGCCTGGTACCTGGGGGGCTGTGTACGTCTCCTACCTGAGGGATGGGAAAGTGGGTTGCATACTGTATGTGCCGGGGTTGATCATACAGGGATGCAAGCGTTCCTTCTGCACACTTCTCCTTCAGCAGGGGCTTGGTTTCCTTCTCAGGGTCTGGCTTCTCTGGAGAAGGGCTGGCCTTGGATTCGCAGTGCATTGGAGGAGAGAACATCTAGGGAGAGATGAGAGGAGATGAGAAACAGCCATATAGGAGGGAATCTAGATGCAGCCTGATACTCCGGGGCGGGAAAGCAAGGAGATACTTGTTTGCCCCCACAAGCCCCTGCTCCCAAGCCTAGCCTCTACATCCCAACTCCTTTCTGCTCACAAATGCAGCTCTTGATGACCTTGGACAAAGAAACCAGGAACTGCAGGCCAGGACTCTGGGGACAACCACCAGAGCCAGAAAAAAGGCACTGAGTCCCTGGGAGGAAGTAGAAGCCCAGGCACCATAGGCACCTCACTTGCTCCACAAGCACCTATTCCTACGATAGTAGAAAGGGCTGGAGAAGGAGCTTCCTAGGGCTCTCCATTCCTTGCACTCCAGGAGAGTCTCCCTAAAAGCCCTGAACAAACCTTAACCACTGTCCACACTATGGGACACGGGTAACTAAGGCAGGGGAAAGCCACTTGCTTGAGGCAGCAGAACAGCTGCCTGCTCATGCTCCAGTTCCACCATCATGTAGCCATTCCAGCCCCCATGCTCTGCACTGTCTCCCAGCCACCCTGAGCAATAAGCCACTCACGGAGCATGGGGAGAGAGGGGAGTGGGAACATACCGAGAAGTCTGTCTTCTCCATGTCATCAAACAGCACGCTGGAGTTTTGGTCAATGTCCATGGACTCAGAGAGGCCAGTATCCTAGGGCCACACACAGAGAACCGTCAGATCTCAGGTCTCTTCTAGGAAGCCTGTAACAGCCCAGAGCTTCCTCCGGCAGGGCTGGGCTTGCTACCAGCTCTGCGGCCCTCAATGCTTCCCAAGAGCCACAACTCCTGGCAGCATGAGCCCCTGTCTCACTGCTCATCCCCTTTGGCCTTCCAGACAGAGCAGGCTGGGACATGCTGCTGTGGCTGCACATGTCCCAGGTCCCCAAGCTCACGGACGCTGACAACTCCCTGCTACTGGCCCTCGGCAGTGACTTGGAACTTAACCCTTTGCATCTGGGCTGAAGCATGCAGGCTTAGCCCCGGGACAGGGAGTGCAGCAGCCATACTGATGTGCCTGCTGCACAGGGGCTCCAAATCCTCCAGGAAGCTGTGCAGGGGCTTCACCTCCAGCTTGATGCCGCTGCTGCCCTCTGCCTCCTTCCTGTCATGTTCCTCAGCAGGATCATCAAAGGGCGAAGGGGGTCGGGGCCCATGCGAGTCCATGGCAAGGTCACCACGGGAGATGAGCGTGCACATGTAGATGTTATGGGAGAAGACGTCATGCCGAATCAGCTCACAGAACAGCAGCACCAGGTTGAAGAACTCCACCTTCTCGTTCTCGTTTCCGGGGTCCGCTGAGGGCAGGGCAGGGCAAAGCAGGGCAGGTGAGGCAGCGGCAGCTGTCAGAGCTCCCCCTCCAGTGCTGCTCCAAGCAGCACTGCCACTGCCAGCCCCTGTCCCAAGAGAGGGGGCTGACCATAAGGCTGCAAAAGGCAGCCTCCCTGGGAGGCTAGGAGTCCCATGCAGAGGTGGCGGCTGCAAATCCAGGCTCCTCTCCAGGCAGTCTCAGGATTGGAAAGGACCCGGTGCCCAACTGTCATGGGCAATGACCCCAAGGGCCCTTTCAAATCCCAAGCAAGCTCCACCTGGAGGCTCCTCCCAAGCTAAGGGGAGGCAGTTTCAGACTCTCTGCTAGCACCACCTTCAAATTTCCCATCCCCATTCATTCTAGGCCATTTACATGCATTTGGGCTTGAGCCTGCACGTCTCCTAGTGTAAGGCTTCTGTGACCTTCCCATATCTGACTCTCCAGGCTGCCCACTCCTCACTTCTGAGGGAGCAGGGAAGCACGGTCACTGCATCCAGGGCATGAGGGGCAGGCCATGGCAGGGTTGCAGGAGAGGGAAAAACACAGACAGTCCCAGGTTCTCACTGCATACTTAGCATAGGAGCCTGAGTGTCCAGGAACTGCATGAGGACGTCCTGGAAGACAGGGGCACTGGCTGCCGAGAGTGAGCCTGAGGAGATGGAGCCCTTCTCATCCACAACTTCAGAATCCCCACACCTCTGCAGGGACAGATAAGTACAGACAGCTGCTCTAGGGCAGAAACACCATACCCCATGCCCAGGAACAGACCCCATTGCTTGGAGACTCCCCTCCCCACGTGTGTGCATGTATATACACACGCAACACACCCCCAAGAAACCCACTCCTCAGAGCCTCCCTGCGAGCCATGGTGCACACCTCCAAGGAACTTAGCACTTCTGAGTGCTCACACTCCAGGGCAAGCTCACAATACTAACAGCACTAGTGCCCATGAGCTTCGCATGGCAGCCAGCCTCCACCTTTTTTACTGCAGCCCGCCAGCCTCCACCCATCAGCTGAGGAGACATCAGTTTCCTGCACAGCTTAGGGGCCCTCAGTAGAGCTCTTTAAGTGTGGGAACAGGCAGCTACCTACCCTCTTTTCACTGCGTCACCACTCCTGGCACCCAGAGCGGACACTCACCTCAGCCTCTATCTCTGCTTGACGCTTCTCCAGCAGCTTGGCCACCACCATGGCCCGGTGGCGCCCAGAGCGCTTGTAGCTGACTGCCCACTCACACAGCAAGGCCACTACTGCATCATCATCAGGGGAGATCTGCTCGGACACAAATGCAATGCTGGGCCGAGCCATGAGCTGGCTCGGGCAGCCGGCACACAGCAAGCAGCTGACCACCTACAAACCAAATGCACTGGGAACTGGCCCGCCATCTGCCACGCTCCCCTCTTCCCAATTCATGGAGGACACACCCAGCCAAAGCTCCCATGCGCATCCCCACATGTCAGTCAGGCCATGTGCTCAGGTGCAGCAGGTCTCTCATCCCCAGGTAACCCTCAAGGCAGGACCCTCAGCAGGAAACTCATCTGGCCCTCACAGACCAGGCTGGGGCTGCTCAGCGCACCAGGCAGTGCATCTAGCAGGTTGCTATACCAGCACCAAGCCTGCCCAGCTCCTGCTTTGGGGGTTGGCATTGAACTGAAAACTCCTCTCCCACATGGTCCTAGACATTGGAGCACAATAAGTGCTGCTCAGCTGCAGCAGCAGAGCTGGGACCAACAGCTCGCAGCTTCCCAGAGCAGCCCAAGGTCTGGAACCCACAGGACCAGTGCAGGCTGCCCATGTACTTATACAGCAACACCTTATAAAAGAAACCAAAATCCCTCCAGCCCCAGGCAGAGACTGGAGCTGCTCTCTGGGCTTGTGCCTCTTTGACCTACCTCATGACTGTCTTTGCTTGGTCCCAGACCAAATATCCTGTTGTACAAGGAATCCAGAGAGTTGCTAAAGTCAGATCTCTCAAAGCTGTGACTATCCAGAACTTCCAGGGTGTGCAGGACACGGCCAATAGTGAATCCTGGGGCAGCAGAGGGAAGACAAGGGAATAAAGCCTGAGGGACATAAGCATCTGGGCACCTGGGAGCACCATGGGGACCGAAGCTGTGGCTGGGAGAACTGGTCCCAACAGGAGGCTGAGCAAGGGAATGGGATGGATCCCTTTGCACTCCCTCCCTCTGGCCACCAGAAACCTCTCCAGCAGGCAAGTCTGAGAGGACGGCCAGGTACTAAGCTCCTGGGGGCAACACACTTGCTGCAGGGAATGGGGCCAGGGGCTGCACAGCTAACACTGAGTTACCTGCAGTAGTCTCCTGGCACTTGTCAAATGACCAGCGGACCTCCACTGCCTGGCCACGCTCTTTTATCTGCTGCTCGATCTCCCGTAGCTTGGCCCGAACCTGAAGGCGAGGGAGTTCCATAAACAGGGAGAAGCGGGGGCAGGACGGAGCTGCGGTGCAAGGAGCTGCCAGCTAACACAGGGCAGGTCAGCTCTGCCGCTGCCTGGGGTAAAGAGCCTGCCCCTCTACAGGGGCACAAGGACATGGCTTGGAGCAGCAAAAGGGAGCTGCCACTTGCACCCCTCTGCCACAACTGCTTGGTCTGGGCAGTTGCTCAGCAAGAAGCAGACCCTAGGACCTCCTCTGAGAGCTGCTCACCTGCTGCGTGAAGGCTGACGTGCCCCCAGGCATGGGCAAGTTGGAGGGGGCAATAGGCAGATGGTCCAGGGGAGAGCCAGTCTTTATCCTACTATCAGTCAAAGAGTAATGCCAGACCAGGGCGCTTGGGCAGCACAGGATGATGCTCTGCAGCAAACAAAGCATAGGCACTCCCATCACCTCTGCACCCAGCTGCCTGCCAGATGACTCTTCAAACAGCTGGCTGCTGTCACCATGCTGTCCAGACCCCACCACCCCATGCAAACACAGACCCTTCATATCCCAAAGTCTCAAGGCAGGGGAATGGGCTGGGCACAGGCCACTCGTGGCAGGGACACCCAGCATTTGCTGCCTTGCTGTTCTTGGCTAGACAGGGAAGTGGCCAAGGATAACCCTGCAGGCCTGCCAGCAGCCTGGCAGGATGCCACACCGAAGCGAGCGGGTGCCAGTCCCCCAGGCCATGCATGAGCGTGCAAGCTCCTCCTGCTGGCCTTGCACTAGTTGTTCAGCCAGACACTGGGTGAGAGCACGGGGCCAAAACCCCAGAGCCCGAGGGCTTCTTACTCAGAGCTGCATGGTTCCAGTCTGGCTCTCTACAGGTGACCTCCCACCTCACTCAGTGAAATCTTCTGCCCCAAGTAGGCCCCAAACCACATCTGTAACTCCTGACTCAGTGAGAGCAGGTCATTGAGAAAGGTGTCAGATGCTACCATGAGGCCTTGGAGGGATGCAGAACCCCATGTCTCCTGCTCAGCTGTTTTTAATGGCTCGTCTAGACTCAACTTCAGCTTATGAATCTAGTTCTGCCTTGCCTCCCAGACTCCTGCTACCTCCAGGCACATTCTTCCTAGTCCGCAACCAAGTCCTCTTCCTATCAACAGACTTTCCAGTCAGATAAGCAGCCTGAGCTCCTTGAGTCGCCTATTTGTCTCCATCTGTCCAACATCCTTCCCGAAATGCAGGCGGCTCTTCTGACTGCAGCATCCTACTAGTGATCTTGGATGGAGGGGATAACAGGCTGAACAGCACTTCCCTGGCTGAGAATCAATCCTTGCAGGGCTCCCAGGCATAGTCCCCTGGGTGCTGAGCCCCATGACAGATGCGCTTTGAGAGCTGCTGGGTCCTAGGAGATGTCGCTAACACCTTAGACACCACGTCAGCTGCAGACCCACCCAAGCATCAGATGGCTGCACCACGAACTTCCCAGGCCTACCTGCAGGATGCAGCTGAGGCCGTACACCACAGGGCGGTGCTGGGGGCAGAGCAGCAAGTCACTGAAGGGGCTGGGGGGAGGGTTGCCAGTCGCCGGCTGAGGGGTGGGAGTGGAAGGGAGGGCGTTTCCCGTCTGTGTGGAGAGGATGTGGGGTGGATGCCCCCCCGCCCCGTCGAGCTGCATGGCGAGCCGGCGTGTGCAGAAGTAGGCCAGGCGCCTGGACAGGTAGGCAGACTGCACAAACTCACCAGAGTACTGGAGGGAGAAGGAAAACAGTTCCAATTCTAAGCAATGCTAAGGAGCCCCAGCACCTGCCCAGAGCCACCCACCGGACAGCAGCACCTCACTGAGGGCCATGGTCTTGCACAGGGCTGGGCTCCCCTGCTGCCCTGGCCTCTCGGGACAAACATCATCCCGGTGGCCTGCAGGCACCAGCTGTTCTCACAGCACCCAGGGCAACATCTCCAAGGACCTTAGTGCATCTAGCCCCAGGCTTCCCAGGCCTTGCTGTGGCTGCAACCAGCCCCAAGAGCCAAAAGCCAATGCCATGCAGGGAGAACACTGAACACCGTCAATGGGCCAGCTGCTGGGGTGGGGCAGAAGCAATACAAGGAACTGCAGATCTACGTGATGAAGAAGCTGGGCAGGAGTCTCTGCCACTACAGGAGATGAACAGCATCCCCCAGCAGTAGCCAAAAGCTCAGAGGAGGGATAGTGCCCAGATACAGTAATGGCTAAGCGCAGCAAGGCAGTCCTGCTTCCATTGGACTCTCCTGGTGTGAGGGGCACTGTGCTCACCCGCAGCAGCAGGGGCAAAAGCATTTTCAGGAACTCATCTTCCCCTGACCGTATCTTCTCGAAGCACTCAAGTACCCAGGTCAGGAACTCATGGCGGTCTAGCATCCCATCCTGCAGGCAGACACACCAGTGAGAGGGTAGGGCAGAGAGCATTCTGGAGTCACTCACACAGGCAGGGTGCAGCAACAGCTGCTGCTCTCTGTCAGCTAATGGGATTGGTCCCAGAGACTTACGCTGCTCTTCACACACACACATACCCCACCCCAATTCTAGCAGCCGGGCCCAAGGCTGTACCTTGCCTTTCTGGGCCACCCAGGGACACAGGATGTCCTGCAGATAGGTGATGCCTAAATTTCATGTATCCCCTGGAAACCCCAACTGGCCTGACTAGCTGTTCCCTTCAGTGGCTCACCTGGAACATGAACATGGCCAGTTTCTCATTGTAGTCCCACTGCTTCAGAGCCTGCTCCACCTCCTGCGGCATGGGCCCTGATGGCGACCCGCAGCTCTGCCCTGGAAGCTGCCTATAGAACTCAGCAATCTTCTGCAGCTGCTCTGACAGGTACTTGGTGATGATCTGGGTCCACTCTGGGAGGAAGATGACAGATGACCAGTGAGTACAATGGGACGCAGGGAGGGGAATGGGAGAGAGAAGGACCAGGCTGGTGGGAGAAAGCCAAAGAAGAAAGAACATAGAGGAAGCAAGAGGCAGAGAACCAGCCTGGCCTGGAGGGTGTGAGGAGTTATGGGTGCAGGTTTCAGACTGTGCTATCAATTGGATCTTCAACACAGAACACACAGGAAACGTTGTACATGTGTCTTTGCTTGTTTGAAAGAAAAACTCTTCCCTGAAGTCTCAGCAATGGGAAGGAAGGACCTCCCAATCAGCCCAGTTTGGCATCCTCACGACTGACAGGAGAGGGGTCAGCCATCCATTTGTGATGTTCCTTCTCCCTTGCTGACTCCTAGCAGTTGCACATATTGGTTGAAGGCCTGAGCCTAGCTTCCAAACCAAATGGTTTAAACCCAGCTGCACAAAAGACGATGCTTTGTTCGCAACGTGGCAAAGCAGTCAAGCCCCCTGGGGCCCAGCAGACTGCAAAGTCCAGGACAAGGCAGACATGAGATGGGAGAAAACTCTCAAGTGGGTCCTGTCTGGAACAACACCACCTGTAAAATCAACTGACCCAGAAGGCAGACTAGAGAACCTGCATGTAGCTTCTATCCCAAAGAGATGGGGAGATACCCCGTGGTGTCCACTACTGCTGTAGATTTGAAAATGAATTTGGATCCTGTGGTGATTGGCAGCAGTATAACACCACACAGATGGACGTTCCTAGCCAGCACCAACAAGGGAGATGCTAGAACTCCAATGAGGCCACAAGCATGATCTGGACGGGCCCTGACAGGCTGGATATATGGACAGGGAATAACAGACTAGGATTCTGCTGAGGAAAACGCAGCTAACCTATAGGAAGAAATAGCCCAGCCAAGCTAGATGGATGGGCTGGGGTTACTAATAGACGGATGGGAGAGTCTGCAAAACACTAGGCAGTTATACACACCAAGGAGGGACAGAGCTACATGGTGTAGGAGCACACAAGGACATAACCAGAGCCATGGGAACGAATCACAAAGGGGAAGCAGAAGCCGTCAGGAAACATTCCCTGGCAGCAAGAAGGATTTTCCTATAGAATCACCTGCCAACGGAGCTGTCGGGGCACAGGCGTGCAGGGACAGCACTAGGAATTCTCCAACTGGGAGCAAACCTGGCCCAGCCCTTCCTGGCGAGTGCGAAGGGGCCCAAGGGGCTCTTTCCTTACTGATGTTTACTGTCCAGCTGCCAAACAGCAGCAGGCTGGGGTGAGGTGCCTGGCAGGAACACATCCAGAGCTCTGCCAAAAGCACTTACCAATAAAGGGATCGATGACATGTCGCTTTTTCACCTTGGTTTCCGTGATGGCAGCGTAGTAGGCACAAGTCATTTTGATCAGCCAGGCTGCGCGCATTACTGGAACAGTGTATTTTGCTAAGTAGCCAAAGACCTCCTCCTTCTTACTAAAGATGGGTACCTGAGACAGAGCAGAGGGGAAAAGAGGACACCTGAGGGCTCATGAAGGAGCACTGCAAGCCATGCACACTAAAGCCAGATGCCCAGATGACTGCACACAGTACATGCCACACAACCCAAGGCACCAGCACATGGAATGCACCCAGGTCAGAAACAGCAGCACCAGAACTGCATTTCAGCATGCTGGCAGGAATTGGACACCCTGGACAGAGCCAAGCTAATCACACACACAGGCACCGTGGGAGGATGAATTATGAACAAAGAAATATGCAAGCACCAAAGACAAAGGCACGGAACAATGGGGAAGACCGACTATTCCCCTGCCAGGGGGCCAGACAACCTGCAGGCCTTGCCCCACACACACACCTGCTGCAGCACCACAGTTTCCAGCAGGCACCCAGGCCCCACTTGACAACACACCTCCGCAAGCCTTCTCCAGGTCTGCCTCTTGTTAGGCCTCTCTAACAACACGCTAATAACTTTTCTTCCTCTTCCAGTCCCCAAAACATTCCTAACTCCATCATCCAAGTGTCCTACCCGGAGCACAGAAATACTCCATACCTTGGTGCTGGCCTAGCCAGTGCACAGAGCTTTTCCATAGCTGCAGCCTGCCTTTTACAAGAGAAAACTGGGAAGTCACTCAGCCCACTAGCTAGTCTTGCAACTGCCACAGCTTGAAAAAAGCAGAGCAGCAAGAGCTTCCCTCATTTAAACATGATACCAAGTAAAAGCAGCAGCAGCAGATCAGCTAACAGCCACCGAAACACAAACAAAATCTTTGTGTCCACAAGCTGCAAGGGAAATCTGAGTCCGGTCCCTGACCAAGTGATGAGGAGCTTTCATTTAGCAGATGCAGAGAACATGAGCAGCCCAGCCCGCGACACTGCATCCCAGGGAGAGGGAGCAAACCTCTTTGCTGCCTAGCTTCAGATGTGCCACACACACGGGGAAGCACTTGCTGGCAGCATCCTCCACACATACCTTTTTAGCCAGGTGAGTGAGGGGCTTAGTCCCAGCCAGGTCTGTGAACCAATTGTTTATAGCGCTTTGAGAGCGTGCTGTCACCAGCCAGAAGTTATCCTTCTGGTTCACCTGAGGCTTCCGCCTTCCTGTGTCTGGCAGCGTGTTGCAGCGCAGCTTCTCTGCGATAATGCTGCTGAAATTGGAGCTGATCTGAGAGGGAGAAGACAGTCAATAGCACCTGCAGAACTGGCCAGAGTGGCAGCTAACTCCACTCAGCTTCCTAAAACTCATGTAATAAGTCTGGGACAGGAACTCAGCCAGGAGAAACAGACGGGGATTCCCTGCACCAGACTGTCACAGGCCAGGACTAGAGATGGGGAAACTGAGGCACGGGCCTGTTCTAAAGCTCCCAGGGCTGACCCACCAGATGCTTATCTCCTAAAAGCAAAGATGATCCTCTGCCATGGCAGCACCGTAGCCAGACTGAAACTGAACCAGGTCCCCGCTATTGGCCTTTCCACCTCCCTCTTCCTTTGCCCTTACAAGCGAGCCCTGGTGCTCCAGCGTGGGGCCGTCTGAACCCTGCTGAGGGGACGGATGCCGGATCTAGCTACAGGGAGGGGGACTTGCAGCCCACTACCCTCGGGACCTAGCCACAGGGTCACCTGCCCAGCCCTGGCCACATGCTGCCCCCTTTCTGGTGCAACCCAGGATCACCTTGGCGGGGTTGAAGTTGACATTCTTGGCGCTGCCATGCTCGTCGCCAGACACGGCCGGCTGGTTGTTGAAGCCCTGCTTCACGTTCAGGGCTGTCAGCTCATCCTGGGGGACAGGACAGGGCAGTGCTGGGGACTGACACGGCCATGGGCCTGCATGGCTCTCCCAGCACAGGGCGGGACCCCCACCACCCCCAGCAACTGGGCCACAACTCCCCCTATGGCCCCAGACACAGGTCACCACCCCCAGCCCCCCCAGACACAGGTGTGACCCCCACAACCCCAGGGACAGACTGCAGCCCCCCAAAGACACAGGTGTGACCCTCCACAACCCCAGGAACAGAATGCATCCCCCCCAGACAGAGGCGTGACCCCCCACAATCCTAGGGACAAACTGCAGCCCCCCCCAGACACAGGCGTGACCCCCCACAACCCCAGGAATGGACTGCACCCCCCCCA
>NW_017728916.1:6539283-6546802 GCF_001723895.1 Crocodylus porosus
GGGACGGCCACAACACGGCTCCGCCGGGCCGAGCGCTGCCGGAAACGGCCGAGGGCTGCCGGAAGGACCCGAGCCGGCCTCGGAGGTCACGGAAATTCCCGAGCGTTGCCGGAAACGGCCGAGCGCCCCCGGAGCTGCTGCTCGAGCCGGCCACGGCGGCCACAGAAAGAGCCGAATGGCACTCGCTGTCACGGAAAATGCCGAGCGCCGCCGGAAATGGCTGAGCGCCGCCGGAGCCGGCCACGGCGGCCACGGAAAGAGCCGAACAGCACTCGCTGTCACGGAAAATGCCGAGCGCCGCCGGAGCCGCCCGGCCGCGCCCCCTTGCGGCCTCTCCTGGCGCCGCGCTCGGGCCGGGTCGTATCCTGGAGGCCACGTGTGCTGGGGCGGGGCCGTCCCCCGGCCACGCCCCATGTCCACAGTGACCCCTGCTCCTGTCTGGGCCCATGCCATGTGTCCACGTGCCTATGCCCGGCCACGCGCCTGTGGCCTGGCCATGGGTGCCTGCACTGGTGGCAGGGTTATACCCTGTGTCCCACATCTGGGCCTACACCCCATGTCCACACTGGTGCCTGGTGGCTGCGTCCCATGCCCAGGCTGGTGCGGAGGGCCAGGGTCTGTGCAGGGCCCAGCCTGAGGGGCCGTGGCGTGGCCAACCAGCTGCCTCCATCATGGCTGTGTTCATGCCCCAGGGCCATGGGTCTGCCCCGCCCGTCTGGCCCGGCCGGCCCTTGCTCCCTGGTGCCCGAGCTGTGGCGCACCAGAGCTGCCGTGGGGCCCTGTGGCAGGCTGGGGTTTCCACAGGAAGTGGTGAGTCACGGGCGTGCGGCAGTTCCTGCTTCGCAGCGACAGCGCCGGGCTCGAGGCAGCGACGCAGGCGGCTGGGGCCGCTCCCGTCCCTCCAGATGTGGCGCGGCGCCTTCCTGGCAGCACAGGAGGCCGCAGGCATGATCCTGGCGGTGCTGCTGCTCTGTGGCCTTGGCCAGCCGGGCACGGCCGCCCCCGGCTCACAAGGTAATAGCTGCTCTCGGATCAGCTCCTCCCATCCAAGCCCTGCCGGGAAAGGAAATGCGTGCAGCCTCGACCCGTCCCGGGACGGGCCAGGAACGCAGGGCATGTGTCGGGGTGAGCACATGCCCACGGGCCGCGCGGCAGGGCTCTGGGTCTCTTGCTGCCTGGTGGGGTCTGGTCTGGCTGCCCTGGGGGCCGGCCCCCGCCCAGCTTTGGGCCCACAGAGGAGGGCTGGGTGTGTGGCAGACAGGGCCATGGGCAGCTGCATCCGCCACATCCTGCACGTTGCCTCCCTTGGGCGTCCGGCTCGTAGCAGCTTGCAGCAGCGAGCGTGATGCCACCGTGGCCGGCCGGCTGCCTGCGGGGCACCAGGTGGGTCGCCTCTCTGGGGCAGGGCAGGGTGATATCCCTGCCAGCGCGTCTCCAGCCCCGGCTCCTGTCTCTGGGGCAGTATGTAGCACCGGCACGGGCCCCCCGGGCAGCGGTGTGTCTGGGACAGCGGGTGAGGCTGTGTGAAAATCAGGGTCTGGCTCATCCTGGCAATGTCAACCTGTGGCATCTCCCCAGGCTGCTCTGGCCCCAAATGCATTGAGCCGAACAGCTGCCCATGCACCCCTGCGATCGCCGCCTTGGCTGGGGGTGCTGAGATGCCCTTGGACTGCCCCAGGCTGGCGAGTCTGACCCGGCAGGGGCTGTGCAGGTGCCAAGCAGTGTTGCTGCTGCTTCAGGCGCTGGGGCTCGGGACCAGCTGGAGCCACCCGCTTCTTCCCCCTGAGCCGTTGCAGGCATTGCCCAGTGGCCACAAGCACCGCAGTCCAGCCAAACCTCGTCCCTTAGGCCGGGCCTAGCTGGCATTGGCTCAGCCCGCCTGGGGCAGCTGAGCAGCCCCTTCCTGATTGAAGCCCCATTCCCACTCCTGGGCCCCATGTTGTTCCTTTCAATGCCCTTCCCCTCGGCAACAGCTGCTGCTTCTACCAGCCACCACCGTGGCCTGGCTCTGCTTGTCCGTGCCCAGGAGCCCGCTGTGGTCACTGATCACCTGGATGCACGGGGGGTCAGTGCCTGCAGGGTAGCACGGCCCAGCTCGGGTCTGCCCGGCCTTCCCGGCACACGGATGCCCTACGCCCACCAGTGCATCTCATCCCACTGCCATTTTGTGCCTGCCTCCCCCTGCTCTGGCACGGCAGAGAGCCCTGGGCAAGTGGCCGTGGGCTCGTCTCATCACTGATTCTCCCCGCCGCAAACCCATCGGCCCATCCCTCGCCCGTGCATCGTGGGGATGTGCCGAAGCACAGGCCCCGCGGGTGCCAGGCCCGTGCTGGGCAGGCTGGCTTCTGGCCGCCTGCACGCAGCTGGTCGTGGGAGCGCGACGGGACGGAGCTTCGCAGAGCCCCTTGGTGGGGGGGCAGGGGCGAGGGGGCGGCAGGATGTGGGGGCCTGATAGCAATCTGGACAGAGGCGCACGGCTGCAGCGGCAGAGCCGCCTCGGCATGAGTCTGCTCCAGCCCACGCTCGCGTCAGCGCCGAGGCAGCCTCTGCAGCCTCTTGTCCAGGAAGCCGCAGGACTCAGTGGACACGTCATGCAGGGTCGGGCCCCGGGAACTTCCCCTGCCCGCGGGTAGCACCCGGCAGGCCCCGGCCCAGCAGCAGCAGGGCTGGGGCAGGCATAGGAACGGCTCAGGACGTCTCTGGCTTCTGCGCAGCCCCTACCCTCGCTTCACAGCTGGGAGCAGCACGTCGGCCGGCCGGATTCAGTTCCGCTGCGCTCGCCGGGCTGGAGCCAGCGGGCCTGAGGCACTGAGTGCAAGCTCCTCCTCGCTAGCCTGCTTCTGCCTCTGTCCTTTCTAAGTGTCCTCCCAGGAAAGGTGGCTCCCAGGGTCAGGAGCAGTGTGAAGCCAGCTCTCTGGTCAGCTTGTCTCAGGGTGGACGGCCCTTGGGGCCACCCCGAAGTGCTGAAGGCGAGCGTGGCGGCGCGGGCAGATCCGACCACGGCTCTCCAGCTGTGCCTGGCTGCTGGCACAAATGCCATCGTGCCTGCGGGGGAATAGTGCGGCTGCCAGGGGTTGTGGTGCCGTGCGGCCTCGACCAGCCACGTGGTTTGCGGAGAGGACGAGAGGCCTGGAGGGGAGCTCAAGCAGCCAGTGGGGGTGGCTGAAGAGTCCCCGGGCCACTGGCTGGACAAGGCAGACGTGTGGCCCGGGGCAGGGCGCGAGGGCTGGGCAGCGGGGAGCAGAGGGAGACGGGCTCCAGGCAGCTGCCCGCCCATTGGCTTGCGGCGCGTGCAAGGCTGGGGCCCAGCCCTGTCTGCGCGAGCAGCAGCACCGGGGCTGTGGCTACCCGGGACCTGGCATCCCAGGGCTGTGCAGTGCCATGCAGCCAGGAAGACAGAGGCCTCGTTCGGTACGGAGCTGAGCTGCCCAGCGCGGTGCAGGCTGCAGTCGATGGAGCGCGTGGGCACCTCAGCTTCACCCCAGCCTGTGCCCACATGGTGCCCATCTCCCAGTCCCCATGCACGAGACAGTTGCCTTTAGGAGCTCCCCGGCACCCCAGAACACCTCCTCTCCTCTGCCCTGAACCCGGCCACACTGGCAGCACAAGCCGCCGTGTTGGGTTGCTCCAGGCACCCTGGGGCTGCATTCGCCCCCTCCTCCGCCAGGCCCCGCAGCGAGCAGCAGCCGAAGCCGGGCGTTTTCACCCCAGGGCTCTGGAGAGCGGTCTGGCAGTGACCTGCGCCAGTCAGCACTGGGCTGCCTGTGCAGCCGCCAGCCGAGGTCCGGCCCGCTCCGGCCTTGCCCCAGCAGAGCTGAGGCAACAGGAAGCTCTGGACCAAGCTTGCAGGGCATGGCCATGCCGCAGGAGAGGGTGGACTGCGGGACGTGTCAGGATGAAGTCTGTTGTGCAGGGTTGGGTGCTCCGGGGGGGCAGAGCGACCCCAGAGCACAAACCCACCTTGCTGCACATCAGCAGGTCTCCTACGTGGGCCGTGGCCATTGCTACAGCGCAGTGCTGGCACGGCCTGCTCCAGCCTGTCCAGCCCCATGGAGCCCGCGCGGACGGGCTGCCCGTGTAAGATGCCTTTTGGCCCCTGGAGCATCTCGCCCCATCCTTCAGCTGGGCTCTCCTGAGCTTGCCACAGCCCCCAGCCTGTGCGGGGCCTGGCTGGCATCTGCCCTGGGCACACAGCACGATTAGTGCGGGTGGGACGGCACGGTGGGTGGGTGGCAGGGTCAGCCCCCGGCCCGCTCAGCCCATCCCCCAGCCAGGGGGTGCAGCCTTCTCTGGGGGCTCTGGGGCCTGTGCTGCCCCAGCTGGGAGCTTGCTGTGGTGGCTGGGGGGCCTGCAGGTTGCCAGGGCCCCAGGCTGCCAGCTCAGCCACCCCGCTCTGCTCCGCTCACTTCACACCCGTCCTGCAGGCGTGAAGTGCGTGGTCTTCAACGACAAGTACATGACCTGCATGTGGGGCAACCAGGAGGACCAGCCAGTTGCCAACTACTCGCTCTACTACTGGTATGTCCCTGCCCCCACCCCTGCCTTTTGCAAGAGCTCCGGCCAGGGTGGCCTGCCACAGCCCCTGCAGCCCAGTCCTGTGGCCGCGGGCGTCCCCCAGGCTCTGCCTGCACGGTGCTGGCAGCTGCCCCCAGGCCACACATGCCCCTGGCTCAGCCCTTGAGCATCTGGTGCAGGATGCCCACAGGGCAGCCCCACAGTGCATGGCCCAGGGGAGGACAGCTTGTGCCCTGGGGGCAGTGGGGCTGGTGGCAGTGCGCAGGGGACCCACCTGCCCATCCTTTTAAAAAAAAAAATATATAACTTCATCTTCAATGCTCTGCTAAGCGGCCTTTGTGGTTCACTTGGCAGATCAAAGCAAACTTTGACAGTTAAACCATTAAAAACCGGTTACACAGTTTGCACCTTGCACCCATCTCCATCCCCCTCCTCTCACTCAGCCTTCCCCGGGTGAGCTCTGCTATTTCTCTCCTGTGGTCCTCTTCTGTCTTCCTGTACCAGCACCCTTTACGTAGTCCCATGTTAACGCAGTCCTCGCCTGTGAGGTCTGGGTGTCCGTTGAGCCGGTTCCTGCCCTTCCACGGGGCAGCCCTGAAGCAGATGCACTGGTCGCAGGGAGCTGCTGGGGCCCCTTGCCGCCTGGCCGGAGCCGTAGAGAACTGCTTCCCTGGTCAGACCCCTGACCCGGTCCCCGCCAGGAGCGCGTGGGTCTCCTTCTCACCTGCCCATCGCTGTGCAGGTACCAGCATCAGCCAGTGGCGACCGAGTGCCGGCGTTACCTGCAGCACAACGGCATCAACATAGGCTGCTGGTTCGACGACAGTGAGATCACGCCGTTCCAGACCTTCCGGGTCCACATCAACGCAAGCCTTGGCAGCAGGACCCATGTCATCCCCACCTACGACATGAAGCTCCAGGACCTTGGTATGACCAGCTTCTGCCCCGGGAGGTCTCCCCAAGGGCCTCCACTGCCCTGCAGGACCCTTGGGGTGAGGTGTGAGCTCTGGGCAGAGCCCAGGTCTCCTCCTGACCCCGCAGCCCAAACAGCCAGGGTGAGGGGTTATGTTCTGGCTGGACCTCAGCTCCTGTCCCAGCCCAGCCCTGGGGTCAGGACCCAGCAGGGATGCTGCACCACCGAGCAACAGCCGGACACTTGGGGATCGGGGAGCACACAGGGTCGGGGTATGGGCACGGGCTCCCTGTGTCCGTGGGCAGGGGAAGGTTTCCAGGCCATGCCCTGGCGCTGGCCCAAGCTGCAGGTCAGCCCTGGGGTGGGGGTGTTTGGTGGCCCACCAAGACCCCGCGTGTGCTCGCTGCAGTGAAGCCCGACCCGCCGGTGAACCTCACGCTCCAGAACATGAGCAACCATCAGCTGCAGCTGAGCTGGCAGACGCCATACCCCAAACCACACTGCATGGAGTATGCCGTGCGCTACAAGAGCAACAAGGACACGGACTGGATGGTAAAGCTGCTGCCTGGGCCCCTCACCTCCCACCCGGGAGCGATGTCAAGGTGGGGGGAGCGGGCCAAGCCCGGGCCCTGGGAAGGGGGACTGGAGGGACCGTGGCCAAGCCCATCTCCCCACACCGCAGAGGCGGAGCTTCGTGCTGCGGCCTCCCCTCCCCCACGTGCCACCCGGACCCCAGACCTGTGTGTCTCTGCAGGTGCACAGGGTGAGCGGTGAGCTGTTCTCCTTCCCCAGCATTGACGAGGAGAAGAAGTACACCTTCCACGTGCGCAGCAAGATCAGCCAGTACTGTGGCTCCACGCAGCTCTGGAGCGAGTGGAGCGTCCCTGTGTACTGGGGCAACGCAATGGCCCACGGCGAGTGCTGGGGGTGCCCGCTGTGGGAGGGACATGGGGCCATGCCAGGGGTCACCGCACAGGCCCTGGTGCCAGAGGCTGTGGAGATGCCCACAGCCACAGCACCCCCCGGTCAGCAGCTTGCTGCCTGCCCCCAGCCCCCCATCCCTCTGACCAGGTGGGTCACCCCTCACCGCCGGGGGGAGGTGCAGCCCAGTCCCCACCGCCCCCAGGCTCCCTCCTGCCCATCCAGGCCCCCTGGGCCCGGCCCTGCCCACGCTGGTGCGGCCCACCTGCCCACCAGTTAGCAAGGCCAGGCTGACCCTGGCCTGCCCCCGCAGACTCTGCTGGGGAGCGGTACTGGGTGCGGACGGTCCTGATCCCAGTGGTCTCCGGCGTGGTGCTGCTGATGCTCGTCGTGATGCTAGTCCGCATGGAGAGGTGAGTACGTGGGCTGGGAAGAGCGCGCGTGCCTGGGGCCATGTCTGTGGGGAGCAGGGGGCAGGGGCTCCCCGCTGACTGCGTCTCCCATTGCAGAGTGTGGATCGTCTTCATGCCCCAGGTGCCCAACCCCAGCAAGACCTTCGACGAGCTCTTCAACACCCACAAGGGCAACTTCCAGGTAGGGGCCGCGGCACCTGGGGAACGCAGACCCCCGCCTGCTCCTGTGGCTGGGTCAGACGTGCGAGGTGGGCAGGGCTGAAGCAGGCTGGGCCAGCACAGCCGCCCCTCACGGGCAGGGCGCGGCTCCCTGGAGCTGCAGCCCTGGCAGTGCATGGAGCCAGGGGGGCGGGGGCTCGGGGGGCACCGGGCCAGCCTCGCTCACGCCCTGGCGTGTTCTGCAGGAGTGGGCTGGCGTGCCCAAGGACGTGGTGGAGAGCTTCACACCCAACTACAGCGAGAGCATCTGCCACGTCAGCGAGCTGCTCCCCAAGGAGGGCCAGGAGCCCGCTGCCGATAGATCTGGGCCCCTTCCTTTAAAGAAGGACTTTGGGGGCCTGTGAAGGCACCAGCAGGCTGCCCCCAACCCCTGCCCAGCTCCTAACACCCCCCCACGCCCTGCCCCAAGCCAGTGCCCAACACCTTGTGGCCCCGGACCCCCATGCCCTGCCCCCAGCCCAGCAGCGCCTCGCGCCCTGCCTGCATGCCCCACACCTTCCCGTGCCCACACGCATGGCGGGAGGACCCCCCCGGTTTC
>NW_017728916.1:6546902-6570767 GCF_001723895.1 Crocodylus porosus
GCCGGACGGGCCCCGTCGGGGCCGCAGGCTGCCACCCGGGGCGGGGGCCCCTGCAACTGCGGGGGGGCTCGGTGGGCCGGGGTCGCCGCTTGTCCCGGTCGGCCGGAGCCAGGGGCAGCTCCGCGCTCACTGCCTGCTGCTGCGGGGGCTCGGTGCATGGGGACCCCCAGTACCCCGCGGCCTTCTGTAGGGCACGCTCCCCCCGCGGAGCCGGCCTTGCCCTGAGCTGCTCCCCCAGCCGGGGGCAGGCGCTGGGGCTGGCAGGGGACGCCGGCTGGTGCGGGTGCAGGAAGGTGGGCAGGTGCCACGACCAGCCAGACGCCCGCGGGCTTCCTTCCTCTCCTCGCTGCGCGCGCGGGCGGGCGGGCAGGCGGCCACCCCGGGTGCCACCACCGAGCCTGGCTGGGGTCATTGGCGCGGCGGGTGCTGCCCCCGGGCCTGGGACCCTGGCGAGGGGAGCTGGGAGCTGCGTTTGGGCCTGTGGGCACGCAGGGCTGAGCGCTGCCCTGAGCTCTGTGCAGGTGCCCTGGCAGTGGCCTCGTGCTGCTGGCTCGAGAGCAGCCTCTGCTGAAGGCTCCTGGGCAGGCCCTGCAGGGCGCTGGCCTCTGCACTGCTTGGTCCCCGGTGCGTCCTGATCCTCCCTGCTGGAGGGACTGGACCAGGGGCGCTGCGCTGGAGCTTACGCGCAGTCTCCGGAGACAGCGCGTCGGCTGCGTCCAGCTCCGTCCTGCCTCTGGCTTGGGTAGGGGCACCGTGGAAGGAGCTCTTGCGTGGGCCAGGCACGTGGGGGCATGCAGTCCTTGCCTAGTTATGCACAATCAGGGTCCTGTGCTGGGGCCTCTGGCTGCACAGGGTGCAGGGAAGCTCTGGGCGTGCACCCTCCTGCTTGTGCCAGTCTTGCCAGTGGCTGCTGCTCGTGTGGGGAAGGGCAGGGGAGGTCCCTGTGGCACTGACCTGGTGCATTCGGGGCACGAGCCATGCCCAAGAGAAGCAGGCAGGGAAGAAACCACGGCTTCCTGGACTGGGGCACCGGGGACCCCAGCAAGGAACCCCTACCTGGGCCTCTCATCCCAGTCCCGGCAGCCGGATGGGAAGGGCTGGCCCCAGGAAAGCTGGGCCTGCCCTGGGCACCACTTTGGGGCACTGGGATGAACTGCATCACAGGCGCGTGTCCTGCTGGGGCCGAGGTGTGGAGGGGGCAGGTCCCACGGGAGCCGCCAACTCTGACGTGGCTGTCCTGACAGGTGGGGAAGATGACCAGCAGCGACCCTGACCGGCCCCAATTCCTGTTCGTGAAGGCACTGGCCAGCCGGGGCCGTGCGGAGGCCGTGACGCAGCAGATGGGCTACCACCCGCAGTACCTGGACAGCTTCCTTAAGACACAGCACTACCTGCTGCACATGGACGGCCCGCTGCCCTTCGCCTGCCGGCACTACATCGCCATCATGGTGCGTCCCCGGGCAGTGCCCCGCCGCCTGCCTGGCCGTGCCCTGCTGGGTGCACGGGCAGCACCTGGGGCTTGCACCCAGTTTCGGCTGGGGTGGAGCCTCATGCTGCTGCTGGTGGCTGCGTGACAGGCACAGGCCTCAGCCTGGGCATCCTTAGCTGGGGTGCTGAGGCTCGGACTGGCTCTTGCAGGCAGCTGCCCGGCACCAGTGCCACTACCTGGTAAATCTGCACGTGCTGCAGTTCCTGCGCATGGGGGGGGACCCCCAGTGGCTGCGGGGCCTGGCCTTCACCCCCCCCAAGCTCCGCAACCTCAATGAAATCAACAAGATCCTGGCGCACCGGCCCTGGCTGGTCAGCAAGGAGCACATTGAGGTGAGCAGCGGGTGGGTGAAGGGCAGGCGGGGAAGCCCGGGGGGAGGGGGTGGCCATGCCCTGCTGTGGCATCAGTCTGTCCGTGTGCCCCTGCCCCCGCAGAAGCTTCTGAAGATCAGTGAGCAGAGCTGGTCTCTGGCCGAGCTGGTCCACGCCGTGGTGCTCCTGGCGCATTGCCATGCGCTGGCCAGCTTCGTCTTCGGGTGCGGCTGTGGGCAGGATGAGCGACCGGATGGCCGGGCTGTGCCAGCACCCACCTCACCCGGGAACCAGTGCTTCTGCGAGGCTGGCAGTGGCAATGGCTGCAGCCAGGAGCTGTTGCGCATCAACCGCAAGCGGGTGAGCCCTGGGCAGCCCCCTGCACCATGCCCGGGGCCTGGGTATCCATGGAGCTGCGCTGATTCCACTCTGTCTCCCCCCGCGCAGTCCCTGGACTCCTGCGTGGAGCTGGGGTCGCTGCGGGACCGTGCCCAGAAGATCCACCCAGAGGCCGAGGGCAGGGAGGAGACGAGGCTGCCCCAGCCAGACAGGGAGGAAGGTGAGAGGGGGCAGGCCAGAGCCCAGCAGCAGGGAATCCCGGGAGCAGCCCACACGTGCGGCCCCCTGCCTGCCCCCCACAACAGGGAGGGCTCGCTTGCTGCAAAATCCACATGCTGGAAGCCCCCGAGAACAGGCTGGGCACAGGCCTGCGCCAGTGCGACACCTCCACGGCCCAGTGCTCTGGGAGCCACGGGCTCTGCTTCTGTCCAGTGGCAGTGGAGGGTCGAGAGGTCACTACAGCCTGGCCTGGCAGCAGCTCCGTCCCAATGTGCCTGGGTCTCTGTCTCCCTCAGATTTGCACGGGGAAGCTGTCAGCACCTCAGACCTCTCCTGCTACCTGCAGGACCCCGACTTCGCGTACCAGGACTTTGCCCGGCGCGATGAGGATCACACACAGATCTTCAGAGTCCAGGTGAGCGCTAGGGCAGGGAGGGCTGTGTGTGGCAGCAGGAGGTGGCATCAGGCCCTGGGCTGTGCAGCAGTCACCAGAAAGGCCTCCCCGTGTCACAGGGTCAGGCAAGGAGCGAGTTGGAGTGACCGGCTCTGGTGCTGGAGTCCTGCTCCTGGGCCCTGCAGGCCAGAGCCACACGCCAGCAGCGGGACCAGGCTGCCGTGTCCAGGCACCTCCCTGAAGGCAGCAGCAGCTGCTGGGCGTGGGAAGGCTCCCAGGCTGTGGGGAGCGGGAGCTGGAGCTGGAGCAGGTGGGCCCTGGCCAGGGTCTCCCTGGGGCTGACGCATGTCACTTGGGGGCAGGACTACTCCTGGGAGGACCACGGCTTCTCACTGGTGAACAGGCTCTACTCCGACATCGGGCACCTCCTGGACGAGAAGTTCCGCACCGTAGATGGGCTGCGCGGCAGTGTCGTGGCCAAGCGGCAGGGCTGCGAGCCGTCGGCCTTCAAGCGTGGCATCTGGAACTACATTCACTGCATGTTCGGGATTAGGTAGCCTGGCCTGGCCCTGCCCAGATTGAGGGGAGGGAGGGGGTCCATGGACTGGGGAACAAGCCTGGGCATGATGATGTGCTGCAGGAGTCTGGCCTGATTCCTGGGGCCAGCAAAGCCCTGCCCAGATGTCAGAGACAGGCTTGGAGCATGATCAGGCTTGCCCTGAGTTGGCTGGTGAAGCAGCTAGGCACCCCATTGCTCTCCCCACACAGGGATCACTTTGCTGCATCAGCATCACGAGCCCAAGTGGGTGGCACCAGCTGCTGCTAGCACCTTTAACAACCGCTGCTGCCCCCAGCTCACACCGCTCGTGCCCAGGGTAAGGGCGTTTGCCCTGTGTGACCATGGCATCCGGGGCTGGGCAGGAGCTGCCTCTGACGTACCCCGGCTTCCTGCAGGTACGATGACTATGACTATGCCGAAGTGAACCAGCTCCTGGAGCGGGCGCTTAAGGTGTACATCAAAACTGTGACGTGCTACCCCGAGAAGACAAATCCTGAGACGTTTGACCGCTTCTGGAAGCAGTTCAAGCACAGTGAGAAGGTGCGGGCAGGGGGGAGCACATGCAACCTTGGCCAGCAAACAGTCTCTGGGCAGCAAGGCTGGCTCCTTGCCTCCCCACCACCACTTCCCTGGGGCAAGCGGTGTGTGGCCCAGGCCTAGGCCACACAGCCCTCCAGCAGGCAGGAGCTTTCTGGCATCAGGGACCCAAGAAACATTTGGATGTTTACCTTGCTAAGATCCGTTGACCCCAGCTGACTTCCTGCCTCTGGGGCAGGAGGCTGGACCTGATGATCTTACAAGGTCCCTTCCAGCCTGAATGTCTGTGCAGTCTAGGAAGATGCTGGCCTGGCGCCTCCCTGGTGACAAAGCTTCCTGGGGAAGGTCGTGGATGCTGGAGCAGGCTGGGGGGAGCCACAGTCCAGGGCGCATGATTGGGGTCACCTGCTGCTGGGGTTCAGGCTGTCTTGCCTCCACAGGTCCATGTGAACCTGCTCATCCTGGAAGCCCGGATGCAGGCGGAGCTGCTGTATGCGCTGCGCGCCATCACCCAGTACATGATCTAGCTGGATCGGCGCCCGCCCGTGCAAACGGCTGGCCAGCGCGGGGCAGGGCGCACCGTCTGCTCCAGTTACCAGACTGACTTTCCTTTTCCCTGTGGGCCACAGTGCGTGGCCCGAGATGTGCAATGACCAAGCTGTGAGGAGAGTCCCGGCTGTGGCAGGGAGGGATGCCAAAGCTGCACCCCATCCTCCAGGGCTGCTGGAGCCAGCTCCGATGGGCAGCAACAGGCCAAGCCATGAGCCAGGCCCTCCCACTGTGCTGATCTGGTGCCTCCCTGGGGATGAAGCTTCTTCCTGCAGAACATCGTGGGCGCAGGGCCAAGCAATAGGCACGCTGCGGCCGGTGGCAGGGGAGAGGCTGGCTCCAATCTGCTTCGGGGAGCTCAGCCCCTCCCAAGCCTTGGGCTGGGTGGCAGGCTGCCCCCTCCCTCCCCTGCCAGTGCAGCCCCCTGCCCTCACTCCTGTGCCAAACCCTTCTTGGGGCAGAGGGAGCTGCTGGCCGGGCCTACTCCACACTGAGCCCGTGGCTGGGGGGTGGCCGGTACTGCCTAGTCCCAGGGCAGGCAGGGAGGGTGGCTGCAGTTCCTGGTGGAGGCTGTAGCAGCGGGGGAAACTGAGGTCCCTTCTGCAGGTTTCTGCTGTGCTTCCTTGGTGCTGAGAGGCAGAGGGCAAGTGCAGGATCAGGGAGGGCACATTCTCCTGGGAGCTGGGCCCAGGCCTGGCTGGCTGCTCCGTGCCAGTGAGGCCTGCTCCTGCCTGGACGAGCCCTGAGAGCTGAGGCAAGTGGGACCACCAGCCAGGGGCGGTGCAGGGCAGCCCAGAGCTGTCCAGCCCCTCTGCCACAGGCATGTCCCCTCTTCGGTCAGGTGCTGCTCTGGGCCCCCAGCTTGGCTCCAGGGGCACTGGCCAGGTCCTGCCCCTGGACTGTGAGGGAGGGCGGCAAGGCCTGCCTGCACGCTGCTTCAGTCAACCTGTTTACTGCGTACGTGTGTGAAGAAAACTGCGTGTCTGGAAGCCACAGAAAAAGCCTATTTTTGCTATAAATATCATTATGTTTGACATGGGCTGTGGCCTTGCTGCCTTCTTGGGGCAGTTTGGCCCCTCTGCTTGGTACCAGGGGGCTGGGGGCATAGCAGCCACTTACCTACAGCAGCTCCAGGCTGGCCTCAGCCTGGTCTGCCAGCGTTCACTCACCTGGCTGGAGCCCAGTCCCCTTCCTGCCCCAGACAGCCCTGGCTGGTCCCTGCAGCAGCAAGCAGCTGGAGCAGGCATCGTCCTGCAGTTTCCTGGCTCACAGAGCAGGCAAGAGAGCCACCCCCCCCACAACACGGGCCAGCAAGCCTGGTGCAGCAGGAAACACCTGCTCTTGGCCTCTGTGCATGCAGAGATGGAAAGCACTGCAGGATCCAGTCCCCTCTCATCCTACTTTATGGGTGTCAGTTTGGGTACTGCATAGATTAGGCTGGTGCTGGTCTGTGCCCAGTCAGGCCTTGCCCAGAACCAGGGAGCTGACACTTGTGGGCAGAGCCACAGCAGGTCTCTGGGACCGGGGCAAGTGCTCCCTACCCCCTCCAGCCCCAGCTGCTAGTTGCCTACTTTCCTGAGTTGGGACCAGACAGATGGGCCCAGGGAGAATGGTGCACTGCTGCCCTGTAGGGCAGGGGTACATGGCTTGGCATGCCCCAACCCTCCCCAGAAGGCAGTGCCAGGGCTGCTTGCCAGGCCCTGGCTTTACCAGCAGTCTCCTGGGCTACACATGCTGCTAGCTACAGCAAGGTGTGACAGGGCAGCTGGCTCTCCCACTCAAGGTGATGGACACCACATCCCCTCTGCAGCTGCGTTGGTCCACAGAGCGACAGCTTGTGGTCTGGGGCAGCAGCATGGTGGATTCAACCCCGGCTCCAGGCCCACACTTGGGTCCCGTGCTCTTGGCAGGGCCTGGCCAGCTTGGGAGGGTCTCGCTCCAGTGCCCAGAACAAGCATCAACTGTACAGGAACATCCAGGACTGAACAGGCCATCGCCTCCTGCAGGGACCTGGCATTGGCCTCAGGAGTGCCTGCCATGGGAGGGAACTACACATCCCACTTTTGCAGGAAGCAACGGCCTCCCCCTGTGTGCATCCTGGGGGTTGTGTTACAGCACCTCCAGCCCTGCTGCCCCCCAGGAGCTGCAGCCACAGGGCCCAATGCCAGAACCTCCCCCCACCAGCAATGTTACTGGTTAGCAGGAGCAAGGGTCTCCCATTCCAGGCACCTGTGAAGGCCACCGTCTGGGGCAGACTGCCCAGTGGCTGGGACAGAAGGCAGCTGCCCCCCAGAGCCGGGGTCCACCTCCCAAGCCACGGCTTGCTCTTGGCCCTGGGACAAAGCTTGGATGCAGAGGCCCCAGCCCCAGGTGAGGTGCTAGAAGGAAGGCAGGTCTCCACATACCCTCAGGCATCAGGCGCAACAGCTCTGCTGGCTTTGGCAAGTCCCTAGGTGGTCCAGGCCAGTCTTTCTCCAGTGCTCGAGAACAGCAGCACGACACTGCAGCAGTGTACATGGGACCACTTGCTCCAAGGACTCCTGGATGACCCTGAACTGCAATGAGGCTTGGGCTGAGGCAGGATGCTGTGGCCTCAACTCACAACACCAAACAATCCCATCAGCAGTGGGACAGGGCACGGTTCTTGGCCTGGATCATGCCATGCGGCCACAAGACCCCCTGCCCACCAGCCACAAATGAAACATTTCCTTCTCCTGTCTTGCTCTTCCTTATCTTACACTCCACAACCCCCGGGGTTTTCCTCTCCCCTCTCATGCAGCAGTTATTTCACGTGCTGATGCATTCCCCCACAGCTCACCTCCCTTCTAACCTGGTGACCCCAGTGCTTGCAGTCCCCTGGTGCAAGCTCCCCTTAGCTAGGCTGTGCAGCCCCTCACCTGCAATATGCTTGCCTTCCTAGAAATGCCACAACCCATTGCCTGCAGCACCCCGCCAAGGGCCCGTGACCAGGGAGGTGGTTTCCCATAGGGCCCCCCCCCCCATCTGCACCAGGTACTTCTACTCACTGCTTACCCCACAGCCAGGTTCTTGTTTCCTTTGCTGAAGTTTCTGAGCCCAAATACACAAGCAGGATGCAGCCCCAGCAAGTGGCAGCTGCTGTGTACAGCCCCTCTCTGCTCCTACCACTGCATTTCCCCTGTTAATGCAGGCTGTGCCAGGAGAGAGGACCACAGCGCACAGGGGCTTCTGGCAGGTTGTGTCATGGAAAGGCTGACTGGATAAGCACCTCTTGAGCTCCAACAGGGTAAAGCCTCTGGAGATGCAGACACACACGGGAGCTACTGGAGCCTGGCCTGGTGGGGGGAAGGCGATGGATAGCCCTGGCTGCAGGCTGGAAGCTGCGTTGGGCACAAACACACGGGACATGGAGCAGAGGATTACAGGTTTATTTGTCAGACGTTCCTGCCCTAGTCTAGCATGTTCTACAGCCTTGTAGCACCGGTGGTAACAAAGCGCCGTGACATTCGGTTACACCGTGAGAGCGAACAAAGCTGGTGGGACAGGAGGAACTCTGAGGAATGGGTGGGTGAGAGACCTGTGCCAGCAAGTGCCATTGGCCCCACACCAGCAAGGAAAGCCAGCCAGGGCCATGGGGATTGGGTGCGGGCTGTGCCACAGCAACAGCCAGTTCACAGGACCATCTCCCAGCTCCCTCCCAGGACACCAGGCCCAGCCTCTGCCCCACCTAGAACTGCACCCGGAGACTGAGCACCAGCAAGGGGCCCCAGGCCTCATGGAGACATGTCTAGCACTGTGACCACCACCCTGCAGGAAGCAGCTTTCCCCTTGCACCTTTCTGCTCCCTCAGCCCCATGGCAGCACCTTTCTCAACCCCCACCATGGCCACAAGCGCAAGGACCGAGCCAGACTGCCTGGACTTTCTCCCCCGGGTTAGAACGCACTCAGCTCCAGAGAGGCCCTTGCTTCCTACAGCCCTGGGCACCGTGGGCGAGGGGTGGTGCTGGGCTGCCCTGCTCAGGGGGCCTCCCCACCCATGGGAAGTCATGTCTTCTAGCTGACATCAGACTTGCAAAGCATCCCTCCACAACTGAATGAGGACAGGACCCCATGACATCTGCACTCTGGCCCCTGGCTTGGGTCCAACCCCACACTGCCCCATGATCAGGAAGAAGTGCCTGAGGCTCAGGCCCCAGCTGCTGTGGCCACTAGCAGGGCACGCCAGCTGTCCCAGGCCCCCTCCAGCCACCCCCACCCAGCAGCATTCCAGCAGTACTATAAATAAGCAACTAAATAAGAAAACAAAGGAGCGGTGACCTAAATAAGAGCTTTCTAGGCATTTCCTTTGGAACAGCTGATTAGCACGACCTATTCCAGCATGCACATCACTAAGGGCTGCACCCAGGCTCCAGAACGCTCCCCTGCTGTCACAATGGCTTGGCCGCTGCTCTACACGCAAGCGGGGACAAAGGGGCGCTGTGCACTTCCACATATCCATGGAACCCCAACCAACTTTGGCTGCTCCTCTCCTGTGAGACAGGGGCCACTGATGGCCCCAGGCAGCTGCCCCCACACCCAGATCAACCCAGGTGCATGCAAAGGCCACGGGTTGGACTCTCACGAGCTCTGCAGACAGACGGCACACAGTTGGCATGGTGCAGGCACCATGTTCCACACCACCAGGCTTGGAGTAATCAGTGCCCCACCAGAGCCCAACCTGGCCAAGGTAGAGGAAATGCACAGCTGGACGGTACAACTCCTCATGTCTGGAGTTCCCCCCAGCCCCCTCCAGAGCCACTGCCCCCCTTCCCCACCTCACACCAAAGCACAGGGGCAGTGTGGGATCAAGCTGCACCCTCACCTCCTCCTTTCCACCCACCGTGGACCTATCCCAGTCTGCCCATCTCTTCCTGCCAGCACAGGAGGCAGGTGGCCTGGCTGAATCATCAGCTTGGTGGTGCAGAGCCTGCGCCCTTACTTTCCATTTCCCTGCAGCATTACCCCAAGGAGGTGACAAGCAAACCCTGAACAATCCTCTGCCCCAGAGACCCAGGCTGCCCAGGACCTCTGCTAAGACAGGTGTAGGAACATGTCTTGGGGAGGTGTCTGCGCCGTGCCAGATGTGACAGCACAGGCAGGGCTGCAGTAGCACTGCCAGCCCTCAGCGGAGCAGCCTGGAGATCATTTTTTGGCCCTCAGTGGAGCAGCCTGGAGATTGGTTTTTGGACTGTGGAAGGGGGCGGTGCCAGCAGCCAACCCTAGAGCATCTGCAACTTGGCGGCACTTCCACTGCCTCTGGGAAAGGGAGCATTCAGGGCTCTGATGCAAAGCTCTCCTCTCCAGCACTGCTGCAGGGAGGGAAAGCGAGGGCCCTGCTAGGGATGGGCCCGACGCACAAGTGCACAGACACATACCGGCAGCCCCCTGGGTGAACCTGAGCGCCAGTGGCTGAGGTCTACCCCGAGCTGTACACGTTGGCCTGGGCCCACAGAGCAGTTGGGCACCACCACGCTCCTGCACAAGGATTGGGCCAGGCTGAGAGGCTGGAAGCAGACACTGCAGACCTGGCTACTCACGGCCTAGCCTGCACTACATCTGGCATGCTGGTACAAGCAACACCACAGGACCCACTTGCCTTTGCAACTAGGGCCTCAGCTGCTGGCTTGCCCAGAGGACAGGTGCCAGCAGGAAGGGATCCCCATTCACCAGCTGTTCTAGCTGCAGGTTTGGGGCAGCTGCCCAGGGGCCAGGCCTGCATCTCACAAGAGGATAGTCAGGGGCACACGGACAGGTTCTGCAGGTGAACCCAAGTGTGGAGTGCAGATGGCACCAGCATGCAGTTTCTGGACTGCCACCTCAGCACCTTATGCTGGAGAAGGTAAAGGCAGTCGGTTGGAGGGGCCTCGTCTCAGGCACCTGACCATACTGTGCTGCTCTGGTCCCCAGGAGTACCAGAGGGGCCCTTGAAAGTGCACATAGCAGACGAGAAGGGAATGTGGAACAACCTCACAGCACCTCCTGGCGGGAGCACCCATTAGCCACACACCAAAGGAGGTCACCGACTGTCCCCATGAACAAGCTTGATAGACCCAGCAAAGAAACACCCCCCTCCACTCCTGCCACTGCACCACCCAAAGCCCGATGGGAAGCCATTGGATAGCACACCTCATCCCTCTGGCTCCTCAGCTCCTTCCCCCACACGCACAAGGACAAGATGGGGCACAGCCCTGTCACATCCCAGAGATCTGCCTAGGAGGTGAGCATGGGCAAGCAGGAGCACAACTTCAGCAACACGAGGAGAAAGCAATGGGAACCACAACAACCAGGCCACAAGCACAAGACAGGACATCGGTGAGGACAAGGGGCCTGGCCTAGCCCAGCCCTCCTCATCAGCAGGGCAGGGAACCTAAGCCTGAGACCTCAGCTGCCACCCTGCTACTCTAGGGCTTAATCCCCACCAAGGCTCAGCCAAGCACACAAGTTTAAGAAAGGCTAAGGTGGGAGTGACCAAGCACCCCAAGAGGCTGGCCTGCTGCAGCCACTTTCAGAGCATGTTTGTGGGTACGTGGCAACTCCCACATGCACTGCGGCAACCTGCCACCCTCACCTTCCACTGGATGCTCAGCTGTGGCCCAGCCACAGCAGGCTTGTCTCCACCCCTCTGTAGTGTTCATCTAATATCCATGGGATAAAGCATGGTTTTACCCAATAATTGCATGATTCCTCAGTTAGAGAGAGAGAGAGAGAAAAAGAGAGAGAGAGAGAGAGAGAGAAAGAGAAAGAGTGTAAAAAGGTTTAGAAAAGCTTCTAATCAATCTGCAGGCAGTTTTGCACATGGATCACAAGTAATGTACAACCCCCCCCCAGCGGTTCCAGACAGCATGGGTCTGCCAGTTCCTTTCCACCCAGTTACACACATGATCAAATGTCAAAAGTGTGTCCTCAGCACAGCTCTGAAAGGCAAATCTGCAGTCGGCCCCTTCCATCAGGGAGAGAGATGACCAATGTGCCTAATGGAGACACTTATATTGGCCTAAAATTTGTCATAGAAAGCCCCCAGATTAGTAAAAAAATATGTCATCTATAGAAAATGCCCTTCTGAAAAGCAACCAGGGCTCTGTTAAGGCCACACCCAGGCTTCAAATTCTGGCTGCTGTAACAAGGCAGCCCAGGAACAGACTCAAGATGTTTGGTGTTCCAGCAGTGACTATTAGCACCCATGTGTCTACTCAGCGCTGAGGACAGAGCAACTTCTCTAGACCACGCTACTCATTCAATAGGGGCCAGTTGGCACAGTGAAAATAAACTGGCATGCCTCAATTCTGTACAGGTGCACGAAGGAGAGCACCCCTCCCTGCAGGGCCCTGTCCCTTCCAAAGCATAACAGGGTGCAGAGGGAAGTGGGTCACACCGAAGCAATTTCCAACACATCCAACATGCCCTTTTCCCACCCTGCAGCACCTTCCAATTTCTCTGCAAGTCTATGGGGTACCAAGTGTGGGCCAGTGGCTGAGGGAAAGAGTCCAGTTACTCCACCCCAAAGGCAAGGTGAGGACAGAGCAGGCCCCACTGACCTGCCACCGTGGCAGAGTTAAGGCAGTCACTGGTATGTGCCTCCAGCAAACCCCACCTTCTGCATGGGAAACGTTGCAGTCTGGCACAAAGGCCTCCGGCCAAGGTTCTTCCCAGGACTCCTCTTCTGCAGAAGGACCAGGGCAGGGGCAGGATTTTGGAAGAAGTGGCACATGACAGGATTTGCTAGAACTCTTCCTGTTGCCCCTGGCACCCAGCAGGCAGCCCTTTCTGCCTGGGGCAGTGCGCAGGAATGCGTCTCCAATGCGTTCCATTCTTTTCAGACTCTGCTGGGGGTGGGAAGCGAAGTCAGAACCCAACAGTCAAACCCTGAAGGACACTAGGAAGAAAAGCAAAGCAAGTGGTTAGTTCTGGGCCTGAGGGAGCCTCTGGGCACAGATCTGAGAACAATGGTCAGGAAAATGGAGCCGCAAGCAGCGCGAGATGGAATGTGTGGGTCTCTGGATGAGTCAAAGGATACTTGGCAGGGCAGAAGCCCACCCATCTGCCCTCTCCACACTGGGGGCAGGAGGAGGAAAGGGAAAGAGCCTGCCTGACTGCCTTCTCCACATGGGCAAGTGCAAGACAAGATGACAAAAGAGCCACCTGGGGTCTTGTGCTTGCAAAGGAGCAGAAGGAAGAGGCCCCATGGCAGGGCAGACAGATGGGAGAATGCTCCTGGGGGAGACAGCAGGAAGAGGGAAACTGCTGTTCCATCAGGCAGCACCAAGACAAAGTACAGGTGGAGAAGCCTGCTGGACTGAGAACAAATTGGCAGGCACTAGGGCACTGGACAGAGCCTGCTCAGCTACACCAAGGAGCCTTCTTTGCACATGATACAAGTAAGTGGATGTGTCTGATTGCATATTCCTCATTAAGTCTTACAGGAAATGCTTCCTCAAGCACCACTCAGAGTGCCAGCCTGCTGGCAGCCATGGGAGCAGAGGCAGCTCAGGAGAGTGAGCCACACACCTCCACTGTGTGCTTGGGACTCCTTTGAGCCACAGGAGCCAGTGGTGCGGGGAGAACTCAAAGACTGGGAGAACTCTGCCAGGCAGGGAGAACCGCTACACAGAGGGACAGGAGACTTCCCCTGGCGGCTGCAGACCGCTCCAGGAAATCCAAACCCAGCCTGTGTACGAACAACAAGGAGAGAAGTGCAGACCAGCAGGGAGGGGCCATGAGAAGGACTTGACAGGGCAGGAGATATACAAAGGGGCTGGGGCCAGTCAGTCTGCACAAAGCCTTGCTTTGGAGCTTTAAATCAGTGGGGCTCAAACTCCGATTCATGAAGCTGTGTCCTCTGGCCCATGGGGCTCCCCACAGGTCTCTAATCTGGTGGAAGGGGAGCAGTGGCATCATTAATGCTGTTTGCTTGCTGCCAAATGTCCAGACCTGCAAGAGATTGGTCACATTCCTGCATTCTCATCTTCCTATCTCACAGCACTGGATGTTTGCTTTCAGCTGGGGAGCAGCTCAGCAGGAAGATACGCACCCACCCAGGCACACTGTGCTCAGGGTTCACCTACCTCTTCCCCTCGTCTGCACTTACTCTCCACTTTTTCTTTGTACCGTCTTCCCTGCTGTAACTCCCAACTCTTCCCTTCTCTCCTGTTCCATCTGCTGAAGGTATCAGTGATGGAACAATGTGCATTCTAGAGCTAATACCCCAGCATGATAGAGGGAGGGACAGGATCACATACCTCTTCAGACTTTTGCAGAACTGGAACATCAGTGGGACTGGCTCTGACACCACTCCTTGCCTACAGTGTCACCTTCCCCACACAGGAGGGTTCTGCATTTGTACTCAGGGTTAGGCTGCTGTCTGAAGGTAGCTGCCTCTAGTAACAAAGGGCTCTCCATGAATTCAATCATTACCGTGCTTCACTGAGACAGTTGACAGCATGGCAATTAAACAGGGTCCTGGCACTTTGTGCCTACACTTCACCAGTCAGGAGCTGAAAAGGGAATGGTATATTCAAGCTGGTGCAGCATGCTGTGCCCCTACAAAGCAAGCAGGGGAGCTCACCTACCTTTTTGTACTCCTGAAGTTAACTTGGTACCCAAGTATGGTTGGAGGCCTGCGAGGTGCTGGGGTAGCTGGGAGTAGACAGAATGGGTTCAAAGTTAAAGTCCAAGCCCTCTCCATCCATGAGGTCACTGTTGATTATGTAATCCATGTCACATTCAAGGTTCTCCATGTACATGTCAAGGTCCAGGTCGGTGGGCAGCCTGTCCTGGGTCGCTCCCAAGGGGGCAGGGCTACCAGAAGGGAGAAGTGGTGGAGTGCCCAGCTGGGCAGGAGCCTTCAAAGTTGCCAAGTTGGCTGTGGTCTCAGGACATGCTACCATGGGAAGTGTGGGTGTCAGAGCACCAGCACCAGACTCTGGCTGTTGCTCTGAAGGCTTTCCTCGTGGGTCGACCGGGCCCATCTTGTTCTGGGTGGCCTGTCCGCCTAGAAGCAGGAGAGTCGGGTTGTTCAGCCTGCTTCCGGTCTGAGGGAGTATTGGATCCACCTGAGTCATCATCACATCACTGGGAGGTGGAGAGTTGGATGTCAGGAGAGCTTCCAGGGTCTGAGGGCCGGAGAAGCGGCTCACAGGACTCTGCAGAGATACATCAACAGGGTTAAACAGAGAGTTGCCAAAAGTAGAGGCCGAGCCAACTGTATTCCGAGTCCGTAGAGAGAAACTGGAATCTCTTTGGATCGGACCACTCGAGACAGACTGCTGGGTGGGCAGCATGGAAGAACTGGGTGATATCAGGTTTAACCCATCAATGAGTTCGAGCTCCTCAGTCACGGTGGGCGGGACGTTGCTGGATGCACTGGAGAACACTAGAGATGGAAGAAGCTCCTCGTCCGGGAGATCGTCCCGCTCGGGCAGGATAGGAGAGCGCCTGGTACTAGCGGTGCTTGCATTCGAGCTGGTTCGAGGCCGGAAACTGGTCCATACATCAGAGTCCTCATTACTCCTTGAGGGGCTTCCAGGCCACTTTGGGAACTGGGAGCTAGGACTGTCAGCAGTAGTCTCTGGAGCTGTTTGCACTGAGGCCTTCTTCTTGCCTCTGACCTTGGACAGTTTGGTGCTGTTGTCCATGGAGGCAGCTCTCCTCCTCGGAGCCTTCCCACTTTTGCCACCTTCTGGATTAAGCATCCACCAAGAACTCTTCCCCGTGGCTTCATTATGCACTTTAATGAACTTGCTGTGCAGGGAGAGGTTGTGTCTGATGGAGTTCTGAAAGAAAGAAGGGACAGTGTCAGCAGCATTTCCACTCACAGCCCCATCCTTCCCTATAGGAGTCTGGCATTCATTCATCGGTCTGCCAGGAACCCAGGTGGAGCTCTAAGGGCACCCCTAGCTGCCTGCAGCTAGAGCAAAATACACCAGCCCTTTGCTATAACTACATAACCAGGCCCTTGGAACAGAGCTAGCAGTGCTCCTCTTATCCCTTTCATCACCCCACCTCCCAGCATGGTTCCTTCTCTTTCCTCCCAGTTCTAGGTCAGCCTCCTCAGATGCCTCCCAGCCAGGCTGGGTTCTGGGAAAGTTCTGCCCCATGCACAAATCTCCCCTCAGCCCCCTGCTGCACCCCAAAGTGAGGCAGACATGGGACCAAACATAACAGAGGACCATACTGCAAGGGGCAGGACCCCACTCTCCTCCAAGACTTGGCCTCTACCCAGAGCAGTCTTCCCAGAAGCTCAGCAATTGCTCATGCTTCACAGTCATGATGATCCACATACTGAAGTTCTGTCCTAAGCAAACTCTGACCGACCAGACTCTGCATCAATGATCTGGATTTAAGGTATAGCTCGACATTACAGTTATATTGGTTTAAGCTGCTTAGATACAACAAGGTTTGGGTGTTTTGCATGCTCCTATGCTGGTATAAATATATCTTCGCTGTTGGAAATTTAAGTCTGGAGCTACAAACAGACATTACATTTGTCCCAGGATAAATCCTAAAAAAGTTTCCCTGATAAGAGGAAGTATTTGTTTATCCAGGGATATTACAAAGTACATCTATACAATTATCCTGGGATTGCATTGCTTAGTTAATGGCAATGCTACATTCAGCTGCTCACTGAACCCAATTAGAAGGGTGATGCGTGTACACACAAATTCCAGGATATTTTAATTCTGGGCTAAAATAGGCACAACTTATCCAGGGACAAATACAATGCCTCTTCCTAGCTTGAATGAGACGGATTTAAAAGTTACAGCTGTTTTACTCCTATAGTAAGAGAGATGGAGCTGACAGACAGAATGGATAGACCAGGTGGGTGCCCTGAGTGGCAAAGTACCCTCCCCACTTCTGAAAACCACACCCCACCAAGGGCTCTGGGCAATCCCCCGTGGCAGCCAGGAAGTGATCTGCCCATAGGACACTGGAAGCACAGAGGAACTCAGAGCTCAGTGCAGGGTTCTGGTGGGGGGCAGGAGCATTTGCTTTGAGGTGGGTGCTCCCCACTGGCTATCAGTAGGGTGAAAGCTCACTGTTACTAACTTGCCACACTAGGCAAGTAGCAAGATTAAAGCAGGTCCCTTGTGCTGTGTCACTTCCTAGATATGACGTCTCCAGTGCCTACCCCAGCTCTCTGGACACAGAAACCTGAATGACCGACACCTGCAGAGGACAGTGCAAAGGTGGCAGAGGCAACCACAGCTCAGGGATTTCCCACTCTAAAGCACTGAAAAGAACGTGAAGGCTGTGACACTGCATGAATCCACATGTTGTTGTACAAGACAGACAACTCTGTCTATAGCTGGGACTGACACATGCCCCAGTCAGGCTCTGAACCCTGGGACTTCACAGCACAGCACCCCCCTTGAGTACACGAGCAGACAGATCAACCACAAGAATGGGTGGCAGGATGGGGCAATTCCAGATGCAAGAACAGTTTCATTTCTCAAGCAGAGAGCCATGAGACCACACAGCTGAAACCCAGGGCTGCCACAGTAGACCTGAGGTCCATCCAGGCAGGACAGCGCATTCAACACTGAGCGTCTGGGGTGAAGTCAGGGTTACGAAGGGCACAGAACCGTCACCAGCTAAGAGCAGCAAGCCCACACCCAGCAGGCCTTTCCCCAAGTCAGTGCACTGCAATTAGGGAGGAGCAGAGACTCTGTGCCCAGTCTGAAGCAGCTGTACAGCTCTGCAGCGAGGCATGCCCTGTGCTAATGAAGCATTCGGGGACAAGCCAAGAACAAGTTGTACAGAGCAAGACAAACAGGGAACAGTTATCTGCGCAGCTCTGTACTTGCCTGGCTCTGAACTGGGACTGGCAAGAGCAGCTCCCAACTCCAGGATCTTTCTCCTGGGAAATCCCAAATTCTTGCTGCAAACTACAGAGGCCAACTGGCCCGCTTAAGGACTTCTGCCAACTGAAAACACTGGCCACTCAGACCACTGATGCTCCCCCTGTGACTCCTTGCTGCCCCCCAGCAAGCCCAGAAGGGAGCCCCGTGCATGCTGCATTTCCAGTTTGCAGAGGCATTCCTCAAGGGGCTGTGCAGAGAGGACACCTTCCTTGCACACACCTGCCAGCGTCTGTCTTGGCCAGTCACCAGTTGCCGAAGCTCTGGGGACGGCAGCTTGCGTGGAGAGATTCTGCAGAGTCAGTTACGTTGCGCAGAGCAAACAGGTGTCCCTGCTCCAGAGGCACGACTCTAATGTGCTACCCAGGAGCCCTCTCCCCCAGGACAGGCACAGCAGCTACGGGATTCACCATGATGCTGTGCCTGATGATCTTGCCTGCTGTAGGGGAGAGCGAGAGGAATTTTAAGTGCTTCCCAAAAAGCCAGTGAGGCTGGGCAGGCACCGACCACTGGGATGGACAGCACCAGCCTCTCAGGGGCAGTCTAGACTCTGCCCTCCTTCCAGAGAAGCAGCTTCTTTCACAAGCAAAGTAGGAGACACAGAAGCGACACCAACATCTCTGCACCAGTGCTGCTCACAGTGGTGGGAAAGCACTCCCTCCCAGATGGGCTCAAGAGATACTGGCTTGTTCTATACTTGCAAATCTGTCCCCTCCCTCCATTACTTCCCCACCCACTTGCCTTTCTCCCACCCCACAAGCCTGCCCTAACCAGCTTCCACTACCCACTCCCCTTATAAGTTACATCTCTCAATGTCTTTCATCTTAGTCCCCTCCTCCAAGTCACGGGGAGGGGTGAAAAGCTGTCAGCCAGCCAAATCAGCATTGAAGAACATGTCCTCTTGAGTTCTTTCACTGTCCCCTGCCTTATGGCAGGCAAGAAACAGTCATGTGGGTTTTGTTGATTACTACCTCCAAGTTATCCATCTAGGCAGTAGGTTCACTGGAGCAGCCAGCCCTGCTCCTGCCTCCAGCTTGCACAAACAATGCATTTGGAAATGCAGGGGACAGGAGAACAAAATCCCAGCAACTTAGCCCAGGACAGCTGCAAGAGACAGAAATAGATGGATCACTTCCCGCAGAGCATTTCAGCCATGCCTCATTCTTCTAGAAAACACCTTTTAGCAGCATGACACACAACACTGTCCACCTGCAGACCCAAAAAGGCAACAACTACTTGAGTTCACAGGCAGGTATTGGAGTGCTGAGGACAGGGAACAGTGGCTGGCTGGGAGCTGGCCACTTTCTCCGGCTCTGTCCATTAAACAACACTTCCAAGGTACAGCAAAAAGCAGGGCTGACTTCATGTAGAACATGCAGTGCTTCACTGTGTTGACAGGAAGGTTCAACAGGGACTTGGCTACACCCTGTACCTTAGAGCTGCTGGGCATTCAGACAGCCCAGGCTCTTATTGACAGAAGCCTCAAACCAGAGCAAGGCTCCTTCCGCCTTGGGTGCCAGTGATTCCCGGCTGCCTGAATGGGCTCAAGCCCTGGCTGAGGCACCTTCTTCCACCCTAACCCCAACGTATAAATCTGGGCTCAAAGTCAGCCAAAATTAAGCTTTGCTCAGCACAAAAGCAGCATTTAAGTTTCCATTTCCTTCGGCTATGTGGCTATGTTCCTTTGGTCCTTTGTGAGCTATGCCTCAGCGGATGGAGGCTGAGAAGCATTTCTAGCTTGTTCCCAACGAGGCCATGAAACTAGCATCATCAGAGGCCAGGATTCAACATACAGGCAAAGTCTTCCCACCAAGAGATGTCCCCATGCTGGAGCAAACCAACTCCTGTCCAAGCCCTTCCTACTACCTTGGGCCTTGACCAGCACTCCCCAGAAGCAGTGCTATTCTACCAGCCTGACTTGGCAGCTCAGGAACCTGATGAACAAGGCTGCACGAATCCTCTTTACTGCACAGTATGAACATGTCCACGGCCCAAGACAATTGTTCTCCCTCGGCACCCTGCGCTAACAGAAGATATCCGGTCGATCCTCAGCAGGCTGAGGGAGCTTTCCGGCTGTACCAAGATAAACCTACATCTTACGTTCACCAAACTGGAAGTCACTTGTAAGGGTGCCCTGCACAACTGACACCCCAGCTCTCATCTACAGCAGGAAACTATAGAGGAAGAAGCAAGTTTCCTTTCAGAAAGAAGCACCAGATGGCCACAGGAAAGCCAAGCTGCCCAGCACTCTGACACAAGGGCAGGCACACATCGGTCATCCTTCACATCAGCCACTCTCCGTTCTAAGAGGGGCAAGTCTCTCCTCCCACTTCACAGGGGCTTAGACACTATGGGGATGGAAGCCAGCTCCAGTCACAGGCACTGGGCACAACATTATGACAGCCTACCTCCCAGGTCACCTGGGAACCCAGTTACCAGCTACCACCTACCTCAGGTTATACAGTGCAATGCATGCTTGCAGGACTGAATGTGACACTTCATAGTAAGATGTTGACTAATAACAGGCACAAGTCACTAAGACAGTGATCCTCAGACACGGTGCCAGAGCATCCTTTTCAGGGGGCCACACCAGAATAGCACTGTTAAATGTGCAAACACCTACCCACCCAGATGAGATTCAGAAGAAACCCAGAGATTTCTATTAGGAACCCACAGTATCAAAAATATTCTGACCAGCTGCAGTCAGAGCTAACTGCAGCAGCAGAATTGCTCTATTATTTTTCTGTAGTCAAAAAAAGAGTGAAAGCCAGGAGCTTGTATGTTCCGAGCAGGGCTCAAGTCTAACAGGGCTGAGAACCGCTGCAGTAAGTATCATAGATTTCACAGATATTAGGGCTGGAAGGGACCCTGGAGGATCAGAGTCCAGCCCCCTGCCCCAGGGGCAGAAAGTCAGCAGGGATCAGAGGATCCCAGCAAGATAAGCATCCAAATGTGTCTTGAAGGCATTCAAAGTGGGTGCATGAACCACCTCTAGTGGCAGTCTACTCCAAACCATGGGGGCTCAGACAGTAAAGAAGTTCTTCCTTATATCCAGCCTGAATCGGTCGTGGCAGAGTTTGCGACCGTTCGATTTTGTCATCCCTTGGGGGTATAAGAGCCACCTACCCATCTTCCCAGGATCTCACCTCAGGCAGGGGTGCATCCAGTGATTATTTTACAAAAAAATCTCAAATATCGCACTGGAGCATTAAGATCAACCCATCTGGATTGGCAGCACAGGAGCATCAAACAATGCTTGGAACAGCTTGTCATTTGGACTCAGTTGGTCTATGACAACAGCAGCACACGGCATTGTTTGGCTTTGCGCATAAGAAACAGGGTCCTTACTGACAAGGACTGAGCGATTCCACACACAACAGGGAAGGGAAGAGGCCTGTTTCTTGCTCCCAGGGAAGTCTCTGAGCACTGTCAAAGTGTATTCTAGGACTATCAGGAAGCATCTCAAAAGTCTTTCTGGGGGGAGTACACTGAGTGTTTTGCCCAGGAATGATGGGACCCCTGCACCTCCCTGACATCACCCGTCTTGTGCACAGTGAAGGAGACAGCTCTCAGCGGCCTCACACCCCTGCCATGGAGTCCCTCAAGGGTGCTTACCCATTTCTACTGAATAGAGAATAGTCTTATCCAAGGGCCTTAATCCTGATAAACCATCTGCAGCCAGAAAAACTGATTCCCAGACTATAAAGCAGCTTGTAAAGTGCTGAGGAGAGAACTATAGAGAACTCCACCGACACCCACCCTGCTGGAACGCTCCTACCTTTTCACCTCAGTTAATTCTTAACATTAGAGCTGGATTATTGTAGAGACAAGGCAAACTGCACAGCCAGCAAATCCGTCTCATTTCAAAGCCACTCAAGAGCAAGGAGTACCTCCTCCCTCCCCCAAAAAGCTTATATTCACCAGAATTCACACGAGTTACACCCTCACCGCATGGAACATCTATAATTGCTCTCAACTGTATGGTGCCATAAAACAGGTACTAAGAGATTATGATGTAACAATGAAAGATTATGAAGTGTTATCATTGTTACGCAGGCTAACTTAAAAAAAAAAATCAACTTTTACTTTAAGAATAAAAAATGTACTTTCAATTGGAAACTGAGAGCCAATGTTACAGACAAGATTTAATAAGCTATTAAATAAAAGTATTTTAGCAGCACAGTTCTGCCCAACCTTTAAAGGAAATGACTGAACTTACCAAAGTTTTTGGCTGAGCACCTTGACCAGTGTTGGTTAAAAGTGCCTACACAGCTCTACCAACAGTGGCCTTGTCTGTTGCCCCAGAGGACACTTTCCGTCATTTAGTTTATTCAATCAGTTCTGTTCAATACCAAGTTTAGAAGTGCAAAAAGTAGTAACGTATGTTTATTTCACCCTATGAAGAGCAAGGTAACAAGACCCCGAGATCTACTCGTTCTAAAAAATCTGAAGGACATATGACCCGATCAATCACCCAATTGCCACTAATATTTCCTTGGTTTAATTGCTTAGCTGTAAATGCTAAACATGCTTTGATAAATTTACTCTTCCAACGTTCGTGAATTTATTTAAATTTCACCTGCCTTTAAACATAGCTAGACAGATAGTAAACGAGAAAAATGCCATTCGCCATAGTCTAGCAATAAATAAGAACCTGAGCAACTGTAAGTTCAACAATTACTAGCTGAGCAAAATGCAGTTACAGCCTGCCCCCCAGGTCACTGCACTGCACAAGACTAACTCTCTCTTTAGGAGAATGCACCCAAAGGGTACAAAGCTCCAGCCAAGATTCAAACCGATGATTTCAATCAGTCCAAGCTGTGGTAACCCACAACTCCCCCAGGAAGTTCCTGCTTTGACCCTGCTGGAGTCCAGACCAGTAAGAAGCCCATCTGAATTGGCTCATTCACAGGCAGCAGTGCTGGAAAGGGAGCTGCCCCCAAGATCCACAGCGGCAACGCCAGGGCAGCAAGGAGACCTCTGCTTGTTCCCAGACCCATTCACGCGACATGCATGAATCTGTCTGCCACCCCACTAACACAGCCTGCTTCCCTTGTAGGATTCCATTACCTAACGAGTGGCTGAAGTCACAATTTTTCATTAGACTTCAATCTCCCCGGTACCTTTTAAGTGGAAGTGTTGCCAGCTGCCTCCAAATAGAGCAGTGGAACAGCTACTGAGGGCCCACTCTCGACACTATACACCAGGGCAGCACATGCCTTGTACAAGACTTCAAAATGCCTCGTCCCATGTTACTCTGTCTGCGAGCTTCACCTATTTACTCCAAGACTTGGATGCAGCTGGCTGAAAAGGTTGCAGTGCAGATGTTTCTCTTTCACAATTAGTCAGAGGCCAAGAAAATTGCTTTAAAGTTACATCTGGTGGAGAACTTGATGGGACTCTGCTCCATACAAAATCCTGTTGGTCACTGCCTACAGAACACGCAGACACTCTTTGTCCAATGGGCAACACTGAGAGCAGGGAATCACCATCATCAGCTCCACCGCTATTAACCAAAATGACTGCATGTAGTTTGGTGCAGCCGGGGGGTAGGTCAGGACACCCTGCCTTTACTATGGGGGCTGGAAAACTTCCCTTCAGATGAACCCAAGCTACCCGAGGGAGAGGAAACATGTCCAGGTGTGCACAGCAACACATGCTGGCCAAACCTCCCACAACAGCTATGTGCCAATTTGATTCTGCTAGGATTGAAAACACTCACAGGGGGAATTCCTGGTTTTCAGTTAAGCTACTTGGCCTCTCCAGCCAACCACTACACACCTGGGGAAGGGGACAAACAGAACAGCACAACAGCACCAACCGCACGGGAAAGAGTTCAGACCTGCTCCACACGCTGCCAGGAGCACAGCTGCAAAACCCTGCTCTTCCCTGCAGCAGTAAGAGCTGCCTCATCCTCTCCAGGGCTCGTCCGTGCCTATCCACAGGGTATCTGAGCAGGCACAACCAGCCACAAGGCCCTGCAGAATGGCAAACCTCTCGCCACTGCCCTGGCTCCTGGGGAAGCCACTGCAGCAGGCCGTGCCTTGGGCACAACTGTCTGTCAGCCCGATCTTGCTGTGCCAGTGCTCAGAGCAGGGGCTGCTGTGGGCAGCACAAGCACCGCAAGCCCACGCCACACCTAGCACAGCTGTGCCCATCTCCTGTTGCAGGACGAGACATGCCATCTGACCGCAAACAAGCACCAGCCCCAGGCATCCCGGGAGCACAGGCACCGAGCGCTGGGGACTCCTCCCGCAATGCTGACCCCGTCAGGTCCCAGGCCCTGCTCCCAGCACGGCCAGCCAGGCTGCACCCTGGGAAGGGCTCCAGCGCAGAACAGCCCCGGGCGGGGAGCCCCGGTGTGAGGCAGGGGGCAGCCTGCTCGCCTGCTGTACCTTCCAGCCGGCCGAGCTGTTGCTGTCGCCCTTGTCCTTGAAGTAGGGCACGGAGCGCACCATCCACTCGTAGATCTGCGCCAGCGTGAGGCGCTTGTCGGGCGCGCTGTCGATGGCTTGGCTGATCAGCTCGGCGTACGACTGGTTGCCCCACGCGTTGCGGCGAGAGCCGCCCTTGCGCGCCGCCCGCGCCGCCTCGGC
>NW_017728916.1:6570867-6573619 GCF_001723895.1 Crocodylus porosus
GGCCAGGTGCAGGAGCGCGGCCGGGTCTGCGGCGCAAAGTCGGGGTCGAGCTCGAGGTCCAGCCCCGCCACCGCCGCCATGGCCCCTCAACGCCGCCTCATGCCCGTCGCGGCCCGGCCGCCGCCGCCTCACGGCTCTGTTTACCACGGCCCGCGGCGTCTGCGCATGCGTGCGCGGGGCATGCTGGGACAGGGAGTTCCCAACGCGCCGGGCCCCTCTCGCCGCGCTGACACCAGGACTCGGCTTCCCGTCGGCCCCCGCGCGGCAAAGGGGGCGGGGCGAGGCGGGGGCACGGAAAGGCATCGTGGCAGGGTTGGTGTGGAGGGGGACTACAGCTCCCGGGATGCTCCGCGGCGGGTGCCGGATGCGTGCCTTACATAACACCCCCGACTTCCTCCCAAACAGGCGTTGCGTCACTCACCCTTTCCTCCCCAGTAGGCTGCGCCCAAGGCCGAGCTGCCTCGCTCCGCTGGCTGCGCTTCCTGCGCGCCTCCGCGCCTTGGAGACGTCTGCACTCGCCGCCCCAAAATGCAGCGAGGCCCGCCCCCACCAGCCTGCCCGTATCCAATATGGCTGGCGCCTGCTGCAGTTGGCCGGATGAAGCCAGCCCGGTGCCGCCATGACTACGGGCAGGCGAGGGCCCTACGGGGGCCGGCAGTGGTTGTAGAACAGTGATATCCGGGGGTCTCAACACATTTTAACAACATCGCCAAATACAGCCTAAAACGCGAGGTTTTTGAACGGGAAGGCTTTTATCAGTGTTGTTCTTCCTTAAACAGAGACCAAATGTGTGCTCGAAGCTGGGCGATGCTTTTCAGACCTTGTGTGAGGCCTGGCGTGTGCAACTCATGTTACTTGTGCCCAAAGCATGTGCAGGGGCTGCGTGACACCACCACTGAGTCAGGGCATCCCCTACACTGAGCGGCTCAGTCCTCATCACAGCACCGGGAAAGCGGTGCACACCATGACGTGGCACGCACCAGGCTTCCCGCAGGCCTGTTGTTTGTTCCAGCTGCAAAACCATATGGCAGGTAGAGATGAGGAGGATGAGGCAGCCACAGGAAGTGCGTGGCACGTCCCTCTCTGGAGGGGAGCAGAGAGGAAATGGAGGCTCCATAACCACATCCTCCGCTCCCTCCTGAGCTGCCCATGTTGAAAGACGGATTATCATTCAGACTCCAAATGCCACCCCTGTACACAGTGGCAGGGAAGGAGGAGAACTAGAAGCTGAGGAGAGTATGCAAAAAAACCATGATTGCTGTTCAAAATACCTCACAGATTAGGGGCCTCATTCCCGCTTTCTGCTCTTTTGAGGACAGCATGAGGATGCATGAGACTGGTTGCCTTTTGTAGGAGTCTTCCGCCCTGATGTACACGTTACTATAGAAACAGCAAGTAATAATAGTATTAGCAGCAGCAGTGAGGAAAACCAACTCCTGGAGGTCTGGAAACTGCAGCTTCCCCAGGCGCCGCGGAGCCTCCCTGCAGATGTGGGGGAGCATTGGAAAAGGAGCTGGGCAGCACAGCCCAGAGATGGCCGGTTCTTAGGGGCTGCAGGCTGTGCTGTTCCGGATGGAACCCACCTATGTTTTTACGTGTGCTCTGCAGCCATGTCACATGCGTGGGTCCAGAGACCTTTGAAAGCCAGTGAAGGGGACTGTTCCAGGCTTGTGTCTGTCCAAGGCACAGTCCTGCTCCTTGTGCAGCACTATGTCCCTCTGCACAATTGCTGCCTGGAAGGCTGAAGACACTTCATAACTGTTCAGCTCCAGGAGCACCTGCACCTCTTCCCCGCCAACCCCCCAAGGTCATTCCCCGTCCAGGGTGGGATTCCACATGTCTCGCACTCCCAGGCTGTGCCTTGGGCTGGGGCATCCTCTGTGCCCATCAGACTCGCTCCCCTCGCCCCCACCCAGCTGTTTTCAATGCCTGAAGTTCCTCCTGCAGAAGCCTGTGACCACAGAGCTGCCTTAGACCCAAAGCCCTGTTTATTCCCACTTCTCACAGAGCCTGGAGAGGAAAGGCTTTACAACAACAGTGTCCATTCACGTCCATCAGGCCTGACCTCTGGCAAGGGGTTTGCAAATCCTTCAGATGGTCTCAGTGCATCCCAGTGTCTGTCTGGTTCCCCAACCATTCCCTTTTCCCCCAGAAAAAGAGCACAACTTCCTATGCCACCACAGCCCGGTTCGCTGCCGGTTCCCAGGCCTCTGCCTGCCACCACTGGTCCGGGAGGTTGCACAGGGAGCCAGGCCAACCCTGCCATTCTTCTGTAAGGGTGCTCCAGTGTTTGCTAAAGGCTGCTTTAAACAGAGCCTTTCTTCTTCCTTCCTTCTGGTTTTCCTCCCTGCCTGCTCGCTGCTAGGCTCAGCCAGTACAGGCGCCCGGTAACCCAGCTGTGCACGGTTTGGACTGATGGCGCTTCCGCCTGGAAGGTTCATAGGAGCATGAGGGCGCTCCCTGTCCTTGCCTGACCGCCAGTCTAGGGAGGTGGGGACTGGCACGGGGCCGTGCTGTGCCAAGAGCGTCCAAACCAGGAACGCACCAAAGCGATGCCGCTGTCCGGCTTCTCTGTGCCTGTATCACCGCGCTGTGCAGCGAGTGCAAGGCCCCACGGCACGCGATGCCTGTCATGGGGTCCCAGCGCCGGGCGGGGCGGGGTGTATGTACACCCCCCCATACACGCGCGCGCGGCGGCCCCCCTCTTCGCTACCCACGTTCCGGGGCGGCGGGTGAAGCGGGCCGGGCCGGG
>NW_017728916.1:6573974-6577707 GCF_001723895.1 Crocodylus porosus
GTCTGAGCCGGTGCAGACCCGGCCGGGGCGGCCGCTTCCTGCTCCCGGGCTGGAGCAGGCCCTGTGCCGGCACCCGCCTGCAGCCCGGGGCCCTGGCGCCGGTAACCGTGCCTCTGCCTTGCAGACAAACCTGCCCATCTTCAAGCTGAAGGAGTCGTGCGTGCGGAGGCGATACAGCGACTTCGAGTGGCTGAAGAACGAGCTAGAGCGAGACAGCAAGGTGAGTGCCCCGCCCGGCCATCCTCCTCTGGGCTGCGGAGGGGTTCCCTGGCCCGCGGGGTAGCCGCCGGCCTCGGGCTGCCTCCTGCGGGCGCGGGCTCGGCCATCGCTGACGTGGGCGCGTGCTTCCAGATTGTAGTGCCGCCGCTGCCTGGGAAAGCCTTGAAACGACAGCTCCCGTTCCGGGGTGACGAGGGGATCTTTGAGGAGTCTTTCATCGAGGAGAGGAGGCAGGGCCTAGAACAGTTTATTAACAAGTAAGCATCACGAGCCAGCAGGGGATGTGGCTGGGGTCTGCTGCTGCGGGGGTCGTGACCTTCTGCCCTCGCTGCAGCGCAGCTCTGAAGGGATTACTGCTGCTTATTGCCCCTTCCCTGTGTTGGGGGCTGCGTTGCATGCCACTGGAGCATGAGCTGCTGGCTGGGACCTGGCGCCCGGCTCTAGCGGGGAGCTGAGCAACGCAGGCCCCTGGGCCTTTCTGCCTCTTGTGCTGGCGCTGAGGCTGCAGGGAGGGGAAGGAGGAGCTGGAACGTGGCGCAGGGCCCTGGCATGACTGACTGGGTGCTGCGTCTGTGTGGGTAGGATCAGACCCACAGCGAGGCTCTGTTTTGCATCTCCCCCCTCCCTAACAAGATGGGAGTGGGACCTCCTCCCTTGCAGGCAAAGGCGGCAAGTGCGTCCTTGCTTCCCACAGCGTGGGATGAGGCCTGGGCTGGGCAGGCACTAACCTCCGCTCCCGGTTCCCTTGCAGAATCGCCGGACACCCTCTGGCACAGAACGAGCGCTGCTTACACATGTTCCTGCAGGAGGAGACCATCGACAGGAACTACGTCCCAGGGAAAGTCCGTCAGTAGGAGAGCCTGGCAATCTGTCTTCCTCCATTCCACCTTCCCTCCTGCAGAAATGACATTTATTTTTACACTAAATCTGTCTCCTCTGACCCAGCTTCTCTCTGAACCTCTTCCCAGTTTCTCCAGTATTTTTTTTCTCTTTTTCGTATCTGGCAGCAGTGTCGACCTGCTGGGCTTTGATTTGGGCCTGAAGGTGTGAAGACGCATGCAGTGCATCTGTGGTGGCAGGAGCGAGTAGGTGTGTGACGGGACTGGCACGAGGTGTTATTGCGGTGTACGGAAGCTGCCCCTCTCCCCTCACAGAAGGCTCCAAAGTGACCTTCGCCTCCCTGTCCACGCAGCCCTGAGCATTTGTAAAGGAAACTGAGCAGAACAGTGATTGTCACCGGTCAGCCGCGGCAGCAGGCGCTGGGGAGTTAGTAAAGCTTACCCGGAAACACCGGTGCTGGGGCAGGCAGCTGGTCCTTGCCCATCCCATGCCTCCTCTCCTGCATGAACCCTCCCTCTTCCGCTGCCCAGGAGTCCTGAGGCCCAGGATTCTGCACTACTCCCTGCTCCAGGTCTCCTGCCTCGCAGGCCTGCTCAGCACAGCGGGGCTCATCCCTCCCCCACCCCGTGCGCTCTCCTACGCTGCTGGCAGCTTTGGGGATGTCTCCATCATCTGAGCTCTCATGGAGCAGTCCAGTATGTTTGGAAAGGGGTTGGGCTGGGCCTGGGCTGCTGAGGCTGCACGCACGTGTAGCTAAGGAGTTGAGAGCGTGCCGAGGCTTGGCCCGGTGCAGGGGGGGTCTAGTCAGGCTTTGCAGCACTCGGTCAGCAGACTTGTGTTGGCTGCTTCTTGCATTGATTGCCTCAGGCTTGGCTTCTTCCTTGCACTTCTTGGGGGGTGGGGGGCCTGGCAGGGTGAGTGGAGCACTGCTACTCCCAGACTAAGTGGTGCTGACTGTTGCTTGCCCCCCTCGGGAACGTTCTTGCAGTCAGTCTGGGGCAGGAGTTGTTAGATCCAAATTAGCACTAGAAGTGCTACCAGTTGCAAGGTACCCAGGTTGTTGCCCCTCCCTGTGCCTCGCTGCTGCTCCCCCACCCTGCGATAGCTTTGAGGCCAGGCACTTACTAGTGTGAGCACAAAGACATGGACTATTCAGGCAGCTCTTTAAAAGCACTTTCCTCAGAGGGTAGAGAAGGCTGCGAGCCGGTCCCTTCATGGATTTGCTTCTTGGTGTACTTGCCTCTGCTCTCCAAAGTCAGTTGCTTGCTGTGGATGGGGGACCCTTGTGCAGAGGGGGACCTGGAGGGGCAGCGGGTATCTTGGCTCTGGACAGAGGAGGCTTCTGCCTTTTGTACTGATCTGCAGTGACCTGACCTGGCTGTGGGGATGCCCAGGCTCATGCTGGGGAGCTCATCCGCTGAGCTGTTCACCCAGGGCCCCCCTTCCTGGGGTGTGGTGGTGGGACCGGGGCAGGAATTCTGGTGCAGTCGGGGGGGGGCAGGGCCGGGAACCCGGAGTGTCGCTGACGCAGGCCGGCGGGAGCGGCTCCCTGGGCTGTTGCGGATGCAGCATGGCAGGAGTCCAGTCCTGGCAGCCAGGAGTGGCTCCGACTGACACAGGCCGAGGAGGGGTCCGAGGCTGAGGGTGACTGAGGCTGTGCTCCCCTCCGCCCTGCCCAGGTGCTGCTTTGGGATGGAGTCGCGTTTCCAGCCTGTCCTTGCTCGCTGTTGGAAGCAACCTGCTGCCTTCCCCATCGGTCATGTTTCTAAACTCCCTCGTCCATGCACAAGTGCTGGGAGATTGAAGGCTCTTTCTTCTGTGTATATATCCTGCTGCGGGGCTTTAATTCAGCAACTGTCTTCAATCTACTGTCTGCTGTCATGTCTGAGTTCTGTTCATATTAAACCACTGTGAAGCCATGCTGCGTACGTCCGTCCCTGAGGGGTTCTCACGAAGGCAGGGGTGCTGGGAGGCGCACATGCTGGGGTGCGGTGGATTGGGCAGTCTGGCCTGTGAACGGCTGTGCTGCAACGCCCCGCAGGCTGCCCGAGCTAGCCGGGAGCAGGCATGGGGAACTGGCTGGCATGAGAGTCCCCCGGCAGGGCCGGAGTAACGCGCAGGCATGGAGGGGGGGGAGGGGCCGAACTGTGCTTATTTGCATGTTATAAAACAAACGTGTGAAGTTACCGCGTGAAAAAAATAAGCGCGGGGTCGCTACAGGGTCTATCCGGCTCGGGACCAGCGGGGGTCTGAGTCCCCGGCGGGACGGGCGATAACGGCACGGGAAGAAGCAGCGCTACCTCCCGGCCCCTGCTCCGCAGGCTCTAGCCACCCGGCTTGCGCGGCCAGGCGGGAGTAGCGCCCGGCTGGGGAAGGGGCTGGGCGCCCCCGTCGCGGGCCGGGGCCTCGCGGCCGCGGGAAACACCCGCCCCCGGCGGGGACAGCGCCCACGCGCTGCGGCGCCGCGCGCCCACTTCCGGGTGGGGAGAAGCCCGGCGCTCCCATTGGCCAGGAGCCAGCTCGCGTCCTCATTGGCCAGCCCCCTGTGCGAGCGCCGGAGTCGCGTTGGTACAGGGGGACCCAGGCCGCTGATTGGTGAGCGAGCGGCCAATGGCGGCGCGAGCGGCGTATGAAAGCGAGGCGGGGCCGCCGGTGCCTACCCGCACGCAGCGTG
>NW_017728916.1:6577807-6588208 GCF_001723895.1 Crocodylus porosus
CTGGAGCGCAGCGCGGGGGCCGTGCCCGACGAGACCTCGAGCTGCCTGTCCCTGTGCTCCAGCTCCTTCCTCACCTCCACCCCCCTGACGCCGCCCGCGCGCTTCACCTTCGCCCGCGCCCTGGCCCCGCGCAGCCTGCTCGCAGCCGGCCCGCAGCCTGGGGACCTGCGCGGCTCCGCCACCTTCTTCCTGGATGCGGCTCGGCGCAGCCTGCTCGCGGACGGCCCGGGGCCCAGGGACCCGCGCGGCTCCACCACCGCTGTCCCAGGCGCAGCCCAGGGCAGCCTGCGGAGGGACGACTTGGAGCTGAGAGACTCCTGCGGCTCCACCACCTTCTTTCTGGATGCAGCCCAAGGCAGCCTGCTCGGGGACAACCCAGAGCCCAGGGACCCATGCAGCTCCACCACTGCTGTCCCAGGCATGGCTCGATGCAGCCTGCTTGCAGACTACCTGGGGCCCAGGGAGCCCTTTGGCTCCACTGCTGCTGACCCAGGCGCAGCCCAGGGCAGCTCGCTGAGAGACCCCCATGGCTCCACCACCTTCTTCCTGGATGTAGCTCAGCGCAGCGTGCTCAGGGATGACCCAGAGCCCAGGGACCCACGCAGCTCCACCACCGCTGTCTTGGACACAACCCAGTGCAGCCTGCCTGGGGACGACCCAGAGCCCAGGGGCCCGCGTAGCTCCACCACTGCCGTCCTGGATGCAGCCCAGGGCAGCGTGCTCGGGGACAACTCGGAGCTGAGGGACCCGCGTGGCTCCACCACCGCTGTCCTGGGTGACCCAGTGCAACCCGGCCCAGCCGACGGCACCCACAGCACAGCAGGGCCCGAGCACCTGCCTGCACCTCCTGCCTCCCCCAGGGGGAAGGAGCCTGCTGGCAGCAACGACATTGCCAAGGGTGCAGCTCCAGCCAGGCTGAGAGTTGCGGCTTGCAGCATCCCGACAGCGCTGCAGGCCCTGGCCCCCGCATCCTGCAGCTCCCGCAGGGCCCCTGCGGGCAGAGGCTGTGCCTTGGCAGGGTACCTGAGCCGTGTGTCCCTGAGCAGCCTCCGGCTCTCGCTGCAGCAGCCGGTTGGCACTAGGGACGTGCCTCTGGGATCGCAGACTGAGGCCCAGCCTCCTGCGCAGGTGAGAGGGGCCGGCGGCTGCAGCATGTGCCCCTTGCCCAGGATGCTGTGCAGCTGCCAGCTTTCCTTGGCAGAGACGGGGCACGGGCTTGGGGGCGCTGAGCATCCCTAAAATCCCGGTCACAGCCTGGAGCAGGAGTCTAGGTCCTGCAGCAGGTTCTGACCCAGGTGCTTCATCTCCGGCTGCAGGTCCCGGCTGGCACCGCGGCGAAGCAGAGCAGTGCCAGGCTGCTCGGCGTTGGGAAGTGTTCCACGGGCCTGCGGCCCCCCTCCAGGCTCCCGGGGCTGGGCGGTAGCAGAGCTGGCCCTGGGGGCTTGCAGGCTCCCACGGGGATGGAGCTACCTGGATCCAGCAAAGGGGCCAGGGCTTTTGGGACTGGACTCCCACCTCGCCCAGGTGAGCCGGCTCCGGCTGTGCCCAAGGCCTGTTGGCTCAGGCAGCCGCTGCCCTTGGGGCTGTGAAGTTCTTGTCTCTTCCCCCAGGTAGCAAGCGGCAGCTCATGAAGCCAGGCCCCGGCAACCCGGCGCTCGCTGCTGGAGCCCCCCCACCCCTGGGGGCCACATCCAGCCCCCAAGACAAAGCTCCAGGAATCAACACCACATACTCTGCCAGCCATGTGCAAGGTGCGTCTGGGGGGGTGGTTGGCCCCAGCTGGGGCGCCAGGCACATGCCCTGCTGGCCAGCTGGGTCTTCCCTGGCCCAGTGCTTGCTCCTGTTTTCTCAGCCGCTGCCAAGGCTGCCCGGAGCAGGCTGCCTCCGCGGAGGGCTGTCGCTGGGCCTGTGCCGGCCACAGCTGTGGCACCGCGCTCCCGACTGCGGCCGCCTGCCAAAGCCAGCGCCTCCCCCAGGAGCCTGCCTCCTTGCAAGCGAGTCCGGCTGGGCGAAGGTGGGTGGCAGAGCTCTGCTCCCCGTCTTTGCGTCCTTGGGGGCTTCCTGGCACCTGTTGCTCCCGTGCCAGGCAGGGCCAGTGGGAGCCTGGGGCTGGGGTGGGGAGGTGCTGCAGCTGGGGAGCCAGGCCTGGGTCCCAGCCTCCTGCGGTGTCGGGGGGAGCAGCCAGGCCCTGGGCTGCACAGCCTGGGGCTGCCTGGAGTCCCCTTCCTGGTCTGTCTCTGCCTGGTGACCCCCTGACACCCTTCACTTTCTCTTCCTAAATGCTTGTGCGGGCACAGGGGCGCAAGGCCGTGGGGCCCAGCAGGAGCCTGCGCTTGCAGATGGCAGCCCTGGGCCCGGGGCAGCAGAGGCCTCTTCCAGCACAGGTGAGTGCGGGGTCGCTGCTCCCTGCTCGGCGGGCCTGGGGCTCCCTGGCTCTGGGCCCGCCCCGCGGGGGAGAGGAAGAGGTGGTGCGGAGGCGGCCACTCCCCAGCAGGGGGCAGCACCTGCACAGGCATGTCCAACCTGCGTGTGCAGCCATGACCCATGTGGGGCCTGGACCTGGGACCCCTCCCCTAGGTGCCCATGTGCAGGGGAGGCGGGAGCAGCGCCTGGGGATGTGGCTGGAGCAGGGGGTGTAGGGCAGCCCCAGCCCGGGGCCCTCAGCCCCACACTGCGTGTCTCTTCCTAGGTGATGCTGCCCAGGGCCCCACGTGCAGGGGTCCTGTGGCTGTGCTCCGCAGCTCTCCCCATGCGGCTCCTCGGGGCATGGGCGCAGCTGCCCCCATGCAGGTAATGGCGGCGCCTCCAGGCTTGGGGCGGGAGGCGCTGGGGCCCCAGGACCCAGCCTGCAGTGGCCAGTGGCTGCAAAGCTGCCTGGGTCTGTCTCAGCAGGGCTGTGGCCCACGTGCAGCCCTGCATGAGCCCCTGGCAAGCCCCCAGCCTGCCAGGGTCTCAGTGCGCCCCTGTCAGTCCCCAGGCAACCTGCTACACCGAGAGCTGGAGCAAGCACAGAATGAACTGGAGCTGGCACGGAGCGAGCTGCAGAGGGTCCAGAGGGAGCTAGAAGGAGCCAGGACTGAGCTAGGTACGTTGCTGTCGCTGGCCCTGTGGGATGAGCTGCAAACCGGCACCCGAGCACGGGCTGACCTCCTGCTCCTTCTGCAGCGGAGAAGGATGCCCAGTGCCAGGCCTATCGTAGGGTCATTGCCGACCTCCAAGCTCAGCTGGGAGCAGCAGGTAGGTGGCCCTGGTGTGGCAGGGAGCCTGTCCTGGGTGCTCCAGGGCTGCACTCCCACCTCCTCCAGAGCCTCCGAGGGCCCAGGCTGGGCTTGAGACTGGCTCAGCCAGGGCTGGGGCAGAGCCAGACCCACCGCACTGCCTGTTGCTATAGCCAGGCGTTCCCTGAGGCCTTCCCTCTGAGCCCCTCCCGACCCCCAGGCCGTGCCCCAGGCACACTACCTCCCCTGGCCGTGCCTGCCTGCCTGCCTACGCAGACAGACGTGGGCCTGCTCGGGCCAAGCTACGTGGCCCCTGGGGCAGGCGGTGGCACTGGGGTTTCACGCCTTCCTTGTCCCTATCCCTGCAGGTGCTGAGCCCTGCGTGGGGGGAGGTCACAGTGTTGTGTTGTGCTGTGTGGCCTCCTGCCTGTGTCCCTGGGTGGGGGGTGGTGCCCCTCCTGTGGCCCAGGCACATGGGGGGGCTCCTTCCAGGGCTCCCCATGTCTGATGCCTGTGCTGGCTCCAGGCTCTGTGGCTGAAGGGTGCAGGCTCGAGGCGTGATGGAGTCGCGGTGGAACGACGGTGGCTGGAGGGCTCTGCCCAGTGCTTTCACCTGCCAGCAGCTGCTGCTGCCCCTTGCCCATGGGACAGCCTCAGTGCAGGCCTTGCATCCTGTGCAGGGCCTGGGAACTGCTTTTATTGGTCATATTTAATAAAGATTAATGTCTCTTCCTCCTGCCCCCTGGTCACCTTGCCTCTGCCAGTGCTGTCCAGCTGGGGCCCATGTGGGGCAAGGCTGCAACCCCTGGGGCTGCGGTTATGCCTCTGGGCACTGCTGCAGGTGCAGGGATGGGGCTGGGGTGGGGGCGGTCTTCCCCACCAGCTGCCCCCAGTCCTAGCTGGAGGCAGCTCCTCCAGCCCTCGTCTGCTGCATGCTGGCTGCAGGGGGGGTGTGCGGTGGTCACGGAGGCCTGCCCTGGGAAGCGCCTGCAACCCTGCGCACGTGGTGTCTGCTGCAGAGCCATGGGCCTGTGCCGGTGTGGGCCCCAGGGTGCTCCCCTCTCCCACAGCGGTGGCAGCTGGTGCGTGGCCTGGCTCCTGCCCTGAGGGAGCTGGCTTGGGTGCATCCCAGCAAGGCTGTGCTGCTGCTGCTGCCTGGCACAGGGACCAGCCCAAAGGGTCTGCAGTACCTGTGCCTGCTTCCCAGGTGCAGGGCAGAGCCCCAGGCACGGGTGCTGGGTCACAGCAGCGCAAGCGTTTGCTGGAAGACGGTGGGCTGGGGCGCGGGATGGAGCGCCCGCGAGCTGGCTGTGGGGTGGGCCGTGCTGGGCATGAGGGGCAGGGCTGAGCCTGGGGGGCCTGGCTGGCCCAGAGCCCTGATTGCAGTGCAGGAGGAGGGGGTAGTGCCTCCCTGGCAGGAGAAGTGAGGCTGCAGGGAGCGCCTTCACCGCGCGGCACCAGGGTGGGGCGTCTGGGCCTTTCCAAGCAGCTCTTGATGGGAATCCAGGGCAGTGCAGACGTGGGGGTTTCCGCTCCTGTCTGCGGGCACCGCACCAGCTTCGCACTGAGGGAGTGACTCACAGAGTCCGGCTCCTGGCACTGCTGTTTCCATGTCCAGGCACAAGTTCGGAGCAGTGCCATAAGGAGCTGCTGGCTCTGACTTCAGTGTGGGACTGGCTTGCTGACTTACCGGTGGGCTCCACTCAATGCCAACTCCCACGGCCTGGCTGGACACTGGGCAAAAGTGCCCCAAGTGAGTGGAGGGGGGCGGCGCAGCCCCCAGGAAGGTCTCTAGAGAGGTGTCAGGCTGGGCACAGGGCAGGGCTTGGGAGCCAGGATCCTTGACATTCACATCTTTTGCACCGAGGCTGGCAGGAATTGAGCATTACCTGCTTTCGGTCCCAGTTGGGTCACAGCGGGGCTGCAGCAGCGCACAAGGCTCCAGGCCTGCTGCCTCGCTGCCCTGGGCTCCCCCGCCAAGGACAAGAGCACAGTGCTGGCGCGACGGGTCCTGGGCCGAGCGCTGAGGGGCTGGAGTCGCTCCAGCACAACGGGCTGTTGCAGACCCAGCACCGGGACCTGCAAACGGGAATGTGGGGTGTCACGGCTGGTTTCGAGTGTCCTGCCTGTTCTGCAGGGCAGATGGTTTGGGGGCGCCAGGCTATGGTCATCTCTGGGGTGCAGGTACCTGTCAGTGCAGGTTGGCAGCATCAGGCGTGCTTCTGGAGGGGACATTACTTGAGGAGCTGTGGCCATAGCGAAGGATGCTGGCTGTTACCCAGGAGCAGGGAGAGAGAGGAGGTGGTGAAATGGCTCCTAAAACTAGGGGCCCAGATCAGACCCTGTGCTGAAGTGGAGGAGACTCCTAGAAGCGGCGGTGGGCCCAGCAGCGTGGCTGCACCAGCCACAGGGAAGCAATGCAGCAGCTTTTGCTCTCCAGCTCTTCGGATGCTTGTTCCGGTCTGGACGTGGTGCTGCCGTGGCTGGAGCCGCCAGGAGCTGTGGGCCGAGCGAGGGGTGGGACATGTCAGAGTAAGCGTGAGGAGCGCGGGGGCAGAACGGGACGGGTCCTGCAGCATCAGCCTTGTGCCCTGGCCCCAGAGTGCCGGAGCGTCTCCGTCCTGCCTGCACACAGACCAGGAGGGCGCTTCTCGCTCGCCTCCAAGTGCTGCTTAAGAAATGTTTTGTTTGATTTTGGGCTTGGGGCTTTTTTGATCTTGTTTTCTTTTATTATAACTTGCCTGTGTTTCCATAATAGCTCCTGCTTTACTTAAATCAGCTTCGTAACATTTAGTCTTTTTGCAAAATGGGTTAAATATGAAAAGTGTATGCATGTGGGTGCGTGTGCATGCACACTCTTACTACATCTTGTGTAAGTGCCCTCCCCTTCACTCCCTGGCACCCTGTGCAGCACTTCTGCAGCTCCCTTCTCTCTTGTTCAAGGATGTCTCCCTGCGGGCTGCAGGCCAAGTTCCCTCTCTGCTTCCTCCCCCTGTAAGGCCAGGCTTCCTGTGCACCAGGTCACTAGCCTGAGCTCTGTCCAGCTGCGCTGTGCTCCACAAGACCACAGGAAGACACGGACGGGGCAGAGCACCACGGTGCCGGGGGCTGCTCCCACCCCCATGGACAGATGGGGCTGATGCTGGCAGAGGCTGTGGCACCGCAGCTGTTCTCTGACCCCAGCTGCCAGCAGCATTGCCCACCCATGACAGGCCCTGCAGGGCAGCAGCCATGGGCCCAGGCGCTGTGGCAGGGCACAACAAGCTCCTTGGGGACCCTGCCCCTCCTGCCACCTCCAGGGCCTGGGTGCCCATGCTCCCCAGGGTGCTGGGCAAGTGTGCTGGTGGCAGCTGTAGTGACTGGCTGCAGCCCGGAGAGCCGTCCCTGGGGCCACATGGCCATTGTGGGGATGCCTCCTGCATCCGCCAGGATCTAGCCGGGTTCCCGTCTATGGAGGCAGGTACAGGATGGGCTCAGCACGTGGGCGAAGCTACATCACAGCAGCCCGACGCTGCCTGCAGCAGCCGCTTCCCCTTCTCCGCGGGGAGCCGTCCCTCCCCAGGACGTCCTGGACCAGTGCCTGGGCTGCGCCGTTTGATTTCGTTCCATCGCTGCTGGCGTGGTGGAGCGCCCAGCCCCATTTCCCGCCTCCTGCAGCACCTGGGGCTGGGAGAGGAAGCACCTACATCTGGTATTTCCTCTGCGCGTGTGACAGCACGTTGTTGTGGGGAAAGGCTGAAGCAACCGTTCGCACCCAGGGCCGAGCCCTGCGACTGGGGGAACGCGGCCTGCCTGCTCCGCATGGCGGTGTTGCCAGGTGCGTCTGCCAGGAGCAGTGCAGCCGCACGCTGATGCTTGCAGGAGCCAAAGACACTCGACGGTGGCGTTGGGCAGGACGCTGTGGGCTGCTCCCACCCCTGTGGGCGGATGGGGCTGATGCTGGCAGAGATGCTGTGACACTGACCAGGCCCTTTCCCTTTCAGCCTCGGCTCCCTGGGCTTGGGGAGTTCGGGCCCTTTGGCTTCTACACCCACGTGGGCTTCGACTGCATCGCCACGACGGGCTTAGCAGCATCACGGAGCCTCTGCCGGGGCCTGGGCTGGGGTTTTCCCTCCACTGCCCTCTGTCCCCATGTCCCACGTGCTTGGCCAAACACGTGGTTTTTGGAAATGCGCGAGCTTGGCGCGCCCTGAAGCTGGTCAAATAAAGGGATTTCTCCAGCTGGCACCTCTGCAGAAACCTGGCTGTAGTCGCAGCGCACGGTGACAGGTGCAGTCTTGCAGCTGAAGGCATCTCCGGGCTTGCGCGGCGTGCCTGCAGGGCCATGGCCAGAGTCTCTGGTGCCTTCAATAACCACGTTGTCAATGGCAGGCTGGGGAACCGAGGTGACCCCAGCTGCTCAAAGCCATGGGGCCTGTGGCCAGGGCTCGCTCGCGCCTACCCTGGTCCCCACCGTCATCACCTGGAGCAAGGCGCAGCTCCTCCCCAGCACCAGGGCAGCAGCTGCACCGCCTGGCATCCCTGCGGCTGCCATGGCAACAGAGCTGCGGGCTGTGCAATGCGCTGCTGGCAGCCGGGGCCCCTGGAGCCCGCCGGGCCCTGCCTCTGGGGACGGACGGGGCGCCTCCCTGGGGACGCGTCCCTGAGCCAGGGCTCCAGCCTCCCCCAGCTGCTGGGCCTGGCCCGGGCTCCCTGGGGCTGCGGGAAGGGGCGAGGACCCTGCCCCAGCGCTGGCTGACCTGGCGTCTCCTCCCCAGTGGGGGACAGGGCTGTGGCCGGGGCGGGGAATGGTTGATCAGCAGCCAGCAGCCCGCTGCACGGGTCAGTCCCCCGCCGAGCAGCTCCACTTCCACGGAGTCCGAGTGCCAGGGAGCCTGCAGACATGGGCGTGAGCAAACAGCACTTGAAAGACTGAGACGGAGGTGCAAGAATGCCAGGAAAAGGCTTCCCGCCAGCCGTAACTTCCTCCCCCCATGTCGCTGTGCTTGTTGCAAGTCCAGGGCTGCGTGACCGCTGTGCCAGGCCACTTGCACTGTCCGAGGGAGCGGCGTGTCTGGCTTGGGCCCTGGCAGACCCTGCAGCCGGTTCCTGCGTGGCCCGTGGAAGACTGAGCAGCCTGGGAGAGCTCTGGACTCTGCTCTCGCCTCCCAGCGTTGGGCTCAGCCCGTCAAGTCCTTTGAGGGTCCTTTGTCTGCCACACTGACCTGGAGTGCTTGTTTGCCATCTGGTTCGTCAGTGCAGCCCGTTCTGGGAGGCTGGTCGGGACAGTGGCTGGTAATTAGCAGAGAAGCAGGGATGGGGCAATCCAGGGGTGCGTGCCAGGCAGCTCTGGGGCAGCGCTGCTGCATCCGGGGAAATCCCAAACTAGGCCCAGTCCCGCTTCCTTGACCACAGAGCTTCGTCCTCTCCTGGGCTGGAAGCCACCCTGGCTGCACTGCTGGCCGCTGCCTGTTCCTCCCTCCTGGCAGGGACGAGGCCTCAGCCTGGTAACAGCTGCTGTGAAGCAAGGGGCCCCACCGCGTCTGAGAGCTGCTCCACGGCTCCTGCCAGGACTCGCAGCCTTCCCCAAGGAGAAGCTTGGGTGAGAACTGGCCCCGGCTGCTGTAACGAGCCTGCGGGTCAGGGCTGCGCTGGCTCGCTTGGCGCTGAGCTGTGGCTCAGGACAGTTCATGCCTCTTGGTCTATTCGGTGCATCTCTCCCTGGGCTGCTGCCCCCGCCAGCCGGATGCCCCTCGGGGCGGGGCAGGAACGCGAGGCGGGAGCATCTGTGCTCCCCCGTGTGCAGCACCACGCTCCCGGGCCGTGGGGCTGCCGCCCAGGTGCTGGTCAGTGAGAGGCCCCAAAGTGACCCGCCAGCCTCAGCCCGACAGCTACTCGACAGCGCGGCACAGCGGTCCCCTGCACCGGGGGACGTGGCGGGAGGAAAGGGGAGCAGGCACCGGGGTGCTGAGCCTCCTGACTCTCCTGGCCCCGGCCCACCGCGACCAAGGGCTTGCTCCGGCACTGCTCTCCCCGTGGTGCCTTTAGCTTCCTGTAGCTCAGCGGGGCTAGCCCAGCTCCCCCCGCCCCAGGGCTGCCGGGCACCGAGTGCTGGCGTCCTCGGAAGAGGAAGCTTTCGGACAGGAGGATCCTTGCCTCCGTCCTTGGCCATCTCCGAGCAGCGCTGGTCTGCAGCCGGTTGTTTCCAGCTTGGTTTATGGGCCCCTTGGCTGGTCTTGTGTCTACAGCTTCGCTGAGCGGCTCCAACGTGTCTGGGGGAGAGGGGAGCCGGGTGCGGGGGGGAGGGGCGCAGGGACTGCCACCCCCTGCGCAGACGTGTACAGCACCCGGTGCAGCGCGCCCTGTGCTGGGCTGGGAGCCGCGGCCCCCTCTGCCCACCCCCACCCGCAGCCAGGGGTGCTGAGCTGGGAGAGGGGGACGCTGGGCAGGCCTAGCCCAGGGCACTTTGCACCACGTCCGTGTGCCTCTTTCCAGGCGCTACTGCCCAGCCCGGTGCTCCGCTTCTGGACCCTGGCAGGGTGGGCCCTTCCAGCACTGCGTGCCCAGCTGCGGCGCGGCCCAGGGCTCTGGCCGGCGTCCTTCCCAGGTGCTGTGAGCGAGGCCTCCTGGGGCCAGGCCAGGCTTTCGTCACCTGTGCCTCCCCCGCTGCGCGAGAGCGAGCCTGCGTCACCGCCGGGGCCGCGCCGCGGAGTTTCCGTGTGCCGGCCGCGTGGGGACAGACGCGCTTCCTTTGCTGGAAGCCGGCCCGCGCTTCCGCACCGCACGGCTCCCCTGCTTCTGCTTCTGCTTCCTGCAGGCCCGGCGCTGGCCCCCACGGGCCAGCCCCGCGATCCAGCGCTGGAGCTGCAGGGAAGGGCCAGCATCTGGCCCACGGCTGCTGGCTGGGCTCCAGACAGGCTGCCCTGCCCCGCGGGGTGGCGGCACCAGGACGCTGCTTGCACTGGGCTGGTGGGCTGGGCACCGGGCCAGGCCTGGCGCAATCCCTCGGGAGCCGCGTGAGCCTCTTGCTCAGTGTGGACTTTCCGGACTGTGGCAGGGGGGGCTGCGCCCTGTGTCCTCGTCTGCTTGAGTCAGGGCCCAGACTGCCCGGGGTTGCAGGCTCTTCCTGTGCCCTGCGCAGCCCCCGCGCAGTGTCGTGAGCGGGAAATGCCGCGAGTTGCGGCGTCCCGGGCTCCGCGTGCCG
>NW_017728916.1:6588587-6603945 GCF_001723895.1 Crocodylus porosus
CGGAGGCCGGCCAGCAGCCGCGGCGGGCTGCCGGGGGCACCGCGGTCCCTGCGCGCGCGGGCAGGAGCCGTGACGGTGCTGCCGCGCCTGGCGGCGGGGGGCTTGTCCCGTGCTCCCGCCCTCGGGCTGTCGCCGGAGGAGAGGGGCAAACCCACCGGACCTTCTCCCCGGGCCCCGGGAGCCGTTTACTGGCTCTTAATAGAAAGTGTCGGTCTGAGGGAGCAGCCGCGCTTCCTGCGAAGAGCGGGTCTGCTCGATTCATTGCCCAGGGAGCAGCCGCTCTCGCCTGCACCCCCGCTGCCCTGGCCCGGGGGCAGGACGGATGCCAGGGACCCCGGTGTTCTCCGCGGGTTTCTGCACAAGCTTCTCCCGAGCGGGCGGCAGGGCCGGCGCTGGGGTCGGGGGGAGCTAATGGCCGGACAGTCCGGTCCGGTCCGGTCCCGTCTGGCCCGGGCAGATGCTGCCAGCTTTGGGGGGCGACCTGGAGACTTCTCTGCCCAGACCTGTGCCGGGTTGTCGAAGGCCCCTGTGTGCTGCGTCAGGCGTAGGCTTTGTGTAAAGCTTCCTATTCCGGCACACTAAGACCTCCTGAGCCTCTTACACTGCTGCAACGTTTCCTGGCCCGGCTCTTGCTGGCAGCCCGGGGCCGGGGAGGGGCTTTCTGGCTGCTTTTGCTACGTGGCACTGGATGTGGGTTCTGCCTGTGTGCTCCAGGAGGGGGGCTGCCGGCACGCGGCCCACCTGATCGCAGGGGGCAGCGGATTTCGGCAGGGCGGAGGGGAGGATGGCTTTGTTCCTGTCCTCAGTGGCCTGCTCCAGAGACAGGGGGCTCCAGGCCTGCAAGCCACCAGCCACAAGCCAGCAGTTTGCACAGCAAAACGCCAGCTGAGCTGTTGCTGTAGTGTCTAGACAGGACTTCTTCCGCGTGGGTGGAAGCTACTGAGCAGGGCGTGCTTGGGACTGTCTGAATGGCATGTCTCTTCGCAGCGGAGGGCAAAACTTGCCCAGAATGTGCCTCCTTGCTCCCCGTGGCACTGCCAAGAGAGCTCCCCTCGGGCACGCTCCAGGGGTGCCCCTCGGCACGCAGCATCAGCCCTTCCCGGGCTAGGGTTGGATTCCCTGCTACACGGGCCATGCAGTGCCCAGAGCCGTTCCCTGGCATGCCGGCTGTAGTGGGGCTGGGTTAGCTTAGCTCTGCCAGACACAAATCAGTCCTCGAAGCTTTAACCAGCTCCTTTATACCCTGGTCCCAGCAATGCACCTCCAGGCTGTAACGCCTGGCTTCTGCTGCTCCACAGGGCTCGGCCAGTAGTGCAAAATGGACGCACCTTTACCCAGGGCCCAGCAGCAAACATCAAGCCTGGGGTGAATCTGTAGTGCTGGGGGTCGCTGCTGGGATTCGTCCTGGGCACTGGCTTCGCTGGTGGCTTGGCAGCTGAGAGCGACCTAGCTGAGGGTCCCAGCTGTACTGCCTGTCGGCATCCCCTTGTGTGGAGGCAAGGGTATGAGCCTAGTTGGCATCTGGCTGGCCCCATATTGTACCAGAACAACTCTTGCACATCTGGAGTACCCTGGAGAGGCAGCAAATGATTGGGCTTTTTTGCGTGCCCCAGACAACGCAGTGGACGTGCCTGTGACGGGGGAGCTGGAGGCACTTGCGTCCACTTCTCCAGACGGCAGGTGTGGAGCCGAGGACGTGCAGCGGGGTAGGGTTGGGTGGGGGAGCTAGCGCTGGTTCACGGCAGGCTTTGCAGCGGCTGGGCTGGGCTGGGAGCGGCAGTGAGCTCATGGCAGCGTCTGTCTCCAGCTCTCGATCCAGCTGGACTGGCGAGCTGCGGTGACATGGCTGGGGGAAAGCAGCCTCTCGGGGTGGTAGTTCGGCGTGTCCTGCCATTGCTAAGCGGGTGGAGTTGTTTGGAAACCTGCTCTCCATAAAACATCTGCTCAGTGCCGTGTGGGAAAGCTTTGAATCCCTGTGGGAGGTGGTTTGAGAGCTGCGGGGAGGCGTTGGTGTTTGGGGGAGGGGTGTGCATGTCCAGGGACAGGCTTGCAGTCTGCTTGGAGGCATCGCTCAGGCCGTCTGGCTTGTCAGTGCTAGGTCCCTACCACGCCCTGTGGTAGGGGAACTGGGGTACAAAACTGGCAGCTGGAGCCAGGCACCTCCGCCCGGCCGTGTGGAGTCCCGAAGCGCCGCGTGTCTTCCTGCCCCTGGAGCAAGAGGAGAAAAGGCAGAGACTGTTCAGAGCGTGCAGGAAAGGGACTGAACTCTGCTGTCGGCTTTCTCCAGCCATGGGTCTCCTGCCCACTGCATGCCCCGCTTGCTCCGCACGGAGACCGCCCGGATGCTGGCGGTGGGTGCCGATCCGGCCAGGGGGTCAGCTGCGTGCAAGGCCTGGCAAGCGAGCTCTGGGCACTTGGGGCTGCCGTGCAGGCCGGGAGCTGCCCAGGCCCGATGTGTGAGCAGGCAGGCAACGTGGCGCCGTGTCCCCATGCCTGTAGCACGTGTTCACATGCTGCACTTGTGTGCGCGGTGTCTTGGGAATGGGATGCAGGCGCCGATGCAGGTCCGGGCGCCTCTGCTACCTGGTGACTCACCCACGCCAATTATCTGTCCGACCTGGCAGAACACCCTGGGATGTTCTTGCCCCAAAGCGCCGTAAGAGTCGGCACAGAGTTGAGTCCGGGCCAAGTTGCACCTGGCTGCGTAGGACGTGTCGGATGGCGAGCAGGTCCCAGCACCTCCCTGCAGCCCCGAGCGGGGTGGGGTGCGGAGACCCGGGTTGCCATAGCAAACAGCGCTGGGCTCGTCTTCCCAGGAATCGCACATCACAGACTGCTTGGGGCTCTTCCCCCGCGCTGTGCAGGGAATGCCGGTGGTGGGTGGAGAGCTGGAAAGTGGACTGCTCTGCTCTGCCCTGCCCTGGCAGCCAGGTAGCTCTCAGCTCAGTGGGCTCTCACAGAGCCTGGGACTTTCCTTGCTGGGCAGTAGCTGTCCCGGGCCCCCGGGTGCTCTTCGCTCCCTTGCCTTGCCTGGCTCGCGAGCTCCCTGCGGTCTCTAGGTGGACCCAGGCTGTCCTGACAAGGCTGCGTTTGCCTGTCTTCCAGGTGCTGCGAGTAGTCTGACGCCTCCTGCCAGTGGAGAAGATGTTTCAGACAAAAATGGCCAGTTTCGGGAAGAAGCTGATCCGCCGCCGCGCCCTGGATCTCAGCTCCGAGGAGACGCGGTTTGCCCGCTGCCTCTCCACCCTGGACCTGATCGCCCTGGGCGTAGGCAGCACGCTGGGTGCCGGGGTGTACGTGCTGGCCGGGGAAGTGGCCAAGGAGAAGGCCGGCCCCTCCATCGTCCTCTGCTTCCTCGTCGCGGCACTGTCGTCTGTGCTGGCCGGGCTCTGCTATGCGGAGTTCGGGGCCCGGGTGCCGAAGACAGGCTCTGCCTATCTCTACAGCTTCGTCACTGTGGGGGAGATCTGGGCCTTCACGACCGGCTGGAACCTCATTCTCTCCTACGTCATCGGTGCGTGCGCTGCAGCCCAGCTCTGGGCTGCACCACGGGGGTGGCGTGGGGCTGTGCGGGGCAAGGGCTGCGGGTGGCACTTGCAGTCTCCAGGTCCGGGGGTAGCGCAGTGCGAGGGAGCTGCGGGACCTGCCCCGGGGGGAGGGGGCAGACTTCCTGACTGACGGCGACTTCCCTCTCGGTCCCCAGGAACGGCCAGCGTAGCCCGAGCGTGGAGCTCTGCTTTCGACAACATCATCGGCAACCACATCTCCATCTTTTTCAAGAACCGCACCTCCATGGGCAGTGTGGGGGGCGTCTTCTCGGAGCACCCAGACTTCTTTGCCTTGATCCTGGTCTTCCTGCTCACGGGTGAGTGCCGGAGCTGGCGGGCGCCTGGGCGAGGGGGTAGGGGCAGCCTTGTCTCTCTGGTGCCAGCTCTGTGTCTCGCTTCCTCAGGCCTGCTGGCGTTTGGGGTGAGCGAGTCGGCTCTGGTGAATAAAATTTTCACTGCCGTGAACCTGGTGGTCCTGAGCTTCGTCATCATCTCCGGCTTCGTGAAGGGGGACGTCAAGAACTGGCAACTCTCCGAGAAGAACTATCTTAATGACAGTGTCAAAGCCAGCAATGAGGATGCCAGGTGAGGAGCGCTCTGCCCGTGCCCCGTCCTACAGGGACTGCCTGCCCGGCCTCGCCACAGCTGGCCTCGACCAGGGTACGGGGCCGGCTTTGCTCGGAGCTGCCCATCTCACACCCGGGTCTTGAGCCCTGGGGCTGGGGCAGCGTGGCCTGTCTGCTCTGGACAGCAGCGCTGCCTGGCGCCTGCCCGCTGCCAGCAACGTGGCTGCATGCAGATGCTGGCACTAGCCAAATACTCTCGATGGTGGCATGGGTGCAGGTGGGCCTTGGGCTGGTCCTACCCCTGCGGACGGACAGGGTTGATGCTGCGGCACTGACCAGGCTGTTTCCCTTTCAGCATTGGCCCCCCGGGCTTGGGGGGGTTCATGCCCTTTGGGTTCCAAGGGATCCTCGCTGGAGCCGCCACGTGCTTCTACGCCTTCGTGGGCTTTGACTGCATCGCCACGACAGGTAAAGCAGCGTCGCGGAGGCTCTGCCGGGAGCCTGGGTGAGGGGTCTTCCCTGCACTGCCCACAGTCCACGAAGCACCAAACATGGGGAGCTCCCCAGGGGGTGACATCCTCCACCCAGGAGTGGCCTCTGCCTGCTTGGTGTCCCGCCACTTGGTAGGAGCTGGAGTCCGCTTTCCCACCCAGATGGCGTCTAAATGACAATGCCACTGCCAAGCTCCAGAGGAACCTGCTCACCTGGAGCTCCTGGCCCTGGTTTTGGGCCCTGCCACCCGGCCCTGGGGGTGCGAGGCAGGGCCAGGCTGGGCTGACACTTCCCCCGCTCCCCTCCGCAGGCGAGGAGGCCAAGAACCCGCAGCGGTCCATCCCCATCGGGATCATCGTGTCCCTGCTGATCTGCTTTGTGGCCTACTTCGGGGTCTCTGCTGCTCTGACCCTCATGGTGCCCTACTACCTCCTCAACAAGGAAAGTCCCCTGCCGGAAGCCTTCAAAGCCGTGGGCTGGGAGCCGGCCCGCTACGTTGTCGCCGTCGGGTCCCTCTGTGCACTCTCCACCAGGTGAGGCCGGGGCTTGGCCACTAGAGCCCTGCTGGGCGGGGGGGTGCATGGGGCTGCTTGTGCCAGGCCAGTGCGGATCCATGGGAGGGCTAGCTGGCTAGGGAGAAGCTTCCTCCCGTGGTCCAAAAGCAATTGCACCCGACTCGGTTAGACCAACGGTGGCCCTAAAAGCAGTACCTGCGGCCCCCACGACTCTTGCTGTGGCCCTAGCGGGGGAGAGCAGGCAGCCAGCCACGTGGGGAGCGGCACGTGCAGTGTGCATGCCTCCCCGCTGGAGCGCTAGCCCCCAAGGTCACGCCTTCGTGTGACGCGGTGCTGGGCCCCAGGCCCGTGCCAGTGCTATCGGGCGCTGGGTGTGCTTGTCAGCCCTGTGGTCCAGGAGGAACTGCCCACTCCTCCCATCCCTGGCTGGCCCCTCGTTCGAGATGGACCCACGGCCAGAGCTCCTATGTTCCTGCCAGCACCACGGCAGGGCCTGGGCACCCACAGCCGGCCCAGCGGCTCAAAGCTCATGTTTGGTGGGAGCCTCTTGTTACCACGTGCATTGTGGGCAGGAGTCAGATCTGACTCCACAGAGGGTCAGCTGGCACATGCAGGCCTGGCCTGGACGTGCCCTGGCTCCCAGAGCTCCCTGGAGGGGAGAGAGACCTTGCAACGGGGCAGCAGCGGCCTCCTCTCTAGCAAGGAAGCTTTTTCACCCAGCATAGCATTCAAGGGTGGACTCGTGGCCACCAGGTACAGCAGGAGCTGAGAGTTCAGCCAGGTTCACCAAGGGGTTGGACACGTCCTTGGAGGTTAAGGACATCAGGAGCTACTGAGTGCTCGTGGCAGGTCCAGGGTGCTTCCCCATGGAAATTGTGGTGTTGATGCCCCTGGGGATAGAGGATCGGCCAATCTTTTACATCGCAGCCTCGGAGGCTGCAGGCAGGTCAGCGACAGGTTGGTGCAGGGCTGGCGACTGACAGAGGCAACCCCCTCTCCTTCCCGCAGCCTGCTGGGCTCCATGTTCCCCATGCCACGGGTGATCTATGCCATGGCCGAGGACAGGCTGCTGTTCCGGTTCCTCTCCAAGGTGCACCCACGGACAAAAACACCCCTGATGGCCACTGTCGTGTCGGGGATCGTTGCTGGTAAGCGGCTCTGTCTCCTCCCAGCCCCTGCCTGCACCTCACCCCCCTTTTGAGGGTGAGACTGGTTGTGGGCTTACACCATGTCCTGTGTGTGCAGCTCTGATGGCCTTCCTGTTTGAGCTGAAGGACCTGGTGGACCTCATGTCAATCGGCACGCTGCTGGCCTACTCCCTGGTTGCCGTGTGTGTGCTCATCCTCAGGTAGGTGCCTGCCTACAGTGCTCCCCTTCTGCGCGTGGTGCGTGGCCCTGCGCTCCAGCCTCGTGGCCTGGGTATGTGGAAGCCATGTGCCTAGAAATGAATGGCCCTGAGGGTCCTGGGGGGGTAGGGCCGGGTGTAGGGGCTCCCATCAGACGGAGGACGATGCTGGGGTGGATTATAACAGCTGGGGTTGGCCCTGCCGCAAGGTAGGAGTGGGCTCACCATCCCCAGTGATGTTGCAGCTGAGGTTTGGGTGCCCCCAGCTGTCACTCGGAGAGGAGGGCTGGGGGCTGTGTGCTGGTATCGTGGGTGAGGCTGGATAGATTCGGACTAGTAACATCCCCCTCGCATGAATTCCCCCTGCACCCGTGAGAGCGGTGCTGGGGCAGGCAGCCCGAGAACAACAGGCTGGGGCTACCCTGTGTTGGGGTGGGCTGCAGCGTGAACTGTGGGGCTCTTGGGTGGGCAGTGCCAGGTGGGTGTGGGCACATGGGGGCCCACTGGGGAACCAAGTCTGTGCTGTGGGGTCTGCCCCAAGACACAGCCACCCACTGGTGTGCGTCCTGTCCAGGTACCAGCCGAACCAGCTGAGCTCCTCAAAGAGCCTGGAGATGGTGGAGCTGCACAGGCAGGAGGAGGAGAAGGTGATGATGGACCCGGACATGAGCTCTACTGACCTGAGCGAGGAGTGCAGCCTGCGCAGCCTCATCAGCCCCCACTGCAGGACACCCACCAAACTGTCTGGGCAGATCGTCTACATCAGCACGTCGGTCATTGGTGAGGACGCCGGGAGCTGCATCCAGCAGCACCCGGGAGGGGGAATGGGAAATGGGAGGGGGCCCAGCCTGGCTCTGGGAGGAAGGGGCTCTGTCTCGGTGTGAGAAGGGAGCTGGCATGCAGGTGGCCGCGGCTCCCCGGGCTCTGCAGCCGGCCTGTTCTGAGGGGGTCCGGCTGCCATCAGGGGCTGCACACGGGCACGTGGCCCCGTGAAATCCAGCAGGGAAGATCATGGGCCTGCCCACTGCTGTGGCTCTGTCCACGGGCTGCAGGAGCAGGCAGTGACCGACAGCTCAACAACTTCTGCCGTGTCTCTTGCAGCTGTGCTGATCACCATCCTCTGCGTGGTCCTGGCCCAGACCATGGACTTGCTACTGAGCGGCAGTGTGATCTGGATCACAGTCTGCGTCGTCCTTGTCGCCATCATTCTGGTCCCCACCATCATCATCTGGAGGCAGCCAGAGAGCAACGCCCGGCTCACCTTCAAAGTAAGCGCAGGAGCTGGGTCTGCCTGGGAGCTGCAGGTGCTGCAGCAAGAACAGCTGGGGCTGTGCCATGTTCTGTTGGTGGCTGGGTCCCGGGGCCTCTCCTGGAGTTGTCCTCCCGGATGGCTGTGCTGGGGCTCCCTCTGCCTTGTAGCACGGCAAGGGCAGGTGTCCAGCCCCCACCCCCACTGACCTGGCCTCTTCCCCCCAGGTGCCTGGCCTGCCGCTCCTCCCGCTCTTCAGCATCTTCATCAACGTGTATCTCATGATGCAGCTGAGCCCTGGGACCTGGGCCCGCTTCGGTGTCTGGATGCTCATAGGTGAGGCCTGGGCAGCTGATGCTAGTCTTGACATTGTGCCCCAGCACAGAGGAGCTGCTGGGGCTGTGCTTTGCTCAGGTGCCTGGAGGGGCCCTGCTTCTGGAGAGCCTGGTGGGGGCAGAGATCTGGGTCCCCAGGGGTGAGGCTGGGCATCCCTGGCTGGGTCCTCTGTGCTTCACCAGCCCCTCCTGAGCCCCAGGCTGGGAGCTCATGGACTGCTCTTGTATGTGCCCGTGCCATGGATGGCAGATTCCTGCGGGCAGGAGTTGTGCTTGGGGGTAGGAAGTGAGCACTGGGCGCATGGGCTGCAGCTGCCATCGCGATCCCTGCGGGCTGCTGTTCAGGGCCGCCGTTCTCTCTTGCAGGCTTTGCCATCTATTTCGGCTATGGCATTCGGAACAGCGTCGAGGCGCACAGGATACACCAGGCCTCTTCCCATGGTACTGGCACCTCCAGCACAGAGAAGCCTCTGGATCCCACGGTCTGAACTACAGGGAGGTTCGGGGTGTCCCAGTCTTCCTCTGGACTCCATAGACCCTCGCCCTCCCCGCCTCCTCCCTACCGCGCAGGGTGCCAAGCTGGTGATGCTCCTGGACCCTGCTCGGCCTGGCCAGTCCACAGCCAGGGAAGCACAACTCTGGGACGCTCATGCTTCCCTCAAGGAAAAGGACGGCAATGGATGTGTTTCTGCTGTGGCTGAGGAGCGGGATGGGAAGGGCCAGTACCCAGGCCTGTGGCCTGTCAGCCTCCCCTGCCTGGGGTGCTGACACACCTGTCCGCCTCTTTCTGCTCAGACCCTCTGTACATAGCATAGTTAATTTATTGTCTGATGCGTGGCTAGGGGCTGCCTTGCTCGGTGTGAGTCTTGTCGTGGATCAGCTACTAGGTGCTGGACCTCCCCAACCTACCTCCGGCGCGGACAGCAGCCCTTCCGCGTCCTACATCCTTGGTAGAATCTGTGCATTTGTCAGCCTTTGTACAAATAAATTTGACTTTTTTGTTTTTGTTTTTTTTGTAAACCTCGGTTCCTACTTCTGTGCCACCTCCTCTTGGGCAGAGGCCGCTGGGGAGGGGGGAGCCGTGTGCAGGGAGCAGCATGGCAGGAAGCTCGGCCGGCGGGGTGGGAGTTGGGTTCTGGTGCAGCCTTGTTCAGGACACGGCCCCTGGGGAGAGGCAGGCGCAGGCCCCCAGGTCCACTCAAGCCCCTATTCAGTCCCTGGCCCCAGGCAGGAGGCAGGGGCAGGTGCCGGTTGGATCACATCTCCAAGGGGCCTGTGCGATGCTCGCTTCTGCCCAGGGAGGTTGCTCTGCTCACTGCCTTCCCTCTGAGATGATGGCGGAAGCATTCAGAGGCAGGAGAAAGGGAACCAGCACTGGGAGCTTGGGCCTCAGGTGTGACCTGGCCTGGGCAGTTCTCCTGCCATGGGCCCTGCTTCCTGCTGGGCTCCCCCTTTGATGCTTCTGCCCAGGTCTCCCTGGCCTACATGGGTGGGACAGTGTCCGGACAGCACATGCTCACTGGACCATGAAGCCAGGGCAGCTGCTGAGGCGCTGGGCATGAGTGAGGTGCTCGCTGGAGCCCAGGGGCTGGCCTTGTGGCCCTGTGGTAAGGGACAGGCTCTAGGACTAGCCCTAATGGAGCCATGCTAGCCCTACCCGTGCCAATATGTGGCAGGGAAGAGGCTCCACTTTGCTGCCCATGTTGTGCCCATTAGGCTGCTGCGCTGTTGTGCTTTGTCCCTCCCTGGCAAGTGCCTCGGGGAGCAGGGCCTGTAGGTGCCAGGGATCCAGCCCAGGAGACGCTGGCCAGAGGGCAGCAGCAAACAGCAGGCTGTACCTCCTCTCCTCTTGGCCATGGGAACATGACCTTGGGGCCCAGCCATCTCTGCAGCCTGCGGCGCTCAGCCAGCTTTGCCATGTGAGCACTTTGCTGGCTGAGGCAATGCCAGGACTCTGCTCCCCTGGGGTCTGGATGGAGACTTTGCCCCTGGCTGAAGGTAGCAGGCACCAGGCATCTTCGAACAGTGCCTGGCCCTCAGCCTTGGAGAAGGGACCCCGTGTTGCTCCGTGCACCCCATCCGGCCTGCATGCCCGCTGCTGAGCTGCACTGACTGTGTCCGGGGCCCGGTGCCTGCACCGCCCAGCCTTGGCAGGCCCTGCCCTGTGGGGACAAAGGGCTTCCTATGCTCCAGTGCATTATGTGGGACGAGCAGTGTCTGAATGGCAGCCCTGGAGACGGGCGACTCTGGGCACAGAATGTCCCCTGGCTGCGCCAGGCTCTGAGACGGCGCTGCCTGCACGGGCTGGGGAGGGGGAGGCAGAGCTGGGCCGCAGCCCTGCTCCCTGCTGGCGCCCCAACACCGACTGGGCCCACAGGCTCCAGCTACCAGCTCGCTGCCTGAGAGGGTCCCTAAGGCTAATGCATAGCGGAGCAAGCCACTTGGGCCCGGGTCACACAGGAGGCGAGCGTTGGTCTGCTGGCAGGGGCCTGTTCTCCCAGAGAAGCCAGGGGGCTGTCAGCCCCACTGCCCAGTCTGGACACGGCTCAGCCCCCCCAGCCCCATCCTACTGCGTGTGGAGTGTTTTCTCGGGGGCGCCTGGTTGCAGCTGCGGTTGATGTGCCCGCTGCGGGACTCTCCTTCTGGAGGGCTGGCACCCGGAACCATCTCCCAGGTTCCGCTGGCAGCGTGGAAAAAAATGACTGATCTGCGTCCAGTGCCAGAAGTGCAGAAGGGTTTATTGTCCGCAGACAGGGCCCATACGGTCCGATGAACGGTGAGACCAGCTTCATGAAGCTTGTCCTCGATGGGTAGAGACACGTTACTTTGTTCCTGCTCCCCTCAATCTCCCAAGCCCTGCTTACATGGGCACAACCCTGTTTCCCGCCGTTTGCATCCCATTGTGGAGATATTCATCTCCCCTTGGGTTTTCCCCTGCACTTTGGTTCTTAGTTGGTCTCATGAGTGAGTTCTTACTTTTTACATTTGTCCTCCAGTTTTTAGCTGCTGTTTTCGTGCTCCCTTCAGTGTCTTTTCCCTCGTTAGTGTTTATTTTGTTCCTTCCTCATTGGATCCTCCAGTGGTTGTGAGGCCTCTCTCCCATCCTGCTTTTCTCTAGCTTAGCATGACTACAGGCTAACACAACTAGAAGTACCAGCACCAGCTACCAGGCAGACAACGCAGTCGGGCCCTGCTCTGGAAGCTCATCCGAGAGATGCAGGTCCTTGCCCCGGCACTGAGCTGGCCCACACCTCTGCTTGGAGAAGAAATCTCCCACAGCACAGTGGGACAAGGTGGGAAGAGCAACATGTGTCACATAGCTCTGTCCCAGCTGATTCACTCCTTCTCTCACACTCCCTCAGCCCAGTCTATTTTTTGCTTTCACCCAGCTGCACCTTCCCAAGCACTTCCTCTGCAGTCTGCTCTGACCAGGCTGGACAGACTGACCCCCTTCCCCACAACACAACCCCACGCTTGTTCTTACTGTGCATTCCTGCCTTCCCTGCCCTGCAGCCAGCATTTGGGCCCAGACAGCCTGGTGCTGGAGGGCAGCATCCTCCACAGTCTGCATCTGTGCTCCCTGCCTGTTGCATCTGACCAGGGCACGAAGCAGGAAGAGCTGGATGGAGGCAGCAGACAGGTTCCCCATGTACAGCTTGGGTCACACTGGCAGAAAGAGCTGGATGGAGGCAGCAGACAAATGCAGGTATCCATCCCTTACCATGCAGGATGTGTGTCCCCCACCCATCACAGGTACAACAGCACCAGAGCACAGACTGCAGTGACAGGACTAAACGTTTATTTAAAAAACCCAAAAGACACTTAAACAAAAACCACACAGTAACTGGGAGACTGTGCCCCACCTAGGCAGTGCCAAGGGCATGGCAAGGACAGGGACTCTGCAGGTCTGACTGAGCCCAGGGCTAGAAGTGCAGGCACCACTTGCATTGGCCAGTACAGTCTGATTGTGCTTCTCTAACCCAAGCCAGCAACAGTGCTTTAAAACAGCAGGAGACAATGTAAACGGTAGACTTGAAACTCCTGCCCGTGCACGGGCAGGTGAGACAGCTTTGATGGCTGATGAGTTCTCAAAGCTTGAACTTTAGGGAAACAACAGTGGCTGGAAGAACAGCTTGGAGGCAGCCAGCTGTGTCAGAGAGAGCATGAGGAGTGAGTTGCTGCCAGGGTCTGGGTGCCATGCTGCACTTATCCTTAAAGAGAATCCTGCAGAGCTGGCCACACTATTCCCTTGCTGCCCTGCATCAGCGGGGAACAGCCTCTCTATCCCAAAGGGAAAGGGAATGAGCAAATGTAGACAGCCAGTCTAAGAACGATCACTTCGTCCTGGAACCTGGACCTTGCTCCCCACCCCAGTCCACAGGGAAAGGACAGGGTTATCTATGGAGGAATAGTGCCCTTCTCTGTGCTAGGACAGATGAAGCACTTAGTAGATCATAGTCTGCTGATTCGCCTTTTGCATCTGGATGATTTTGCCAAAGCCACCTCTTCCCACGTCGTAGTCTGTCCGGTACTCATCTCGCACCTGGGGGCAGAGCAAGAGGAGGCATTAACATCCTGTACCTATTTACATGTCACAACAGTTTTAGGAGCCAGCTTCCTCTCCACTTCACTCCAGCAGTTGGTGGGCTGAAAGGCAGGGTGCAAGTGCATGTCTTTCAACTAGCTTGATAACAACCCATCACAGCAGGGACAGGACAAATGTGGGGCTGTTTTGAATGTCAAAGCAATACAAAACAGCCCAAACACTGTTCAGTTTGGCTTTGCAGTCTGGCTTTATTGCTTGTCAAGGTTGAACCCTCTGAAATTTGGGAATGAATGTCATCTTCCCAGTGGCACATTTCCTCGGACAAGACTGCCCTTGCAACCGCACAACAAAAACACAGGGCTGGCAAGACCATCAGGGGGGTCCATACCTAGGGCAAGCCCCCTGCTTGAGGTAGGTTCATCTGTATCTTATTGAGAGCAGAGCAACATTCACTTTGTGCCATCAGGAGCCAGGAACGCAGCTCTTCAGCAGCAGCAACTGTCAATCACTTTCTCCAGTCCAGCATCAGGTACTAAACCAGTTTGACTGGCTTTAATTCAGTTATTGGGTCTACACTGCATTACTCTTGCTTTGTGTTGGCTCAGTCATTGTGAGCAGCACCCAACTGAGCCCCGAGGAGCCATGTGCTAGACTGAAGTTGGTCTGTTGCTTACCTGTCCTCCCGTTTTTCCTCTCCCATACTGCCGGCCTTCCTTAAACCCTGCGTCCCAGTCTGTCCGGATAATGCGGTCATCCAGACGTGTGCCATTAATAAATCTCATTGCATGTTCAGCTTCCACTCTTGTGTAATACCTGGGATAACTTATAAGGAAAATACAAGATGCTGTTCTGCTGGGTAGGGAGGTAGAGAGTAATTTTATTCAACATGGAGGAACCCTGACTTTCAACTCAAGACCCAAACATGACCGGTTCTAGTTCCCTCCCAGTGCAGCAAGAGGCTGCATTTTTGTGTCTCAGCTCTGGTGCAGTGAAAGAAACAGCAAGCGGTCCCCTGATTCAGGCAAAGACCATATCAGCAGGTCAAACCTGCCCTCAGGGTGCTAGATGTACTCGTTTCTGGGACAGTGTGTGCTGAATTTGTACACAGGACTTCAAGCTGCATCAGACCCGCTCTGAGCCGTTTGTATGAGGCTCCTAGTTTACCTCCCCGTGTGCCACGGGAACCACATGCGGCTGCTGAAGACGCCATTGCATGGCTTGGTGATTACACGCACTGCGATGCGTGCCATGCACGGGCACTACTATGACAGCCGCCTGCCAGGCCTGGGAGCAACACCACGGGTCCCTCCACTGGCCCAGTCAGTCACAGACCACACCGGCAAGGAACCCACATGGATATCGCAGCAGTCCCATCTAGCCCCAATGTACACAGAAAGGGCCAAGACACCAAAGAGGGGAAACAAGGGCCCGCCGAGTAGCCCCTAGAAGAGGGCACCGCGCAGCGGCACTGCGTGACTGTGGAGACAGCGCCTCAGCACCGTGCCCTCGAAGCCCCCCACGTGGTGACTGCAGGATACTCCACGAAGCAGAAACCGCATGGCGTCTTCTTGATCTTGTCCAGACCCATGACGATGCGCTTGACATCACCGCACTTGGAGAAGAGCTCCTGGATCTGCTCCTCCGTGGTGTAGAAGGACAGGTTCCCCACGTACAGTGTCGACGACGCCTTCAGCGATTTCTCCTGCAGGTACCGGCTCCCCTGAGGGCACAGCGGGCGTCAGCGCGGGCCGGCTACCCCCCATCCCCCTCCCATACTCTAACCCCTCGCCCACAGCCCCCAATCCAGGCCCCACGTCCCCCCGGGCGCACCCGGAAGTGCTGGTCGCGGTATTGGCTGATGTCACAGTAGGAATCACTGCTAAGGCCACCCAGCGAACTGCTCAGCAACCCCGACATGGCGCCGCCGCACGCGCCGACTCCCCCCGCCCTTCTAGCCCCGGCGCGGTGCCGCCGGAACCACCCCTCCCCCGCTCGCCCGCACGCCGACCCCATTGGGCCCAGCGTCCGCCACTCCCTGGGGAGAGGCGGGGCGGCGCCCCCATTGGAGGAAGGTCCTGCCCGCCAACCAATCGCCGCACAGGGCTCGGCTCCGCCACGCCGGAAGTGGGCGTGCGAGGCCGCGGCGGGCGTTGGGAGCTGTAGTTTTGCGCCAGGCGGGAAAGTCAGGCTACCGTCCCGGCATGCCCTGCGCGCCCAGCTGCTGAGGTGCGAGGTCCGGTGTGGCAGGCGCAAGCCCAGGAGCTGCCTCTTGCGTGGGGCAGGCCCGAGCAGCCTGGTGCTGCGGCATGGCGGGTGCCCCGTGCCTCCTTGCCCTGCAAGGTAGTGCCTCCCTGCCCTTCCCTGGCGAGGGTTTGTGGCCTGGTATGGTGGGGTGAGGGGCCCTGCTCGCTGAGGGCAGTGGGATGGGCTGGTCTGCTGCAGGCCCTTCCCACCCCACTTCTCCACCTTGCCCCTCTTCGCCAGCCAGCGCAGCGCTGCTCTGCCCTGTGCTGTGCCCGCGGCCTTGCCCGCCCTGCCTCCTGCCTCGGAGAAAAGCAAGAGCTCCCCTGAGAAACACTCCTGCACCTCCTGCGTTGTCTCTGCTCCAGTGACGCTCCTGTGCCACCGCAGCTTTGTGCTCCAGGATTGCCTCGAATTTGATATGTGACACTGGTCAGGCTGCAGTTGGAGTACCACGTCCAGTTCTGGGCGCCACACTTCAGGAGGAATGTGGACAACATGAAGAGGGTCCAGAGGAGGCC
>NW_017728916.1:6604133-6648197 GCF_001723895.1 Crocodylus porosus
CTGGGGTCATTTGACCCCAGTACTCTTTCCTGCCATGGCAGGGGGTTGGACTTGATGATCTGCTCAGGTCCCTTCTGACCTTACAAACTATGATACAAGCATCCAGGAGAGTTGCCCGGGAAATGAACAATCAGGTGCTTGTTATAATCAGTATTAAAAGTTGCATCTGGTTTAGACAGGAGGCCTGTGGGGTTTTTCAGTGTCACAGTAACGTGCATCTATCTCCCTGAAGTCGCTGTACTGGGTGTGGTGGCCTTCCTGAGAGTAGGCCGGATCTGATAGAGTCAGCAGCCTCCTCAACAAACACGGCACACATCCGTGTTGTGCAATGGCTACAGTCTGGGAAGTTTGGCTGTTCAGTGGTGCCGAGCTGCTTTGCCTTGGAGCTGGGCCACCAGGAAGAGATTGAGTCGTCAGGGGCAGATGAGCCATGAAGTGGGATGTCTCTGACTACCAGGGCCCCGGGTGAAATATTTTTGGCCCTAAACCAAAAGCTTAGCGACCAGCGCATAACATTGGATGTGAAGGCCGTGTCTAGCCCTGTACCCAGTTGAGCTGAGCACAGGGCTGCAGAGGAAATAGCAACTTGTATTTGTTTTGGTTTTGTAGGCTAAAATAGGTACAGGCATACCTCGTTTTATTGCGCTTCGCTTTATTGAGCTTTGCAGATATTGCGTTTTTTATAAATTGAAGGTTTGTGGCAACCCTGCGTCGAGCAAGTCGATCGGTGCCATTTTTCCAACAGCATTTGCTCGCTTCGTGTGTCTGTGTCACATTTTGGTAATTCTCGCAATATTTCAAACTTTTTCATTATTATTATATTTGTTATGGTGATCTGTGATCTTTGATGTTACTGTTGTAATTGTTTTGGGGCGCCACGAACCGCGCCCATATAAGACGGCGAACTTAATCGATAAATGTTGTGTGTGTTCTGACTGCTCCACCGACCGGCCGTTTCCCCGTCTCTCTACCTCTCCTTGGGCCTCCTTATTCCCTGAGACACAACAATATTGAAATTTGGCCAATTAATAACCCTACAATGGCCTCTAAGTGTTCAAGTGACCCTCCACCAGCAAAAAGATTACGACTCGCTGAAGGCTCAGATGATGGTTAGCATTTTTTAGCAATAAAGTATTTTTTAATTAAGGTATGTACATTGTTTTTTTTAGATATAATGCTATTGCACACTTAATAGACTACACTATAGTGTAAACATAACTTTTATATGCACTGGGAAACCAAAAAATTCGTGCGACTCGCTTTATTGCGGTGGTCTGGAACTGAACCCGCAATATCTCCGCGGTATGCCTGTACTTGATAACTTGTTTCAGATCAAGAAAAAAGGCACGTTATGTTACGTAACTTGCAATTAAAAGTAATGCTTGATTAGTTCTGGCGTGCTAGAATTACAGGAAAGGAAATGTAGTCCACAGATTCATTTTTGTTAGGACAATATGTAATACGTTAACCTGTGAAACTCACAGAATGGCTGCAGAGCCGTGTATGTTCCTGAGTTCATCAGTTAAGAGACTTGGACAAAACTTGTTTTGTCTTTTTAAGGTATTGTTTTTGATGTTTTTGGAACTTAAAACTATTCTCTCTTGCCAGAGATTACAGGGAGCTTTCCACTGACTTGAGTAAAACAAACATCCTTAGTGAATGGGGCAGAGGTGTGGGAGGGATTCATTTTGGTCCTGAACCTGAGTCAGGGTTTTTGTTAGCAAGGTGCTGGGCTCTTATGTCTGTACTATGTAGTGCTGCTACTGGCTGCCCAACTGAGGGTAGATATTTAAGCTAGCATGTGAAAAACTATGGAATTTGAGACAAGGGAGGGCAAAAAGGTTTTATTTGGTCCCCTAAACTGCTCTGAGGAGGAGTTTCCAGCTGCCGTTGTAAGGGCTGTACCCACTAAACCCACTAAAGCAACCTCATTCCGTCCACATGCTGTGAGTGGTTAAGAGAGCACCTAATCAAGTCCGACTTTTTCCTTTTAAGCTGAGGGCAGGAATTTAAAGATTTAGCAGTTTTCTCTGTTTTTATAAAGTTGCATGGGGGCTTTAGGATTCTAGAATCTGTGGTGGCAGGTTGTTCTTTTATCCTCAAAGGAAGCACTGGCATTGACTTACCAGTATCAAAGTTCCTGTATACAGGTTTTGTACATTATACTTTCAGAGGGCCCAAGAATAAAAGTTGTTTAAGAGGGAACAAAAGATTTGGGGGAAGCAGACATTTTATTCGCAGATAAGATGTGCCACATTTTGCACTCTTGTGCTTATGTTTAGTTCCTTTGACAAATGTAGATTTCACTGCTGCAGTTTAGCAGAATATAGCCTTATGCCTTAGCTAAAATAAATTTTATTTAGGATAGAGTTGTTTCTCAGGAGTTACTTTGTTCAACTTCTCTTGGGCTCCTTCATTTTGTGCTTTTTTATTAGACAGGAAAATATGGAGAAAATGTAAACCGATGGGTTTTGCTTGTACAGACTTGTTCAGAGATGATGTGCTACTCGTAACATTTGTATGGTGCTCACTCAGTTTCTGCCTCATGTGCCTTATTTTTCAGAGCTTGTTCAAGAGCTGTTGAAGAGAGATGCCCCATCCAACGTTCCTGAGATCATTGACAAACTATTCTCTGAAATAGAAAATGTGGATAAGGAGGCAGAGGATGAGATTCAGAAGGCTGAGGTAGAAGGCCAGGGACTGTTGGATCCCAAAGCTGGATATTTAAAAACAGTCTATTCTTACAGCCAAGGTGGGGGCGAGCAGTACTTGCTGCAGTTTGAATGCTCATTGGCTGGTGCAGATAATGAGTCGTCATAGTACTGAGAATCAGTGAGAACACTTACATTTTTGCATGTTTTACTTATGTTTTGTATAACTATAGAGCTTACATTATAACATTTCTATTTTTCCATTAGCACATTTGAAGAAAGTAGAGGTGTTTCTAAAAAAATAATGTAAATGTTAAAATAGTAAACATTAGCAACTGGCAAGTGGGGGATTCCACCTGTCCTTCAAAATTACACATATTTTTTTTTTTAAATTCTGAGGCAAAATGTCATTATTTAAATTTCCACATTACTGACACATGAATGAAATGCTGTGACTCTTTACTTTTGAATCTAACACTGCAAAAAGACTAAAAAAAGCACAATATTAAAGTAAATGTAGAAAAGACTAATGAAAATGTTAAAATTGTAAATACAAACACTCCAAAATCGCAATATAAAAACACTGAAGTTTTCTTAGTAAAAATCTTTTCCGTGCTTCACATTGATTAGTGATTACTAGTCATAAGTTTAAATCTCCACCTAAATGATAAACTGTAGATGCATTGTAAATGAGTTAATACTTTTGGAGTCTTGGCTTTTTGATTACTTATAGTTCACACCTAATCGAAATAAAAGAGATAATTGTGTAAAAGCTTATACATTTAGGTCTTGGCTTTTCCCCTCCTCCAAAATCCCACTTAAGGATGATTTACAAATAAAGATGCAAACTTCTTCCATTTTTAAATATCCCTGTCAAAATCTTGCTGGGAACGTTAGCACACAAAGATTTTGTGAACTTCTTCATTGGAAGTTCTCAAGAAATTGGATAAGCATCGATATACATGATTCAGGAGTAGCATTCATGGGTCAACCTCTTACATGTAGAGGTTGACCCTTGCAAACTCCTCCAGCCCTATTTTGCAATGATGTACATAAGGGAGGTGAAGGCATCTTGGTTGTTTCCAGCTGCAGCTCTGCTCCTTCTTATAACATGCTATCTTTTGGATGCCTGTTACCTAAGCAAGCTGCTAGTGAAACTTTTGCTTCAGAAATATTTTATATAAATATGTTTTTCCTGTTAGGTTCATAGATTTCTATAATCCAAAGCCAGAAGGAACCGTTATTATCCCCCATGTAACCTGACCTCTTACATAACATGTGCCATACAATTTTACCCAGCTGTTGTATCGAGACTGTAACTCCTGGTTGTGCTAAACCATGTTTTTAGGAAAATGCCCACTCTCGAGTTTAAGACTCAAAATGATGGAAATCCGTCACATTTCCTGCTATGCTGTTCCAAGGGTTTTTTTCCCCCTTCTTTGGAATTTGCACCATGCTTCAAGTCTGAATTTGTCTAGGTTCAGTTTTTAGCTGTTGTCTCTTGTCTTAGCTTTGCCTGCTAGATCAGGGGTTGGAAGTGTTTTCCAGTGGACTGGAATGACTCCGCTTAAGTGTGTGAGCTTTAGGACCAGACTGCCTCTGCCACTTCTTCCTGCCAGCCAACTGTGGCACAGCACAGGGAGAGCCCCTACTGCCAAATGAGACCTGGCCCGCAGGCTACAAGCTACTGTTCCCTGTGCTAGGTTAAAAGAATCCTGTACTGTTGGAAACCTTCCATGGAGGAACTTGCATACCCCAGTGAAGTTGGCTTTTAATCTTCTTTTGTATAAACTACTGGTAAATAAATTAACATCCTTGAGCTTTGAATTATAAGGCAGGTCTTTAGACCCGAAGTCATTTTTGGAGCTTTCTTAAACCCTTTGCAATTTTTTTAACATCCTTATTAGGCTTTGAAAGATCCCAGTAAGTTAGTTGTTTGTCAGTAGCAGTGAATGTGCTATTGCACACATCTTACCCGCTTGTGAGATTTCAGCCTAGACAGATGGGTCAGGTCAAGTCGTAGATTGAGAGGGTCAGGAAAGGACTTGTCAGAAATGCATGTAAAGACAATTGAGTGAAGTGACAGATGAAAAGAAATCTTTTCAAGAAGATGCTTTAATGAAACAAAACAAGGACTTTGAATGTTTCTCATGTCTAGCATTTCACATACAGAATTTCATATTCTGTACAATTTTAAATTGTGACTGAAAGCACTGATGAAAACAAGGCATATGTAGTGATAGGGTATGCTGCCATCTATCATATGTCTGATTAGATCATTTTAGTTTCTAGTCATAACACTCTTCTGATTTATTTAGGCATAAATATTTACCTAATTTATTTTATTATAGAAAAGCCCACAAAAGCTCAGATGTGAACTAGTATCTTAACATGCTGTGAAATACTTTTGAAACTAGAATGTGTAACTCATGCTAGCTGAAAATCTGAAATTATCATAATTATACAGTATCATCCTTGTTTTTAGCACAATAGAGTTCATGTTGTCCATATCTTATGCCTGTTTTATTCAAATCACTATTGTAGATTCATTTCTGGAGCCAGTTAGTTCATGTAATAGTTTCTCAAGAGTCTCTTAGCTTTTGCCTCTGCTTTAAAATAAATAAACATACATACTTACACAGATTCTTTGAGATGTCATACAGGAAAGATGGCTGTGTTTCTAACAGTAAATTCAAGTAAGCCTTAAAAGCAGACCAAAAGTGAATTCTATTCTGAGTGAATTTTCCTTCCTCTCCTAGGTTGAAGAATGTTCAGTAAACCTGTGGAACTGGGCTGTGACCAAGCGAATGGGATCAGTTATCAATGATGAGCAAAGAGCTAAATGTATGTATGTATGTATGTCTTAGACTTCAGTTCTTTTATAGTCCAGAGTGAAATGAAAAAGCTTTCTGATGGTACTTGTCCTTAACTTTTTATGTAATAAACATGCATGTATCTTTTCTGACAAGGATAGGCAAGGCACCATGCAGCTATTTTAGGTAATCAGTTCAAGAAGGATAATTTCACTTCAAGAATGTTTCACTGGTGATACAGAGTTCATATTCCAGCTCTTATATTAGCCTTCTTCCTTGCTGCTGGTAAAAAGGAAAGAAGCTGTTATCAGCTATGACCAGAGGAAAGAAGCTGTGATCTGCACTGTCCCATGCTCTGTTAAGCAGTGGCTTTGTTTTTGGAAATAATTCATACCAGGATAAACATCTAGACTGTGGAGGTATATTGATACAAACTAGTATAGTAAAAATTGTTTAAGCAGACCCTAAGGATATTTTGCTCTTACTTGATGTGAGCTAATGGCCCTGTCCTATAATAGCACCAGTACTGGCAGGCAGGAGAAGTAGGCTTTAAACTCTCTTGGTACCCCCATCCTCTCCTGCTTTCTATGCTGGTATTTGGGACCACAGGTTGCTGGAGAAACTAGATGGCGATTTCTTAAGGCCATTGGCAATAATATTTGCAAACGTGAAGATGACGTGAGGTCTTAAGATAGCTAGCGAAGGGCTATCATATTGACTGTCTTTAAAAGAGGAGACCAGAAGGCTCTGTAGTTAGCCTTATTTCAATTAGTATAGGAAATTATAAAATATTTAATTTGTAAATGTTTGGAGAATGAAGGGGTGCTAGCAAATCAAAGCAAACATGGTTTTTTTTAAGAACAAATCCTGCCAAATCAAAATGTTTCATTTCTTTAGCAGGGGAAAGAGGTTTAGTGGATAAGCCTTTTGAGACAGTCCCACGTGCCATTTTGATAAGCTGGAGAAATGTACGCTAGACAGAATTCATGTTAAGTGGGTTTATAACTGGTTGAATAACTGCAAGCAAATGTTGAATTAATCCCATGTTAGACTGGTAGGAGGTCTCAGGTGGGCTTTCATAGGGACCTTTTTTGAGTATTGTTATTTTAACGTTTTGTTTAGCAACTTGGATTAATGAGTAGAGAGAATACAGATCAAATTTTCAGATGTCATAAAACTGGAAGGGGTTGTGGACACTTTGGAAGATAGGATTAAAATTCAAATCGATGAGTTATAGACGACAAAATGAAATGCATCAAAGGCAGATGTCAGATGCTACACCTAGGAAGAAAAAACAAACACCCACATCCAGAATGGGGATAACTGGCTTGCCAGTAGCTGTATCAGGAAAGAGCTGGGGATGGTCTTGGATCACAAATTCAACAAGAATCAGCAATATGATACTGTTGCAAAAAAAAAATAATAATGCCATTTTGGGTTGCATTAACAGAGGAATTGTGTGCCAGACACAAGAAGTGCTGTTTTACTCAGCATTGGTTAGGCTTCAGCTAGAGAACTGTGTTCAGATTTACGAAAAAATGTAGAGAAACCAAAGAAGATTCAGAGTGGAACGATGAGGATAATAAAGGGATTGGAAGCAAGCCCTATGATGAATGAGGGAACTAGGTGTATGGTTAATTTGGGGAAAAGGAGATCGAGCAAAGGACATGATAGCAGTTTTCAAATATATGAAAGCATGCCATAAAGAAGATGGAGAAAAATGGTTCAAGGCAGTAATTTTTTTAAAACTGCAGCAAAACGTTTAAATTAAACATCAAGGGAAAATAAAACCCTAACTGTACAGCAGTAGAAAGATGGAACAAACTGCCCAGGGAAGTGGTAATATCTCCTTCCTTGGGGTTTTTTAGGAAGAAGCTGGATCTGTGGTAATATCTCTTTCCTTGGGGTTTTTTAGGAAGAAGCTGGATCTGTCTAGGATATTTTAGGAATGGTGAATCCTGAATTTGCACGTTAGATAACCCTTGAGGTCCCTTCCAGCTCTGTGATTCTATCTGTTCCACTGTTTCTGCCCTAGGAGCTTTACTTTTAGACTATGAGTTGTAAACATACTACAGGGAGGGATGGTCCAAGGCAAAGGGGAGGGAAGGAGCTTTGCATAAAATTTGTGACTGGTGCAAGATATATTTTCCTCAGATCTTGTATCATAGTTAAGGGAGACCTTCAAAATATTAAAAAAAAAAATTGAGTTGTCATTTTTTTCATTACTTCTTTCTCATATAGAAAGATGTAAAAATAAACAGAGCATCTTTTCACTTCAGAAATATAAAGGATGCTAATCTTGTCTGCTTTTGTTTAGCTGGAGGGGATTTTGGAATTTTCAGGATGAGTTAATTTAAGCACTTGCATTGTCACTAAAATCCCAAGTGGTCATTAATCATTTTTTTATAAGAAAGTATTAAGAAAAATACATTTTAAGTGCAGCTTTAAACAGCCTGGCTAAAATTCACATACTGTCTTTGCTGGTGAAGTTTTCTATCTTGTATCTCTTACAATATTATAATATCATAAATTTTCCAGGTACTACAAAAGTCTCACATGATAGATAAGACCTGAAACTATTATATAAATATAAGAAAAATAAATAAAGAACTTTCAGGCTTTTTTTTACGTCATAAAGAAACAAAAAGTGTACCAATCCTATTTTTGTAGGTCTCCTTTAATCAGGGTCAGCCCTTGAATGGGGAGACCTACCCAGAGAATTAGTGGTGCAGGAATCTATGTAATTTGGTAAGTAACACATTTGTCTGGTCAGTACTGAACCAATGCTCCAGTATGGCACTAGTATATGCTGTTCTAGATTTGGCCACCTTCTAACTGAGGCAGAACAGGTCCTACATACTCATAGTTACTAAGCTCTAATCAGCAGATGTTGTGTTTTCATGTGTTTGATACATTGCAAAACATGCTGCTACTTTTAGCAATAATAATAATAACAGATACAATTGTGGTGTAATTCAGTGTCCACTGTTATGGATAGTTTCCTGTTCTAGGTATGGTCTGCACTGTCTTCTGATGGTACTTTTGGCATAACTAAGGTTGGGGCTGCTTTACAGCACAAGCCTCGTGGCCATCAGAATGTTCTGCATCCAATGCAGAATGAGGTTGAAGTGTTCTCCAGAAGACTTCAACTTCAATGAAGTCTTCTCCAGAGTTTATACCCATGTAGGGACTGGGGTCTTCTGGTCTTGCATACGTGGAGTCTAATTCTACCCTCATGGAAGTGAAGGGTGAAATGTGTGTTGACTGTAGTTGGAACAGGCTCAAGTCTCATATGGCATGAACAAATATTACTTTACATAGTTTGCGGAGGATAAATTTTTACAGGTGGTTGTTGTCAGTAGCGCACTTCCATACAGGTTTGGTCTTGGATGTTGCCTAGAGTGGAACTGGTAATCCATAGCAGATTTACACTCAGAGACCTGCGCTCGAGAATGTCAATACTAAGCTCTTGTGCTGACTTCCAGTTTACTGTAGTTATGTAGAACAGTCGACACACACAACATTGCTTAGGTAGGTAGGCTTTTGGTAGGTTACGTTTGCCAATAAATTATCACTTCTTATTGGTGAAGAAGTAACTTCTCTTAGTTTTTACCTTCATAAGGACTGAAAGGGGATAAGTGCCCCTGCCAGTTATGTGTATACATTGTTTTCTTGCAGTGCGCCATGTTGCTTGTAGGCTAGCATTGCTGTGTGAAGATAACAGTTCCTCGGAAGAAACTGTGCGAAGGCAGATCCTGGTAAGTAGCTAAATAATATGAACATGAGTAGAGCAGTGGATCACAAATGGAAATCTTGGAATGGTATTTGCAGGTGGTAGTGTCATTCAGGAAAATGAGTGAAATACATACCTTGAATTTCTGAGGAAATGCTAGGGGTGGGCTTATATCATCGTAAGGACATCTGGTTCTCCCACCACGGCGAGGAGTTTTTAGGAATGCTGTTATGAATTTTGCCTTCTTTAGTAAACCCATAATGAACAGTTCATCCTGTAGTGTGAAAAGGAGCTTCTGAGGTCTTGCACATATCAGCTAAGAGCACTACCTTTCTGGTATCAGTCCAATAAAATGTTAAAAAGTTAATTGACATTTTGTTTCAGCATCCTAATGAAATCTGTAAATCTTCTTGTGTAGCATCAAAATGAATGGAACTGTATACAAAGAGAGGCAATTGTTAAATTAATTGTAAAGGCCTCAGCATTAAGTACACGTACGGACATGATAACAGCCAGCATCAACTGGTTTGGAAGTTGATGAATTTTCAGAAGACATATTTTATTTTTATTTTTTAGATGACCATGAAGACAGGAAAAGGGTGGGTGGATATTGGAAAAGCTGTCCTTGGTGACGGTTTTCTTGAGATTGCTATAAAAGTAAGTTTCTGCCTATTTTCAGTCTCTTGCAAATGTGCCTGTTTGTACGTTTCACAGGTGAGTAACAGCTCCCTGGATGATTGCTTTGTTTTCCAGAGTATAGAAAACCTGTACACCAGATTAATGAAGAGGAGTAATGGGGAAGCGGATATACATGTGCACAAAGCTGATGTGGAGAAGGACCTGTTCAAAGTGCTGTCTTACCAGGCTGAATCAGTACGTGTCCTGACCGGTTTTTTGTGTGTGTCACCAGCCTTGGAGTGATTGGATGGTGAAAGGAGAGCTCTGACCCACTTGTTAGCAGTGTGAACTCTAGTCATCAAATGAAAAAAAAAGTTTTCTTAGCTTTGCTTTGCTGTAAAGTCCCAGATTTGATCTGTGCCCTTAATGTTGCAATTATGTAAATATTCTTAATGTTCCCTTTAGATGGGTATCTCTGCTAATTTATCATAATCTTCTCTGCAGTATTGTTTAGATATTCTCTTAAAAACTTGTTTCTCTTTGATTTGGCTAGCAGGGGGTCTTTATAAAGCAGCCAGCTATCTTTTTGAGTCTTAAATTAAGTATACTCAACGAAGCTCTGTGTTGCATTATCTGAAGAAGCAAGATATGTGAGGTTACTTTGGAACCTGGGTCCCCTAGAATCCATGGTCGAACAGCATATTTTTATGAATATTGGTTAGTTCACAGCTATTCATCTTTGTGCCTGTATTCTGCAGCTCAAGTACCACTATCTAAGGAGTAGCTGAATAATACTGAAGTACCATTATTTAAGAGGTGACTGATAAAAAGCTGTACACAGGAAGGCATTTGCAGTGCATAATAATTTGATTGAACCTACAAACTCATGAACATTACAACAAATTCTAGTACTCTTACAAACCACTAGACCAATGGGGGCAAACCATTTTGGCAGGCATGCCACAGATTAACCCTGCATCCTCTTAAGTGCCACTCCAGTCTTCTTCCCCTGCCTGATTTTCTGCTCTAGTTTCTTCTCCCAGTTCTGTGCTCCTTGCCTGATCCGGTCCTCTACTTTCCTCTCTCTTTCCCTGTACTCCCTGCTTGATTTGCTGCTTTGCTTTCTGCCTTTTCTGCCACAGCATTGCCCGTCCCCTCCCTGATGTCATTTGGTCAGTGCCCATGTCATTTGTGGCACCTGTGCCACAGTTTGCCCACTCATGCATTCATTAGATGGTGATCTTGAAATAAATGTTTTGCATTTAGGCACATGCACACATGGTGTTGTAGTGTAAGGCTTGTAACAGCAGGGGAATCAATGTTGCTAACTCTCATCATTTTATCAGTTATGGCATATATGTGGGCCTGTCCTTGATGAGTGCCTGTAAGGTGCAGCTGGTACAGAATATAGCAGCCTACCTTCTGATGGTGGGGTGGGTCACTGGGAGCCCATAACTCCAGTGCTTCAGAGTCTGCATTGACTCCCAGCAGCTTTCTGGATGTAATTCAATGTGCTGGTTTTGATTGACAAGGCCTTAAGTGGCTTGTGTACCTAAGGGACTACCTTCTCCCTTATGGCATATCGTAATCCCAACAGTCAGGTAAGGACATCCTTCTGCAAGTACCATGAATGTGCCAAGTTCACAAACAAGTGGGAGGTTGTTTTTGATAGTTGCCTGTCAGCTCTGGAACCCCATCTTTTTGCAGCTTACCAGAGCCTGAGCCTGGACATCTTCAGGAAGTGCTGTAAGACTGTACTGTCTGAGCAGGTGTTTAGCAAGCAAGGCTAAACTGGATTATTGTTTAGGGTTTTTGTTTTATAAATTATCTTAATAACCTGTTACTTTTACAAGTTATTTTGTTTTTCCTGCTTTGTTTTCTTCATCTGGTTTATAAATTTGCTGTCTTCTGTAAGATGCCCTGAGACCTTGTGAGGAAGATGGCATATAATCTGATAGTCTCATGATATTTTTATGGTGTTCTCAAAGAGGTGAGAATCAGCTTTAATTAAAAAAAATCTTTTAAAGAGAAAAACATTAAAATTAGTCATGAATGTACTCTAAAGAGTGAAAAGCAAATGAGACATCCCAAATATACATAGAAAAATCTTGTGATTTATAAAGCAATCTAATAATGATTTTGCGCAGATTTGTCTGGATATTTTTGCATCAAAAATGCAGTTTTAGCATTTGAAGGAAATTATCATGTTAGTCCTTGCTGTTCACACTAATCTTGGGGTAGGAGAGTGTCTCTTCATGTTTTTATAAAATGACCTTGTGCTACTATATAAGAAAACTTGCTAGCAGGATGTTAAGTAAAGTTTTCTCATGATACACTTTCTTAGAGAAGCAGGATATGTACTAAATGATTTTTGAAGACAAATTGTTTAACAGTTTATTGGCACATCTGTTGCTTTCTTAGGCTATTGCTCAAGGGGATTTTCAAAAGTCAGTGATGTGTGTGCAGCGCTGCAAGGACATGTTAATGAGGCTGCCAAAAGAGGTCAGTAAAATCACTTTTCCTGTGCCTTTCCAAAAGTTTGAAAATGTCTCATTTCTTGTTTAATGTATTACCAAGCAACTGATGCTGTGTGAACTTCTGAAAACCACTGTGAGACTGTTCCATGTGCATCTATTCTGTGCCTCTTCCTTGTTTGTTATGCATTGTTAAAGATATGTACATGAAAATACCAGCTTTATTTTCTCTAAATATAGTTTCATAGTTTCTAGGGTTGGAAGGGACCTGAACAGATCATCAAGTCCGACCCCTGCCCTGGGTAGGAACGCATGCTGGGATCATAATACCCCAGCCAGATATCTATCCAACCTCCTCCTGAAGACCCCCAAGGTAGGGGAGAGCACCACCTCCCTTGGGAGCCCATTCCAGAGCCTGGCAGCCCTAACCATAAAGTAATGCCTCCTGATATCAAGCCTGAACCTACTCTCAATCAATTTGTAGCCATTTTTTCTTGTTATCCCCAGTGGTGCCCAGGGGAACAGAACCTCACCTACTTTCCGCTGGTCCCCCCTGGTGAGTTTATAGATGGCCATCAGATCCCCTCTCAATCTTCTCTTGTGGAGGCTGAATAGGTGAATCTATTCAGCCACCACAGATAGACAGCATCCACCTCGATGCCTGCAGCCAAGGACTTGTTGACCTGGTCGTAAAAGGAAACAAGGTTAGTCAGGCAGGATCTGCCTGCAGTGAACCCGTATTGGTTGCTCTTGAGAATTATGTCCCATGGTGGGCCCCTGCAGATGTGCTCTTTGATAATTTTCTCAAAGGTCTTCCCAAGGACTGAGGTGAAACGAACTGGCCTGTAGTTACCCAGGTCCTCCTTTTTCCCCTTCCTGCAAATGGAGACCACATTGGCCCTTTTCCAGTCCTCTGGTACCTGGCCAGAGCACCACGATCACTCATACAGCCATGCCAGGGGTCCTGCTATGAACTCTGCCAATTCCCTCAGTGCCCTCGGATGAAGAGCATCCAGACCTGCTGATTTAAACATGTCCAGCCCCTCCAGAAGTTCCCTAACTAGATCATCCCTGACCCTAGGCATGGCGTTGTGTCCCCTGCGCCTGTCCGTAATCCTAGTGGGGGAGTTGTCCCGGTCTGTGCTCAGAATGCTCAGAAATATGGAGGCAAAGAACTTGTTGAAGAGATCAGCTTTTTCCTTTACTGCAATCGCTGGATTGCCAAACCTGTCCTGTAGGGGCCCCACATTACTTGGTGCCTTCTTCTTACTCCCTGTGTAGTTGAAAAAGGACTTTTTGTTATCCTTAATTCTGGTCGCCAGCCCTAGCTTTGTCTCTGCCTTGGCCTTCCTAACCGCCTCCCTGCAATCACGAGCAACAGAGGTATAATCTTCCTTGGTGATAGCCCCTTGCTTCCACTGATTGTATGCCACTGTTTTTGCCCTCAGGGCCTCCTGGATGCCGTTACTGAGCCAAGGGACCTTTTTAGCACTCTTGCACCCTTTGGTTTGCATTGGGACTGGCTCCCTCTGAGCCCCTGCTGCTTATTTTATAAATAAAATAGAAAATATGCAAATAATCCTGACCATTTTCATGTTACACAATTCCACTGGTCATAAAACAGGAGAATAAGGGCTCTTGCTGCTTATCTCTCACCTGATATTACAGTTACTTCTTCAGCAACAAATTGTGATGTCCAACACAGTTATAAATTAGGTGAGGAATAAGAAGCAGGACCAGGCAAACTTCTAGTCTGCTATAATCCTATTTTTTTGCAAATTACCTTGTTAATAAGGAATGAAGACAAATTAGATAGCAGAGGCAGAAATGCTTCTAAATATAATGTACATGTAAGCTAAGGTATGACCTTACAGCATGTCAGCTACCGTAGTAGCTGCCAGAGTTGCATGCTTCTTCCCCATTGTAATTGTAAGGTAGCTGGCCCATCAGCGGACATAGATTTCATAGACATTAGGGCTGGAAAGGACCTTGGAAGATCGAGTCCAGCCCCTTGCCTGAAGGGCAGGAAGTGAGCTGGGGTCATAGGATCCCAGCAAGATAAGCATCCAATTTTCTCTTGAAGGGGTTCAGTGCAGGTGCTTGAACCACTTCCGATGGCAGGCTATTCAAGACCTGGGGTGAACTAGCTCACATTTGGCTAGTGTAAGATAATACACATGCCAGCAGCTCCTGTATCTTAGGTCATGCCCTATACATTTGCATTCTAGTTTACTTCAGGTTAGTTTGTTTGCATGCCCCAACTTTCAGTCCTGATCTGCACCCTCCACTTTCATATGTATCGAGTTGTTTTTTCTGCGGTGTTCTTATGGCACAGACAAATATCTAATTGGAGCTTGTTTATATGCAGCAATGTTCTTCTTTATTTTATAGTTTCTTTGCAGAGGTAGAACCCTAGTTGGTTGACATCAGATTGTTTCATACCGTGATTGTTCTTTTTACTTTTGTGTATTTTAGCAGTACCCTTTCCTAATTCCATATTTGAAATACATTTGTGATGTTTTGTTCCTTTTTATTAAGTAGGTGATAAAGTCTGAAGCGATGGGAGAAAGCTGAAATAAAACATTGGGAAGTGAAATGCAGTATTGTACATATTGTAATTGGCTAGGATTTAATTGGTTTCTGCAATCTTCACCCCAACCCAGTCAGAGTATCTGAGTGCTGGTAACTCACTTGAGGAGGTTCTACTTTCATTCTTATAGCAAAGGCAAAGCTGCAGTCCTTGGCTGAATTGTTACCATGACTCACTAGGGTCTTTGTGTTGCTACTATTCATTTCATTTGAAATGAGTTGCATGCTTTCCAACTAAACTCCTCCATTAAATAATGTTAAACCTGGTGTCTGAGGAATTCACAATTCACAAACCACAGGCATTGAAGCAGAGAGGAAAAGAGTTTCTCTTCATAAAAGATGTGATTTGCATTTATTTTAAGTAGGAAATAATAGTAATTGGACGGATGAGAGAGAAAGAAGGAGCAAGCTGTTATTTTGACCTACAGGATGAAATCTCAGGAGTGCATCAATCACTTGTAGTTTAGAGGATTGTTGCTGGTGGGAAGAGCTAGTGATATGGCTGATATAGCCAGCCAACTATTCAGCCATTCATCTGAGAAGCAGCTTTTAATTAATGCTTGCAACTTCTCTGTTCCAAGCATGTTAGTGGAGAAGATGTATGCCTCCAGAGCAGTGATTTTTCAACCAGGTGTCGTGACACCCTGGGGTACCTTGAAATCCTTTCAGGGGTGCTGCAGGGCACCATGTGGTGTTAGTACTGTTAGGTGTGTAAACACTGTTCACAAGATAAAGAGAGGTAAGTAGCCACGTTAGTCTGAGGTAAGATGGAAGGCAGGTAGATTTGTACCTTGTAGAGTAAGTGCTAGTATTTCTCATATATAACACTTGTATAATATATAATTGCATGCTAATATACCGAATGCAATACATCTATAATTTAGTTTGTAAGATGTAGGTGTACCGTGTCTTCTGTCTCTCAAGATAAACCGAGAGGTTCCACATAGGAATCTGTAGTATTGAAAACATTCTCACCTATGATCTTTCTGAGTTATTTGCAACAGAATATTTTTTCAATTATTTTTCTGTAGTGAAAACAAAAACGAAAACTAAAAGCTGGCATTTTCTATGGGGTGCATTGAGTAGGAAATGCTTGAGAACCACTGCTTTAGGGTTACATGAGGGATCCTACCTTGCTGGACACTGTACCTGCGGGGTTCTCAACAAGTTAAATTATCTTTTGAGGCTGAAAATCACAGTTTTCCTGAATGTTGTGAAGCATTTTGGAGTCTGCTTCCATAAGTGACCATTCTCTACTTGTACATTGGTAGGTGACCTGTACTTTTCATGCCTGGGTGCAGGGAGATCAGAAAGAGATTTGTGTGTAGCAGGATAGGATTTTACATGGTGGTGCTGTTGGCTTCACTGGAGAGATTCCTTTGGGTTCCTACATAGCACTTACAAGAGGCAGTGTTTAAAGCTGGGAGAAGAAGTTATTCCAAAAATGAAGTTTTGCAAATGCTAACAGTTTATTTGCACTTGATTTTTTTGTTCTTACTCTGATTAGCTGATAACATGTGCAGATAATACTGAGGAGAGATTTTGGTGGACAGGCACCTTCCTCACAAAGAAGCTGGTGAAGCAGCAGTGGTCTGAGTAATCACATAAGACTGTATCTCCCTAAATCATGCAGAACAATGGTTCCTGCTTTAATCCAAAAGAAAATCACCCCCTTTCTTCCTCCTTTATACTCTGCCTCCCCCGTCCTTCCTAGTTCTGAAAAAAACCAAAAAACTATTGTGGATATTGTGGAGGAGTTGTTGCCTTCTTCATTCAGTCTTTTAAAAACACCTCTTTTGGCTTCGGGACATTCTTGTGCCATGCTTTTGGACAGGTTTTGTTATTTTTTTAAAATTCACTTCTAGTTCTCCATTTTTTCCTTTTGTATCCTAATTTTCTCTCTTATTTCTTTCCAGTTCTTTTTCAATGATGCATGTGAGCTACAGTATGCTTGACCAGTTCTGCTGTTCTGTATGACCTTGGGAGACTTATTTATGTTGCTTTTATTTTTTCATAGATCAAGACTCCAATTTTAGTCGTGTTCCTTCACCTACCTACAAAATCTGCTCCAACAGTAGTGGATATAGCTTTGATATAAAAGGTGTTTTAAGTGTGTCTGGAACTGAGCTGCCATAGATCTCAATAAGCTCCTTCAAGAACAGAAAAAACATAGTTTTTATTTGCAGACTTGTTACCTGTCCATCCTTTGCTATAACTTTGGAGTGGAAACATATGAGCAGAAGAGATACGAACAGAGCTCCTTCTGGCTCAGGTAATGTGAAAAGAAAAACTATGTGAAAGGCCTATTTCTGACAAGAAAAAAAAATGTGGCTGAAGAGTAGAAAAAGGGAAACCCAAAATATTTTTAGTTTTGGGATTTAATAAAAAATGGAAAACAATGAAAAACTTTTTAAAAATAAAAATTCTCATTAAAAAAAAAAAAATTCACAAAAATTGAGAATTTTCAACCAGCTCTGGTATGAAATTAATTAGTTTAACACTCTAGGTGCCAGTCAAAGCAGAGCTTTATGCTGGTAACTCTCCATTTACAGGCACATTCTTAAATTTATATTCTGTTGCCTTACTTGCAGGCCACTGCTTCACATGGATTTTCATGTTTCTAAAAGGGGCCTCGTTGCATGTAGAAGTTATATTAATTGTTCTTCTTAGTTGCAAGCAGACTGCTTAGAGATGCAAAGAGAACCTGATGCAGGAGGACTGTTTCCAGCTATTGTGCCTTTCATAATGCAATGGTATATTGCTACATTTGAAGGGAAATGAAAGTGTTGAAAAAATGCTGAAAATTTCTGTTTTGCCAGTATTACATCTATTTGCTGTAAATAGTCTTTGATTTTTTTTTTTTTTGAAAGGAGATGCCTAACCATAAGCCCTAATTATGTTATTGGTGAAAGTTACCTTGTTTCATGTGTTAGTTCTCCTTGCTCTAGAGCTCTGTCACATTCACTGGCACAGAGCAGCTCCATAGCAGGCTTGGATACCTTTTCTGCCCACCTGCTGTCACAAGTGACTTTGAGTTATCACATTGTTGACAAACTAGAGAAGATCCAGAAAATAGCAACAAAAATTATTAAGGAACTGGATTTATTGGGATGAAAGATTAAGTGAGTTACATCTGTCTATTGTGGCTAAATGAAAACATGCTAACTACCTACAAATACTTATGGTATGTAAACTCTGTGGTGAGAAAGGAGGTTTCAGAAGTGGGTAAGTTAAGGTGCAGGGAAGTAATGTATGAAGATTAAAGAAGAAAAGGAAAATTCAGGCTAATAGGAAAAATCTTCCTCAGAAAATTAGAAACCCTGTTTTTTTAAAATGACCCCTATAAGAAGAACTCGAGTTGATGGTGTTCCTTCTAGTCCCAAACATTAAAGCTGTATATGTGGAATCAGGGAAGGTATGTAGCAGTGTACAGTCTTAATTAAGGCTGATGGTTTGAGCACTGCTTGTTCTCTTTCTTGCAATAGAAGGGGCACTATAGTGCAGAAAAATGCCCCTGAGAAAATCTGAGTATGAAATCAGTCTTCCACAAAATACTAACATTTTCTGGATAGAACGATTTGGCACCCTCTAGTGGGGATAAAGTTATCTCATAATGAGAATACTATCAGATCTGGAAACAGATTCCCAGCAGGACTGTTTTTGTTTTTAAATCCCTAGTTCTCTCTTTGTACCATTCATGTACCACTTGAATGGAGCTTTACTTCTCTGGTGTTAATCTCCAAGCCCTTCTGTGCTGTGTTTAGGATTTTTGGAAAATACTGGGAATCAAGTATTCTAGGTTCTGTTTCTGGCTCTGCTGCTGACTTAACTGTAATCTTGGCCAATATTACTTGATCCTCTGTGTCTTAGTTTTTTCATCTGTCATGTCAGAATGGCTGTCTTTACCTACCTTAAAAGTGGGGAGCGGTTCAGGCAATATTTGGAACTTAACTAAAATTGGAGTATAAAGGTCCACAAAGACTGATTTAAGTCACAGGGCTTTACCGCAAAATGCCTAGTCTGTAGTAGATGCCCTTGTGCACATTCTTACTGTATGGTATGTAAAAGCAAAAACCATGATAGCTTCCTCCTCTTTCATTAAGTCAGTAGGCTACCATGAGTTAGTTTCCAAGTGCTGCCAGGCAAGATCATGCAAGTGGGCAGTTACTGGAGTACAGCTGACCTGCAGTAAAGGCCCACTCTTTCTTAGTCATGGTAATTTTTTTGTATGTCTGTAATATATTAGGGGTGTCAGAGATATGGAACCATATCATCTAGCCCCATTGCTGCCTGATTTTTTCTGATTCTAGTTTTCCTTTATCAATGGTAGCCAGAGCTATGAAATTGGGAAGATGGATAAGAGATACTCCACTGGGCAAAAAATGCAGGTGAGACATATATATAGTTAGAAGCTTCTGAACTACTAACGTATCAGTAGGAAGATGTAAATACTGTCATCATTTTAACCTTACTGTGTAGCACACATTGTCTCCACAAAGCCTGTCTGGAGCATGCACAACTGCACCAGAGGATCTCAGTCATGATTTTCAAAAGTTCCTGATAGCTAGTCTGCAGTATTGAAGCATCTTTCAATTGATACTTCATCAGATCCCAGGTGCAGTCAGAGAGAGCAGAAATTGAAATTACAGCCTTAATCGTATTTGCATTCAGGTTTTTATACAGATAAAATGTTAGTACATTGACACTCTATACCAGCTAGCATCTTTGGAGAAGAATTACAGCAGAACCCAGAGCACTTGTATGACTGCTATTAGAGTACTGTGTCCAGCTGTGGTATCCACACTTCAGGAAGAATCTGGAAATAATGGGGACATCAAAGGAGAGCCATAAAAATGGACCCTGTCCTAGAAAGCAAGCCTTTATAGGATAAAGCTTAAAGTTCAACTTATTTTTGTTATTGGAGAGACATTTGGGAGGTTACTTGATGACCTGTATTGTGTATTGGAACTGCGTATGGAAAGGGATGATAGAGGAGGACTTTTCAGCCTTGCTGACAAAATTGCTGACAAAAGCATAACAAATGTCAGTGGTGGGAAGATAAAGTGCAGCAAATTCAAGTGTAATATCAGAACGTGTTTCCCAGAAATGAGGGTAGCTCTAAAACTGGATACCAGGGAAGATGGTGAACTATCGCTGCTTACAGTTTGTAAGATAAAAGCAGATGCATTTCTACATGAGATGCTTTAATTTAATTTCTGGGACAAACATTAAGGCCTTTTTATGTGAGAACTGGGGATGCATAGCCATGGTTGTCCATTTGGCTCTGGAATCTGTGAGTCATGGGCCTTGCGGAGAGCAGGGTTTCCTGTATTTCCATCAACATACTTAAGATTTGAGGCTTGGCATAAAGGCAATGATTATAACTACATATTATGCTCAGGGTTTTAACTACTTGTATGCAGGGGTCAGGAAGAATTATCTCCCTTGTTGCCCAGTTGGCAAAATTCAGTGTGTGCACGTGCGTGTGTGTGTATGTATGTGTGTAGTGGGGAGTGAGGTCAGCCACATAGGAGATTAGAATATTGGATGGGATGGACTGATGCTCCAGGGTGTATTGTTTTTTTCAGATGCCTACCTGGTGTATCTTGCTCAGGTGTTCAGCATCATTCTGATAACCAGATTTGGGGCCAGGGTTGAAGTTCCCTGCAGGTCCCATACATGGAGACTTTTGCATTTTCCCAGTTCTTCCGAAATATAAAGGCTTGATTTGCTGGCTAGGATTATCTGGGTATATTTCACCCAGGACATGTCTACACATGCTTTTATGTGCACCTAAACTTAATATGCATTTGTCTAATGCACATCAAGGCGATTTAGACATGCATCTATACCTGCACACACTAAGGCATATTAATGAGGTGTGTGGACTGACTTGGAACTAAAGTTAATCCCAAGTCATTTGACATACAGAGCATTAATGTGCCTTAGTGCAGCTCCATGTACATTAAGGTGCTTTAGCTATTTGTGCTTAAATTTGATACCTGCTTTTGCAGGTATCAAATTTAGGTGTGAATAGCCTAAAATTGTGATTTTAAGGTGCCTTAAGGGTGTGCATGTTTAGACCTGTGCCCTTAATGAGCCTTAAAAATGGCTAATATGCCTTAAATCAGCACGTGTAAACACGTACCCAGTTCTCCTCTTCTCTGCCTGTCATGCACAGAATTTTTTTTTTCTGAGGATTGAATTGGTTTAAATAACTAGAGGGATTGGGCTCACTATAGGAGGAGCTGCATGAAACTTAATGGTACTTGGTATACAGGAGGTCAGATTCAATGATGTACTAATTTTTTTGCCATTTGGCCGTTAGCCTTTTTCTATGACACCAAGAAGCTTTGTGTTTACTGGGAAAAGTGGTCATGGAAAGTCAGATATTGTGAATATGTATTAGCAGATCCTGACCTAAATTCAGCCTTTTCCTTAGGGCAGATCAACACAGAACTTGACCAAGTAAATTGAGCTAAAGGTTCTCTGAATCTTCACTAGGAAAAAGGTCAAGTGTAGGTCAGACTTAGCCACCAGCATCCCTTGTCAAGACAGCCTGGGAAAATACATGGATGCAATTATTTATGTAGTCCTTATCATCCTCAATCAAGGAACAACACGTTATACAGCCAATTAGTAAAAGGGCAGGCCTTTGGCCTATAGAACTTCTTGTCCAAACATTTATGTTCCAGCTTCTCATTTTTCAGCCCTTTGTGCAGTATTCAGGTGCCATTCATGGTTATTCTGCTTAAATATACATTTTGTCCTTTTTTCTAGGCTAAAGTGCTGCGTTTATTAGCCACTGTCTACTTGGAATGGGATTGCAAGGTGTATCAAGACAAGGCTCTGCAGGCTATAAGCTTGGCTAACAAGGTCGTAACTTCCTGTAATGTCTAATCCACACAATAGCTAACCTCTTTCTGGTCTGTTTGCCTAATAATGGAATGTGATAAATTAATCACTAGAGTGTCTCAGTTGAAATCGGGGGAGTTGCATCAGAGGTAGCTTTGACATTGAGTAATAGCTGTATTTTCTTTACATCAGTTGCCATATTCACAAGCTCATATTGTGCTGGTGGCTCTTGCTATAAAGCAGCACTGCTGAGTTTACAAGTTATGCATCTGTTCCTGCTGTGTATTTCCATCTGTAATGGACTCCTGTTGATGATGATGGGGCTGGCATTTTTCTGGCATATACCCAAGAAAGCTGCATGTGTTAAGTGGACTTCAGTAGCGGTTCATGTGAGATTTGGAAACCTGGCTTTTCAGATGCCAGACTGGAAAACAATAAAACATTGGACTTGTAGAAATTCTCTTTGTCAGTTAATTTCATGCTTCTGTCCCATCAGATTAACTGGTACAAATTAAATCATGGTAGCATTTGTCTTTGGTTAACTATCATTTACCATTAAACCATCATTTTCATTATCTTTTGCTTAAAAAAGGATTTATAAGTTTAAAGTGCTTTTGATTGTAACCAAAATCTGAAATCCAAGTTTGTTGTGAGCGAATATTCTGGAAAGATCAAGGTGGTGAGTGCTCTATTTAGGTTTTCATATGGTACTTATTACCATAGTACTGAGTGCTTTTCAGTCTTCCGTACAGTCTTCCCTCCCTTACAACACTTTAGTGAGGAAGGGAAGTACTCTTCATCTTCATCTTACAGAGGCACAGAAAAAGACTAAGTGACTTACTTCAGGAAATCTGTGGAGGAGCATGGATTTGAATCTGCCATTCTGACTAGTGCCCCTGTCCATCCTTTTCTGAGTGTATTATCAATGATGTGGAAAACTATGAAGGAAATTTTATGTTGGCTTCTGAATTGCACAGGACTGTAGGATACTGTTTTCACTGTTTCTGTGCATTACAGTGTTAAGGGAATTTCTGTAATTCCTTCATTATGATTAAAATTGCATGGCACCAAAATCCCAACATCATCACTGAGTATTTCGGATTTAGTCACGTTTACTATTTTCACAAAATATTTCACCGGGCTTATGAATTATGGCAGCTCTGAGTACTAGTGAAGCTGTGGCATTTTGCAACTCTTGTGAAAATAATAATTCTCTCCAGTGTTCCAAAGTCATTTCATGCCCATTCTGTCATTGTTGTTTGAGCTGTCTGGTTCTGTAAGCATGTTAGAGTCAGAATTACTAATTGGTTGGAGGGAGCTTGACATAGTGGAAAAAGGCACAGGACTGAGCATCAGAAGACCTGACTTAAAGCACAGGCGGGGACAAGCTAGTTTGGCTTCACTGCAGACTTTCAGGCCCTCTCTGCTGCTGTTTGGAAGTGCTTGAAGATGTTTGAGTGGATCCAGCTACATCAGATTTGTGTTTTGATTTTGAGTTGTCCTCAGAATCTTTTTGGTAGCATAAAATTAAGAAACAGAATAAAAATATAGACATCCAGTTTGTCATGAGTAATTATCACCTTCTAGGAGGAAAGGTTACACTTATTATTTATGGCCCTATCACTTCAGAAACTTAAGCTTAGACTGGACAGTACTATATGTTGCGAGGACTCTAATAGGATCTAGCTAAAATTGTTCTTTGAGTTCATAAACAATTTGGCTGTCCAAAATAATGCTTTTGTTTCTTAAAGTGCAGGAGAATTTGCATCCAGCTGGGTTTTTCTTGAAAATTCAAATCCTTCTGAAAAGTGGAGCAGCTGATGAAGACCTCAGTACAGGTATCACAGTTCTGTGTTTGATTCAGAACAGGATTGTAATATTCCATGCCCAAGAAACAAAGCTAAATGTTGTTAGGGCAGGAGCAAAATCACCGCACAGTCTACTTCAGGTGAAAGGGACTTAATTTGCCAAATGTCACAGTTTGGTTTTAGGGTATGTGTGATGTGGAAATCTGTTCGATATTACTATAGCATCATGGGAACATTGCTGCAATGAAATTTTGAGTTGGAAGAAAAACGTATTTTGTAGTCGATTGAGAGTGTAAACGCGTTTCTCCAGGGAGGACAAACCCTAGAGCTTGTGAGAACTAAGAGATAGGACAGATGCAGCAGTGTAAGCAGTGAAGAGTGAACCTGGTGTCAGTTACTGAAATAGTCCTTCCTGGTAAAGGATGAGGCACAGTTTCAGGGAGAAACATAAAGAGGAAGCTTACACTATTGCTGCCTGTTCTGCTCTCGTTCTGAGTAGACTGAGGATTTATGTCCCAGAGCTGTCAGCTTGAAACTCTTCATTTAGTACCAAATTAGAAACAAAAGTGAAAACATGAAGAATGAGAAGGCAAGGGACATGAGTGAGCAGTTCATTTTCCTTGATGTGTCAGTAATCTTTACTGTTCCCTCTTTCTAGCTGTTGCTGAAATTATACATCACGAGGTATCTTTAGATTTCTGCTTGAACACTGCTAAGATGCTGCTAGAACACAACAGGTAGCGGAACCTTCTTATCCCCTGTATCAGAGGGAAAACACATTGAAATAACATGCTATTTGAAATAATGTTTACCATCAAATAACAGTGAACAAGTAAAGAGGTGCCATGACTGAAATTTTCAAACAATATAAAGCATTAAGGCTAGTTTATGAAAAACTTGCAATTTACAAGTCTTTAGAACCACATCTCCTTTTAGAGATGGAGAGGTTATTCACTGTGATTTTTAGCTTTTTTTAAAAAACTTTAAAATATTTTATGTATATAGAGAGAGGAGAGATGGGTGGTATTCTCTGGTTTGTTAAAGTCTCTTTGCACTGTGCACTAACTGCCAGACAAAGCCACTGGAGAGTTTTTCACAGGCAAGAGAACTTTTTGCTAATGGAAACTGGTAGAGCAGGGTGTGCCATCTCCTGTACCAGCCAGCCACCCTACTTCCCAGCATAGGTGGGTTAGGGCCGTGCATGTCAAGAGCATGCCATGCCATGGAGCGTCCTGGGAGGGAGACATGGTATGTCTTGTTTTCTGTTGGCATGAATATGATTCTCTCCATTTAGCTGTAGCTTGTGCTGGTGGGTGTCAGCAGGATTTGAATTATGAGACTGACTGGCTGCCTACCAGTTTCCCTCCAAGTTGTCCAACCGCTGCTCAGAAAGAGCGAGCAATCCAAGCCCCTGTAATGATGGGGGCTTTTTCAGGTGATGTGATACTCTTGTTTAGGGCCTGCTTTAAATTTTCTTTACAAATTTCTCTTGTCAAGTCTGCCTACTTCTCAGATTTGGCAGCACTATTGTGCAATGGACTGCGGGATATTTTGGTTTACAATAACTTGCCTTTGTTGCTCATCTGGCACATGTCTTCAGACACTGATGGGGTGTATTGGTGGCTCAGAAGAGTAGGGTGATATTTTATTGTGTTCAAATTATGAAACTTGAAGCTTATGTTTGAAGGTTATGTCTGGCATTTGTTTCGCTTGTTTTCCCAGCTGTTCATTGAAAGCATGCCTGAAAAAGCAGGGCCAGAGGTAGACCTCTGGCAGACAGCAAAAAAGCTAAGATGGACTAACAAAGGCTTTTTGGGGCAGTTCTTCCAATCTCTTTATACTGTTCTCTGAGCTGTGTCAGCTTGAGGACATTTTAATTTTTACTCAAATATAAGACAACCCTCACAATTAGAGTAGGGAAAAAAGTCCATTGTCTTATATTCATCTACAAAGCAGAGGGGAGAGCAGGCAGCTACTGTGGATCTGAGTCTGGCCCTGAGCCCAGGTTGGATCCACAGCAGCCTCCTGTCCTCACTCCGTTTACCTTCTGCAGCTTCTTGTCTCCAGCTTGGGCTGGGGTCTTTCCCAGGATGAAGTAGCATTGCCAACACAACACTGCTGCATAGCAGGACAAGGGCTGTGCTTCCACGTGCAGTGCTCCCAGACACAGCCTGAGTCTGATGAGAAAGGGGAGCAGGGAGAAGGGAAGAGGCAGAAACTGCAGAGAGCAGGGGGACAAAGGGCAGAATGAGGGGAGCAGGGGGGGAAGAGGCAGAGACTGCGGAGCTGGGGGTGGGGGGTACAGGTGGCTGGTGGGGGCAGAAAGGCTGCAGGGGGAAAAGTGGGTGGGGCAGAGGGCAAAGGGGCCACCTGACCCCCCCCACACACATACTTCTCTCCCACTCTCAGCCACTGCTTTCCCTGCTTTAGCAGTGGGAGAGGGGATTCAAGACAATCCTCCAGTACTTAGATTCTATACCTGGAAATTATAACAAATTTATACATTTTCCATATATAGAATCTAATTATTGGGGGCCGTCCTATATCCAGGGCTGTCTTGTATTCGAGTGCACGTGGTATCACTTCTAGATTCATATCCTGAATCTGTGATGCATTCCATGACAATAGCCAAGATACTGTGTACAGCTTTAGACCCTCTCCTGCTGTCAGCTGGATCTTTATCTTGATACACTTAGTTCATAGTGCTTAGGGTTGAAAGGGACCTAAACAGATCATCAGGTCCGACCCCCTGTCCCAGCCAGGAATGACTGCTGGGGTCATAATACCCTAGCTAAATATCTATCCAGCCTCCTCTTGAAGACCCCCAAGCTAGGAGAGAGTACCACCTCCGTTGGGAGTCCATTTCAGAGCCTGGCAGCCGTAACCGTAAAGTAACGCCTCCTGATGTCCAACCTGAACCTTTTCTCTAACAATTTGTGGCCATTATTCCTAATAACCCTGGGTGGTGCCTGGGGGAACAGAGCCTCCCCCAATTCCCACTGGTTCCCTCTTGGTGAGTTTGTAAACGGCCACCAGATCCCCTCTCAGCCTTCTCTTGTCGAGGCTGAATAGATTCAGGCCCTTTAGCCTTTCTTTGTAGGGCCTGACCAACTGCCCTTTAACCATGTTTCATAGTTTCTAGGGTCGGAAGGGACCTGAGCAGATCATCAAGTCCGACCCCCTGCCATGGCAGGAAGGAGTACTGGGGTCAAATGACCCCAGCAAGTACATCTAACCTCCACTTAAAGACCCCCAGGGTAGGAGCCAGCACCACTTCTCTTGGAAGTTGGTTCCAGATCCTAGCCACCCTCACAATGAAGTCGCGCCTCCTGATATCTAGCCTAAATCTACCCTCTGCCAGCTTGTGACCGTTATTCCTGGTCACTCCTGGTAGTGCATGGGGGAACAGGGACTTCCCCAGTGCCTGCTGATCCCCCCTGACTAGTTTATAACAGGCCACAAGATCCCCCCTCGGCCTTCTCTTGTGGAGGCTGAACAGGTTCAGGTCCTGTAGCCTCTTCTCATAGGGTCTGCCTTGCTGCCCCCTGATCATGCGAGTGGCCCTCCTCTGGACCCTCTCCGTGTTGTCCACATCCCTCTTGAAGTGCGGCGCCCAGAACTGGACACAGTACTCTAGCCGCAGCCTGACCAGTGCCACATAGAGGGGGGAGTATCACCTCCTTCGACCTATTTCAGATGCATCTGTGGATGTATGACAAGGTGCGGTTGGCCTTCCTGACTGCATCCCCACACTGCCGGCTCATGTTCATCTTGGAATCAATGACGACTCCAGGATCCTTTTCTGCCTCTGTACTGACGAGAAGGGAGTTCCCAAACTTGTAGGTATGGTGCCGGTTGTTCCTCCCCAGGTGCATCACCTTGCACTTGTCTGTGTTGAATCCCATTCTATTGTCATCCACCCACTCCTGTAACCTGTTGAAGCAACTACTCCAAACAAACATGAAACTTGGCCTTCAGCACATGAGGATAACGGCCTGATAGCTTCATTCAATTTTACATTTCTTAACCTGTCTGTGAAGGTTCACAGTATTGAGAAATCCATCATTTTCTGCTATGTTCTTCTTTCCTGCTGCATGGTAAAGCCTGTCTCAATTCAAAACAAAACTGAAATCCCTACTTTATCTGAGATACTGGGCTACAAATGTTGGCTAGGAGAACAGAAGTCAGTATGACATTTATATTTAAGTCACAGTGAAATGCACTTCTACAACATTACTACACAAACTGCATGTGAGTGGCCCTCCTCTGGACCCTCTTGATGCTAGCCACATCCCTCTTGAAGTGCGGTGCCCAGAACTGGACGCAATACTCTTACTGCGGCCTGACCAGTGCCGCACAGAGGGGAAGGGTCACCTCCATGGACCTGCTTGCAATGCATCTGTAGGTGCATGACAGGGTGCAGTTATCTGAGTAGCTGGCTGAATTTTATATAAGCAACCCACAACACTTTTTATAGACCTTTTTCAGATCTTTGATTCAGTGTATAGAATAGTGGTTCTCAACCTTTTTTGGACTCAAGGCACACTTCCATAACTTCTGTGAATTGAGTGGCACCCAATTTCAAAAAAGAATTTATACATTGCAGTGCTTACCTCCTTACTCAGGCCGGTGGGCAGTAGGGGTGGGGGATCATCCAGGCATAGGCAAGTCTGAGTCTGGCTTATCTGTTTATCTCATACCCCATGACACCCTTCAAGTATCTGGTAACACTTCAGGGTACCTGGCACCCTGGTTGAGAATCAGTGGTATAGGGAGAGCTTGTGGAATATGATGCGGTGACAGTGTCCCTGGAAAGATGATGCTGTTGATAGAAAAGGTCTGTTTGAGGTAGTCGATACAAGGCATGATTCTATTTCCACAGGAGTTCAGCAAGGCTGTATCTCACCAGTGTCACTGTTTAATATTGAGACTGATTGAAGGATAAGCTACAACGTTGGGGGTTGGCCTTTTCAGCAGATGCGTCACAAATTCCTCCCAGAGTGCTACTTCAGTCTCCTTCCCATGCCCAATCTGCTGTTCTGCTTCCTGCCCTGTGTCCCCTGCCCAGTCTGCTGCTCTCCTTGCTTCCTGCCTGATCTGTAGCTATGCTGCCCATCCCCTTCCTGATCTGCCATGTACCACACACGCATGCCTTGGGTTGGCCACACCTGTGCTAAGAGACGTGGGTGTTGGTGATGTTACGTCAAACACTGTTCTGCTTTGAGATCTCAGATGCACCAATGACGTTGTCTTGTTGGCTCTTGTTGCTGCGTTGTTGCAATTGATAGCTGAGCAGGTGGGGCACAAAGCAGCTTGCCCAGGTTTGGTTGTCAGCCAGGATCAAAACAAAGTCCTTGGCTGGAATTACTCAGCAGCCTCCAACTCTATGTTGTAACCAGTTCAGTATTAACTTGTGGACCTGAGCAGTTGGTCACTGTCTAGCCACTCTATTAAGGGCCTCACTAGGGATTAGCACTTAGTCTGCAAGGCTATATCTTTTGGCATTTGCCTTAATGGGCCCTGTGACAACAGGCATGATTCTTATGCGGGTGTTGCAAACTGCTCCCTTCTTTCAGGGTTTGAGTACATTACCACATAGTGCTTCTAGTTCCTTCCGATGATGTACTGAGCACAGGGCTAAACTCTGAGTCCACATGTGATAGCAGAGTTGCAAATAAGATTCCCAATGGTCTAAATAAAAAACTGAAGGTTTTGAAATACTGATCTTGCTGCATACAGCTTTGGAAACAAAAAATGTAAGTGTCTGGATGATAAGAAATGGCTGCAAGTCAGGAAGCCCCGTTTCCTCTATTTTCACTTTTTGTTTCTGGTTGTGAATATATAAAGCTATTCAGAACAGTGTTTTAACTTTACTTCTAGCTTTCATTATTTTGTGGGCTTTAATTAGTCTTTGAATATTTTTTAAATGTATGTGTTCATGGTTTAACACAACAGATTTATCCTGGGGCCAAATGAATGGTTACTGGTTAAAGAGCCAGTTCTCACACTGATCTGTGGAACATGTGGGGTGTGTGGTCTCTTTCCTTGTCATCTTCAAAAGGGAGTATTTTCAGTCAGGCAGGTGGCATGGGATACTTGACGTAGGAAGGGTATCTTTCTCTAATTAGTTGCTCCACAGAATTAAAGAACTGGAGAACAATTGAGTTAGGATATCTGGATTCTTTTTTGTGAGAAGTAATCTGAGTGAGAAATGTATTCTGTGGGTGTATATGTTAGTTCCCAGAGGAGAAAGCTAATAGCTCTTTCATAAATGCATCTTTGTGAACAGGGAGTTGGTGGGTTTTGATTTTCTGAAGTCCGTTGCTGGGCGATTCGAATCCTCGCCTGACCTTGAAAAGGTCATCCTGCTCCACATCGAGTTCCTGTTGCAAAGAATGAGGGAGCCACTTGCCAAGCAAAAGATCGAAGACCTCATTACTGGTTTGTGTCTGTCCACTGCCTGCTGTCATTTGCTGAAGACAGGGATGAACTGGCTTAAATATTGAATCTCTCTCTTCCCTCTCATTACCCCCTACTTTCCTCCATCCTTTATTCCCTGTTTCTCTTACTTTCTCTCTCGCAGGCTGTCTCTGACTTGTAAAGAATAGCAACAATAACAGGACTAGATTTATTTCTAGCACAGGCCCTTCTCCATGATTTAGGCTGGGGGCAAACATACATTTTAGCTGGTTTAAAAGGGCGGGGGACACTGCTGCTAGGTAGTGAGCAGCACAGTTACAAGCTGACTGTTGTTTCCACAATCCTGCTGTGACACAAGTTAGTTAAAACACTGCAACTTGAAGCTATTGATATCAGTGCAGTTGTTAAGTCCATCTGTAGTGAGGATGACTAGTAAGAGAGAAAGGACATACTGACATTTCTGTGCAGTGTGGAGGCATGTGTCACAGACTAGTCCTTTATTTGTTAAAATGCATTGAGTGCAAATCCTTGTTAGACACCATAATGAACCTGAATACATGTACTTAGCATCTGTATCTCCCATTATTCTCTTTGACTGCTCACCACTGTAGAGAAGGAAGTCACTTTTTATTTAGAGGCCTAACTACAATGTTAGGAGCTTAATTTGGGGTTTTAAGTTAAAAACTGGTAATACGTGTGTGCGAGATGCTGTGTTTTTCCTCTGAAACAGGGGTGGGCAGTTATTTTGGCTGGAGGGCCACTTAGCGAGTTTTGGTGAGCTGTCAGGGCCACAAGGGTAGCCCCGCCCCTTGACAGGTTCCCTGCCCCCTGATTGCCATCTTGGGACTGGAAGTCCCACCCCTAATCTCTGACCTTTGCCACTAGACGTTCCCTCCCTTGCCCCCAAAAGTGCTCCAAAAGTGTTTGCCATCTTGAAACCCCCAAAAGATCATATACTAAAAATCAAACATCCACTATAGCATAATTTAATTTTATTAGAATATATATATATATCCTGATTTATATGTGTTTGCATAGTTTATAGAGGTGATTGCATTATAGCTCAAAATAAAGTCTCTTAATAGCTCAAAATAAAGTCTTATATATTGTGTGGGGGGGTTTATGGGAGTGTGGGGTATTTGTGTGTGTGGGATTTGTGGGGGGATGGTTTATGGGTGTAAGTGGGTGTGGGGTTGTGTGTGGGCCTCTGCCCCCCATGAAGCACAGCTGCTTCTGGCGGCAGCAGGAGGAACAGCAGGCAGCGGGCCCTTGGGGTGCTCATGGCCTGTGCCAGGCAAAGCCTGCTGGTGGCATGTGGCTCTGGCTGAGTCCCAGCAACTACACATGGCAGCATGGAGCCCACCTGGCCGACTAGTGCGCACCTTCAAACCAGACCAGGCTGGCTGCATGCCAGCATGTGGTGTTCCCAGCACTGCAGGTGGGAGCTGCATGCCATTGGGCTGTTTTCACCCCATACCTCCATGTGGGGCTTTCAGGACTCCAGCAGGGAGCCACATTTGGAGGCACAGAGCCTGCCTGGCCTGATGGTGTACAGACTGGGTGCTACGGGGAGCTGTGTGCCATTTGGCCAGGTGAGCTCCAGGCTACCTCATATGGCTCCCTGCTAGAGTGCTGGCATCCCCATGTAGAGGCATGGAGCCAACCCGGTCTGGTCCCACACACATCCCCACATCCACCTACACACCTGACACGCGCCCGCTCCCTCCTGCAGGCAGGAGCTCCCCTCCCCACTCACCAGCTGTCCATTCACACGCCATCACGCTCAGTGCATCCCCATGGGGGTCCCAGCTGGAATGCTGGAAGCCCATGGAGGTGAAAGCACAGAGCCCATCTGGTCTGATGGTGCATGACCTCTGAAAGCCCACTTCCTGTCAGCTTTCAGAGGGGCTGGTAGTAGTTTTTTTGAGGGTCCCCATGGGCTGGATAGAAGGGCCTCCTGGGATAAATCTGGCCTGCAGGCCATATTTTGCCCACCCATGCTCTAGGACAGTGGTCTCCAAACTTTTTTGATTGTGCACCCCTATCAGTAAAAAATTTTTGAGCACACACCCCCTATCAGTAAAAAAAAAAAAAATGTTGAGCATGCACCCCCAATATATGTATATTTATAGAAATAGAAGTTCTAATATTTTCTTCCCGCACCCCAGTGGATCGTCTTGTGCACTCCCTGGGGTGCGTGCATCCCACTTTGGAGACCACTGCTCTCAGAGATGGCAGAGCTACAAGTCACTACCTCCTTGGCTGGAGCTCTTGCTACATGTTTGCCCACATTGTTTGTGAGTCTAGCTGTCAGCATGGGCTGTCGTCCTCAGATAATTCTAAGGTGTCTCTCGCTCTTTTCAGGTCACTACACAGGAAAACAACTGTCAGCTGAAACACTGAACCAGCTGCACATCATTCTGTGGGACAGAGCTGCCAAGAACTATGAGGTTTGGGTCTAGATGGGAACTTTGTTCTTTTCTTAAAGACAAGTGGGTTACTTTTCTTGGCTTGTTTCTTGTGTGTTGTGTCTGTTCCTGGTTGGAGATAAATAATCCTAAATTTTCTGCTCCAACTGGAGTTTGCTTTATTTCTAGGTAGCAGCTTACTCTTTTACATCACATTTAGCAACCGGAGTGGGGTCTTGTTTTAGGAATTTTGCTCAGGAGTATTATTGTCCTGTGAAATTTAGCTGATAAGTCCATCACTACCTGATGATTCAGAAGAGGGTATAGGAACCTTATAATAAATAATTCACTTATCAAATAATCTGCCTGTGGATAGTCACTTTCCTAACCCCTATCAGTTGGTGACGGACTAATGAGGATTTTTTTCCTTTAGCTTATGTAAGGTAATGGTGGATGTTTGCATTAGTCATATAAATATCCAATTCTTTTTTTGAATTGTAAAAAACTCTTGGACTTAGTGATTTTTTGTGGCATTGAATTCCTTTGATTAATTATAGGCTATGCAGAGAAATATTTTTCCTTTAGCAGCCTGGGCATCTGCTGCCTTTTTTGCTCAGTGCCTCAGCTTCCCAGATGATACTTCTGACAGGTGCATTCATTTTTGTGCAAGAAGGTAGAAGTTTTGTTTGTGTCCCTGAGTTTAAGTGAATGTTAAAGGGCTCATAATTCTTTAAACCCCACTTTTAGAAACAGAACATTACAGGGACAGGTGAAAATGGATTTTTTAATAATGCCCGTGCAGCCCAGAGAGTTATCATGAAATAACCAAGGATTGTCAGCTTGTCAACTGCTCTCTGGAACTGCACATGTGTCCATACTTACTCTGTGGTGAATGAAAGTGAAATTGTGGCAGCTAACCCCTCTTTCACTGGGGGTTAAGTTACAACACATTGGCTTCCATTCAACACAGAAGAGGCAGAGGGGTCCTGCAGACAAGTCACCCAACCTGTAAACCCTGATTAATTTCAAAGCAGGTCTGTTCTGAGCAGTGAATGAGGCAGGGTCCTACTGCATATACATCTGTGTAATTAAGAAGGAGCAGTCAGTCATATAATTGATGGCTCTGATCATATTACATGAGGAAACTTAGTTTCTTGACTTTGCAACCATGAAAACGTTTTGTAAGATAGCATCTTATGTCATTTTCAAGGCTTGTAAAAAAACAAACTGAAGAATGCAAAAATTCCATCATGTAGCTTCAGGATGATATAAGATGGGCTGTTAACAAGACTGGAATCCTCAGATTCATCACACAAGTTCCTGCCACTTGAAGTGATAGAGTAACTCACATCAGTAGCAGGTTTCATCCTTTTCTGTGGACTAGCATGAGGGCGATGGTACATTTACCTTGCCAGTGGATTTTACAGCTGTTTGCAGAAGCAGAAACTTCATAGTTTCATAGTTGGTAGGGTCTGTGAAACTGTTGAACAAACATATGATCAGGGGATCATTTAGCTGACTTGTGAGACTGCAGACTCTAGGTTCCTCTCAGGATCTAGAGGGGTCTGTATTCTAATAAGCACAGATTCTTCTGCCTCTTACCCAGAGTTTGAGCCCTTCTTCCCCATCTCCTCCAATCTGATTCTGGTCCAGTCCCATCTCTTCCTCACACTTGGCTCATGGACCCAGTCCTGTTCTTGTCTACCTAGACCCAGTGTCTAGTTCTTGGCTTCTTATTCTAGTTCCTGTCTGCTTGCTCAGCAGGCCTTCTCCATGCTTGGTTTAAGTTCTAGTTTTCTTCTCCATTCCTGGTTTCTTACCCTCCTGAGTCCACATCTAGTTCTATTCTTCTTGCCCAGTCACTCTGTTCTGCCTTTGTTCCTTATCTGCTCAGTCCCTCCCTTCTCTGTCCTCTGGCAGTTTAAACCTGAAGAAATGAGGAAAAGACAAGGTGCTTCAACCCAAAATTATTTCAAATTGGATTTACTTAGTAACGAAATGCTGTAACATAGTGGTAAATATAGCAGCTCCAGGAAGAAAAAAACTGTTGTTCATTCCATTAGAGCTTAGGTAGCTGTGTGACCTTCCTGAGGAATGTTCCAATTATGGGGATTTTCAGAACAGCTAAATGATCCCCTGATCATATGTTTGTTCAACACTGTGCCTCAAACAAACTGTGGAAAGACAATTCAGTCATTTACGAGGACACTAAATTCCCACTGCCTGAGGAGCATTGTTTAGGAATTACTTAATATAGATGAACAGGCACGTACAGAAGGAAAAACTGTTACTTACCTATATTCAAATTATAGTTCTTTAAGGTGTATTATGCACACGCATATTCCATGACCCTACTACTGTGGCACATAGTATTGTCAAGATTGTGATGGCAAAAAAACTGAGGATTGGTTGGAGTGGCCAGAACTATTTATTTTCTTGCACAAGGATGTTTGTGATGAACACAGTACCCCAAAAAGAACTGCATGTTACCACCTGCTGCCTCAAGTACACTGGACAGCCACCCACTTCTAGTGAAATACAGGGGCAATTCTTTATTGGGCAAAAGTTGCCTTTACCTCCCATTCCATTACTTGCTGTGCATCATAAGGGGACCATTTCTTTCTTGAGGCACTGATTCTGTTTCCTATTTGTGTCAACTCTCTACAAATGAACCCATCTTTTTACTGGATCATTTGGTGCTGTTTGAGTGGAAAAGGTTACATTAGAAATGGTGGTTATATTTAACGTATGATTATCTGAATATTTTGGTTGGTCCCTCTGAAGTCTGTAATTTAGCTTAGGAAAATATAATTTAGACATCATTGGGCTTTTTTGTTTGTTTTTAATTTTCTAGGCAAAAAACTACCCTGAAGCTCTTCAGTGGTACAACTATTCTCTCAGCTTCTATTCATCTGGGCAGATAGATCAGAATTTGGCTAAGCTGCAGAGGAACATAGCTTCCTGCTATCTTCATCTGAAACAACTTGAGCAGGTACTTCATTCATTTATTCATTCACTCATATAGCAGTGCCATTGGGCCTTGATTAAAAATTCTGAAAGGGCGAAGTCATTTCCAGAGGTGCAGGATTACCCCAGCAGTCAATGCTAATGTTTTAAAATAAAGTTTTGTATTATAGTTTCAGAGTTTCATAGTTTGTAGGGTCGGAAGGGACCTGAGCAGATCATCAAGTCTGACCCCCTGCCATGGCAGGAAAGAGTACTGGGGTCAAATGACCCCAGCAAGGTGTACATCTAGCCTCCTCTTAAAGACCCCCAGGGTAGGAGCCAGCACCACTTCTCTTGGAAGTTGGTTCCAGATCCTAGCCGCCCTGACAGTGAAGTAGTGCCTCCTGATGTCTAGTCTGAATCTACCCTCTGCCAGCTTGTGACCATTATTTCTAGTCACTCCTGGGAGTGCTTGGGGAAACAGGGACTCCCTCAATGCCTGCTGGTCCCCCCTGACTAGTTTGTAATAGGCCACTAGATCCCCCCCTCAGCCCTCTCTTGTGGAGGCTGAACAGGTTCAGGTCCTGTAGCCTCTTCTTATAGGGTCTGCCTTGCTGCCCCCCTGATCATGTGAGTGGCCCTCCTTTGGACCCTCTCCATGTTGCCCATATCCCTCCTGAAGTGCGGTGCCCAGAACTGGATGCAGTACTTCAGCTGCGGCCTGACCAGTGTCACATAGAGGGGGAGGATCACCTCCTTGGACCTGCTCGAGATGCATCTGTGGATGCATGACAAGGTGTGGTTGGCCCTCCTGACTGCATCCCCACACTGTCGGTCCATGTTCATTTTGGCATCGATGATGACTCCAAGATCCTTTTCTGCCTCTGCACTGGTGAGAAGGGAGTTCCCCAGCGTGTAGGTCTGCTGTTGGTTTTTCCTCCCCACTTGTCAGTGTTGAAACCCATCCTGTTCTCATCCGCCCACCCCTGTAACCTGTCTAGGTCCAATTGCAGCCTATTCCTCCCTTCTAACGTGCCCACTTCCCCCCACATCTTAGTGTCATCAACAAATTTGAGCAGGGTGCTTTTTACCCCCTTGTCCAAGTTGCTGATGAAGATGTTGAACAGTGCGGGCCCAAGGACCGAGTCCTGTGGAACCTCACTGCCTACATCCCTCCAGGTCGAAAATGACCTGTCTACCACCACTCTCTAGGTGCTCCCTCCAGCCAGTTAGTGACCCATTTGACTGTGTAGGTGTAGATGCTACAGTCCCCTAGTTTTTTAATGAGAACGGGGTGAGAGACAGTGTCGATGGCCTTCCTAAAGTCCAGGAAGACTACGTCCACTGCTACACCTGCGTCTAAGGATTTTGTGACCTGGTCATAGAAGACCACCAGGTTGGTCTGACAGGACCTGCCACTAATGAACCTGTGTCGGTTGCCCCTAAGCATGACCTCCCCTGCTGGCCCCTCGTGGATATGCGCCAGAATAATTTTCTCAAAAAGCTTGCCCAGGATCGAGGTAAGACTAACTGGCCTATAGTCTCCTGGGTTCTCCTTCTTCCACTTTTTGAAGACGGGAACTATGTTGGCCCTCTTCCAGTCCTCTGGCACCACACCAGAGCACCACCAGTGCTCGTAAAGCCATGCCAGGGGTCCTGCAATGACCTCAGCCAATTCCCTCAGTACTCTAGGGTGGAGATCGTCCAGACCAGCTGACTTGAATACATCCAGTCCCTCCAGATGACCAGATTTCCTTGCGAAGAATAAGTAAAACATTTGAAATAAAGTATACTATAAGGCTTTCATTTTAACATCGTCCCCTTTGCCCCTTTTCTTTATAGGGAAATCTGCATTTCTGATAGATGGTATTAAAGGTGTCATAAACAGTCCTTTTTAGGGAATGAGAAAGTTGGTTGAAATGGGAACTGTTGTAGGACTCTCATCCTGCTTTGTGGAAGACAGAACAAGAAAAACACGAGGGGGGAAGAGCATGGAAACGCAGCAAGGATAGAAAACCTAGGTTCTGTTTCTGGGGCTGACTCCCACTTGCAAACCTCCCTGTTGGAGAAGGATAGTCTTTGCAAAGTCTTATCAGCCATTCTAAAACTTGACAAGCTTGTAGCAGGGTCAGGTTGCTTAAGGTATTGTTCTTTGCTTTCTTGCTGGTCATTGGCTCAGCCCTACATTGCAAAATATGCAGTTTTGTCTAAATCAATATCTTGTTAAGCAGAAGGAAAAAAAGAAGAGATAGAAGAAATAAGGTAGGGAAGGAAAAGGAGGCCTGAGGGAGGAGGTAACAGCAGGAATGCAAGTTTCACTTTCCTGGTTGTTTTCTGGGCTCAGCCAGAGCTGATGCAGTTGGCAATGTCATCAGTGTTCTCTTTGTCTTGTCCATCTCTTCAGGAGCTGTCTGGATGTGGCCCAGTGGTGTTGTGGTGGGTCCCCAGTGCTCAGGACACAGTGTGGGTGGTAGCTGTGGTAGTAGACCTCTCTCCTTCCAATGGACTTATTCTCCTGTGTCCTATCAATTGCTGAACAGCAAAAAAGTGAGGGGTAGAACAGCCCATTCTCTCAGTATTTTGCTCACTAGCTCAGTCAAGCTTATGACTCACCAATTTTGATCCATTGATTTCTTGTCTTGACTTAATGTAATCACAATGACTGAAAGCCTCAGGGTAAAGGTACTTAGCTAGGGGGTCAACAACCTGAAGTTCACTGATAACGCTGATCTGCTGGATGCAGAGAATAAGGGTTTTTAGAACCAGGTGGATGCCCTTCATAGGAGGACTGAATCAGCTGTCTGCTACAGGAGAAGGGAAGAGACTTATGCAGGCATTAAAATAGGTAGGTGCAAGGTGTCATCATGGACAACTCCATTTACCTGGGAATCCACATCAGCTGGAACAGCAGTTAGGACAATATTTCTGGTTCAGGGTACCTTAGATGGCCTGATACTGGTTGGAGGGACAGCAGACTCTCCCATGGCATAGAAATCCAGCTGTTCAAGCTGTACATGTTTGCACTTCTGCTGTACGTGGCAAAGGCATGGATCATCAAGGAGACCCACACATGAAGATGCTGACCTTTGAAGTGAAATTTTATGTACTATTGTTTGTGGTCAGCTAGCGGGAACATGTCAGAAATTAGATGATCACAAAGAATCAGTGCAAAAGAGACATTTGAGGACACAACAATGAAGAAGCAGCTCTGGCTGTTTTGTGACATCTGCCAGATGGAGATGATCACCTGCTAAAGGTTGTGCTCAGCCTGGTAGAGGGCAGCAGAACAAGAGGCAGACCATGCTCCTCTGGCTAGATGACATAACAATGGTACAGTATGGTGAAAATCTACAGATTATAAATGCTGAAGCACAAGACAGAGCTCAGTGAAGAGTTAAGGGACTGTCCTCTGAAGTTATCGGGCTGTGGGTGAGAGGAAGGTGCATTCTTTGTTTACCAGCCATGATCCTCAGTACAGTATTTGGGTATTATCCTTAGGCATTTTTGCTTGGATTAATTCCATTTTTAACTTTTTCTGACTTTCATATAACTTTCCATGATTCAGTTACTTCAACTCTGTCTTCAAGGAACAAATGTACTTTTCTTTTACATGCCTTTGCATGGCTGCTGCTGGGTGCTATACTGATAAAAGGAAAGCATGGCTTCTGTCATTAATAGTTTCCAGTCTAGCTAGGCAAAGGATTGAGGAAGTAGAAGGTATCCAGCAGATAAATAAAGTGGTAAAAGTGGAGGTTGGCTATATCTTGATCATACAGTGTTTTTGATACTAAAACACATTTAAAATAGAAGAGCACAAGTATCCCAGTTGCTACTTGCCCTGGCTATTATTTGTTAGATCATTTATTGAGGGCATTGTGATAGAATATTTTTTCAAAGAGGCTACTGTTAGAAAGATTAAACATCCTGACTGCATCATTGACAGCATTCAGTCAGGAAGCAATGCGAATGGGCAGGTAGAAGGGGGCTTCAAAGAGCAAAAGGATTGAGCCTAATATGGTGGAAAAGCTATTGTTATAGCAAGGCCACCTTGGAGTTAGTTGCGAATAAATTGTTTTATGTAAAGCCGGTCATCAGACCTCTTAATTACAAGCGATTTCAATAACAAAATGATTGAACTGAAGTTTGCATAGTAGAGACCGCTGTAAAGACCAAGAAAAGCAAATGAAATGAGTGCCTCTTGGCGTAACAGCTAGCAAGACTTGGGAGACTCCCAGCTAGTATCTTCATCCAAACCTAAAAATCTTTAAACTCCAAATATGCAGGTCATAAAACCAACCCCATTTTTTTCTAACTTCACACACCATCTTGGGCACTTGCTTTACAAAGCCACTAGATGGGGCTGGAAGTTCTGTTTGTCCTCTGTTAACTCTTGGTGGTTAATAGAGCCAATCATGAAGGAGCAGATGGTGCTCTGAGGTGCGGTCAGTGGTGGCCTGTGAAGTTAAATCCATAGATCTAAGAATTGATTGAAACTGAAAGAGTTAAGATGCTGGGAAAATAATTAAGAGTGTACTGGAATCCCTGGCCTCTGATTTGGGGAGAGCTACAAGTGGGAATTTTATATGTGAAATGCAGGCTTAATTGCACCACTAAATTTGGATTGAAAAAAACTGCTGTTTTAAAAATTGTACTGTAAATTTGTTAAACACAGTGTGCAGAGCCAGTTTATTAGAGCTAGAGCATAGTGCCAACTACTAGTAAAATTGCTACGTTGTTTACATTTTAAACTGGTTTTGAGTTCCCCACAACAATCACGTTTAAGATCTGATCCCTGCTTGAAAGTGAAAGTTCAGGCAAAAAACCATTTGACTGTTTGTGAAGAAGGGAAGAGAAAAACATATATTTTCTTCCTGCTTCTTTTTTAGCCAGAGTATCTGAGGGAAATAGGACATTTGGCAGGGACACAGCCATGACTTAGAAGAGCTACCTTGGCAGTTTCCAGTTATAACTAGTTTTGATTTGGCTGAATTGGGAAAATTTGAAAATTAATACCTCACACATTTCTAAGACATTTTAACAACAGCTCTTTAAAACATTGTGCAATGGCAGTCAGAATTGTGCTGTAAACATGCTGTTCAAGCAAGGCACATAACAAGCTTCAGTGACTGGAAGCTTGAAGTTAAATTCCAGTCAGAACCAAGACCTTCATGGTTAAAAACTTGCAGTTAACTGTTAAAATAACTTCCCATGCACCAAGCTCAGCTGGGGAACTATACAAGTAACCACAGTATAATCATTAGGAATGTGCTATCTCTGTTCAGTTCACCCTTCCTACAATGTGTTAGTGATTTGTCATAACTGAAGAAAAGTCTTGCTATTCTTTTCTGTGAACAGGCTAAAGAGGCAGTGAAGGAAGCAGAGAAGTGTGATCCTAGGAGCATCTTTACTCAGTTCAATGTGTATAAGATTGCAGTCTTGGAGGGTAACGCTGACAAAGGTAGAAATAATCAGGTTTAATTGTCCTACGTAAATATGAACAATTGATTATTTTGCAGTTTTACTGCTTTGGTCTCTCAGAACAAAGGATCATTCGTTTCTTAGGTAAAGCTATAAAAATAATGTTAACAGTGACCTGCTGGCACCTTCTTAGCCATTATCAGAGCACATGCCCCACTGAGGAAAATGGGCATTAGTTTTACCGTGCTTCTTCAGTTGTCTCCCAGTTTCCTTCATCCCTGGATATGCTGTCTGTATCTCTTACTGTGACCTTCTGTCCTGCTTCATCCACGATCCTCTCCAACCAGACTGTTTTCCTTTACTCCATTGACATGGCTTTTACCAAAGTGTGATCACTTCAGTTTGGCCAAATGTCGACTTCTCTGTTGTCTCTCTGTCTTCCTTGATCTCTCCGTTACTTTTGAAACAATTGATCATTCTCTCTTTTCTTGATAGCTATTCTAGTCTTATGTGATTCTCTTTGTACCTCTCTGGCAATTATTTTGATATTTTCATTTTTTCCTCTCCTGCTATTCTGAAGAGTTCTTCTGGCAGATGACTTTAGAGGATGTCATGCATTCACGTAGACTGAGCTACCATCTTGATTTTGATTTATGTATTTGTCCCTCTGCCTTTGATTTGTTTTCTCCTGTCTGATGATATCTTGTCCTGTCTCTAATATCTTCTTTTGGATGTTTTGTGTCAATATAGCCAAAACTGACCTGCTCAACCTCCTGCTTGGTTCCTGACATCTCTTCTCTCTCTCATGGTTGACACCTGCACCATTTTTCTCAGTTGGGCCTATGCCCCAATAATGGCTAAGCAGGTGCCAGCAGGTCACTGTTAACATTTATTATTTTTATAGCTTTACCTAAGAAACGAATGATCCTTTGTTTTACAGATTGTGCATGCAACTTCCACACAGCCATGTGATGCTGTCCCTGTTTTACTGGCTGTCTGTTTGTTACCCCCATGTTTCATCTTAACTTGTCTTAGAATGTGAAATACATGAGGCTTTAGTAGTCTCTTACTACATATTAGTACAATACTCAGGATAGTGGGGGTGTCATTCTACTACTTCAACACAAAATATAAAAGAACAGAAATAGTTGGAGGAAATGTTAAAAATCAGGATGTTGTCTGTAGAGACAAAAGGGGCAGAGTCTGGGGACCATCGGTTCTCTCTAGGAGGGCCCCACAGAGCAATGAACTCTGCAGCAAATCTTACAGAAGCAGTGTGTGCTTCCCCAGCATGCAAACTTACAAGGACTGGTCATCCCCAGCTATCAGACCTTGTGCTACTATTCCTGGGTGGTCTCATGATAATCAGCTGATACAATATTAATGTTAAAACAGCAGAGTACAGCCATCACCTCAGCTTCTGTGAGAAATCCTACTCACCATTTTTCTTTGTGTATATTTCAGCGGTGGAGGCAATTGTTTCAATGGGGAAGCTAGCAGAAGAGCCAGCCCAGCACGAAGACAAGCTGTTGGCAGATGGAAGTACAGCAACCAGCCTTTTGAGTTTAGCTGCCCAGATTGCATTAGAGGTAGTTAGAGCATAGCTTTCTCCTAGTTTTTATGCTTTATTTGCGTATAAGTGCAGTAGTTGCAGCCTGTTCTATTTATAGTCTCTTTTTGCTCTGTGATACAGTAAAGAAGACCTCACAGCATGGGCATGAGTATACCAGATAAAATGGAGTGGAAGTTTTTTCCACTAAAGAAAATTTAAAAAAAACCTTACAAAGATTTTTTTTAAGGTACAGATGTTAGTATTTAGAAATTGTAATCAGGTGCTTTCTTAGGAATTGTGTCAGCTACTGGCTACAGATTTTTTTAATTTTGGGGGGCTATTGCATCTTGATTAATGAAGATGTTAGATTTAGAAGGGGAAACTTCCTACTCATAGGGTACTCACAGACATAGAAAAATAAAAACCCAGCTCCTTTCCAGATGCGGCACGTCAGTTTGACCCAGTGACCATATACCTTGCATGCTTCAGTGGGACTTTCTGGCACTTTTATTTAATAGCTGATTCAATCAGCTATTCGATAAAAGTACCCCAAAGCCCCAGTGAAGCATGTGAGCTACATAGACTGTGGGTGAGCCTGGTCAAACTAACATGATGCCTCTTCTGGGCATGTGCTGCACTTGGTGCGGGGAGACGCTGAGCTGAAAGTAAAGCACTTTTTTGGGGTTTTTTTTTCTGTGTCTGTTAGCAGCCATAGTGCTTAAAGAAGTCAGACTGGACTGGGCAAGACTGAAAGACTATGATAAGTCTCTTGTCTCTTTTGGTTGTTTATAGGTAGTGACTGACTAGTGCATGCTCTAAATGAACAGTTATTGGCTCTTGTTGCTTGTCTGCTGGGACTTTGTTCACAGCATTCCAGGTACTGATGGCTTCATCAGACTGTGGATCCTGTTCTGTCCATGCAGTGATTGTGTGTGGGACTCAGGACTTTTCACAAGGGGATTTTTCCTTGCATCTGAGTGTTTCTGCTGCAGAGTCCTTTTGCCTCTCCTCCATGTAAAGACCACAGCAGCCCAGCTGACATTTCCTGGTGAGGGAGGTAGTCTAAGGGTTAGCAAAGCTTTTAGAAAATCTGCTTCTTGTTTTCAGAATGAACAACATGCTGCTGCTATAAAAGCTTTGGAGTATTTATCTCAGAACTCACAAGACTGCCAGCAGGTGTTTATAGCTTTAAAGTAAGTACTTGAGGTACTAACCTATCCATAAGGGTGGGGGATTCATACTGTATTTCTGTGTTACATCGGATGTCCATGATAAAGTGTGTTGATAAAGTGAAGAAAGGAGTGGGAGATGTATGCAGTTACCCAAATATCAACACCTCAGGGCTAGGCAGCAGCTCGTCTGCTTGCACAGTCCTGGCCACTTCGTGATTCTGCAGCTGTAGCCCTGTTTTGAACTATGGCACTTTCAGCTGGGCTTGTCTGAGACCTGTCCTAAGCAGAAGCTGTCAGTTGCTCTGGATTCATGATGATGTGGATGAATGACCAGCAACATTAATGAAAGTGCAACAAATGCATTTGACTTGCAGCTCGTGATCCCCACAGGTGAAAAGGCCCAGTTCATGATGAAGCCTCTCTGATTTTTAGCCCCTGAACCTGGGCTTTAAATGACTAAGTAATGTGTCATTGAAATGCATTATTCAAGCAGAGTAGAATAAATAATAAGATGAACATATTTCCTTTTCTGTTTACTTAAGCCAGCTTAGCCCTGATTTAGTTTGAGACGTGAGATTTGTTGATTGGGTGACTTCAATTATCCGGA